>NW_005054315.1:8524597-8564329 GCF_000277835.1 Geospiza fortis
TGGGCCCGCGGCCTGGGCCTTCCCCGTTCTGTTCCCGGCGCGGGAGCGGGGGGAAGGGAAGGGAGAGGGGAACGGCGCGCGGCGTTATGTAACCGGCGCGCGGGGGCCTGGGCTGCCCGCGCGGGAGGGCGGAGGGGGACACGGGGACAGAGCCCGTGCGCGCCCGCGAGGCGCCGCGGGGGCGCGCCAGGTGTGCGCGTGTCCGGGTCACCCGCCCCTCCCCGCACCTGTGCGTCTGTCTGTCTGTCTGTCTTGTCTGTGCGTCTGTGTCTGTCACATGAGGCCTGCGCTGCAGACACAACACGGGTCCCGCAGGCAGAGCCGGGGAGAGCGAGGCTGTGCCACAGCGTTGTGCCAGCGCGGAGGGGTCACTGCAGGGAAATGGGCTGCAGGGGGAGGAGAGGGGAAGCCCGAGCCCTGGCGCGGCCGTGCCCTCTGGAACGCTACCCGCGCTGTAGCAGCGCGTATCTTGTCTGCGGTTTCCCGTAGTGTTTGCCACAAGTTGCATTTGCTGAGCAATAGTGCTGGCTATAACTGGTGTGCTGAAGGGAGGAGGGAGGACCTGTGCTTGATGAGTAAGCCTGTGCTTACCAACACCGAGGGACAGATGTGTTCACATCTTGAACCCTTCCCCGTCTGATTTTGATGCTTTTTGCTCTACAGTTACCATTGTCTTGACCTGTGATACTGAGCTAAAAGCCCTGATGGGAAATGGGCTGTAATGGCATGTTAACCTTAAGAAGGAAGAGGAACATAGCATCACCAGCACGTTTGGGTTTTCTGGGTAGAAAGTCTGTGTGTTTTTTGCTGTAATATTCCATTATTTCTGATGCTTTAAAATTAAGATCACAGTCTTCAGAATGACAGGGCTGTGAGTCCTCTGCTTGTGTTAATAACTGTCTTAATGAAAAGATGAGTTGATGTTTTTTGTGCATCTTGATCTAAAATCCAGGTCCTACCTCACATTTGACACGATAATCCAAAGAGGCAGAACCAGGGGACTTTAGTTTTATACTCTGAATTCTTTATTCATTTAGATGCAATTGTTGCTCAAATAGAACTGGTTTGAACAGTTACTTAATAACCATTAGTTGCAAGAAGTTACAGCTAAAATTTGTTTCCAGAATAGTACTGTTTTACTAAGGTTTAAGACATTTAACACAGGTGAAATCCAAGATCAGACAGAAATCCAAATCTCTGACAAATTCCTTGCCATCTTGCCTCAAGCATGTAGTTATTACCCATTCCCACCATATTGGTCTTTCATTCAGTCCATTTCTTCTGCTGGATAATGTACCAAATCCCTGTTAGTAAATAATCCCAAGCTGTCACACTGGAGGTCACTGGTAGGACAGTGTTAGTAGAGGCACAGTGCAGACACCTACCTTGTGACTCACTCATGTTTAACTACTTGAAGAAGGATTTTTTTTAAAAGCAAAGTGCTAATAGGAAAAATTCATTAGTATATTTCAAGCCTCAATTGTAAAGTGGTTGTACAAAACAATATGTGTTTTTTTCAGTACATTATTTAGTAATGAGCCCTTCAAACCTAGGACCAGTTCATCTTTCTGAATAGTACACACACTCTGGTACAGCCTGTTCTGGCGCAGTGATAGTGTGTTGTAACAGAGTGCCAATTTTCATTAGTTGTTTCTGATCCCTTGACCCACATGACTTCTTGAAAAAATTTTTATGACAAATTTTCAATCTTTCTACCATCCCTTTCATTTACTAGAGAGATTTTTAAAAAAAGTAAGAATTAAATATGGTTTTGAGTAGGTAGAAAAAAATTCATGTGATTACACAGACTTTTTTTTAATAACCCAGGACAAGCAGGAAAAAAATAACTTGCCTGACCCTGCCATGTGCTCTCCTTATTTAATTTGTTAGCTATTGTTTATTTAATAGAAAATGTTTTTTTTTTAATTCAACATTTTTCTCTTTTAATTAAAGGGGTATATTATTATCACTGAGATCACTGTCAGCTCTTAGGAGGTTTGCCTGGTTTATATATAACAAGGGAGCTAAATATCCAAATGTTAAAACCCTTCATCAAGAATACAGTGTAGATTAATTTGGTGATAGTGCCACATGTTTACCTATGCATAGCAAAGTGAGGAAAAAATTGGAAACAAGTAGAAATGAGAGTGGCCATGGAGTTACAAAAAAAAGTTGGAAGTAAGAGAGCAAACCTTTAAAAATTGAGGAATTCTTAGACATGTGTCATACAGTATACTTGTGGAAGTGTTTTTGTCTAACAGATAGGTATTTGTAGTGCTCTGCCCCGAGAGTAGCTTCTTACTCTGTTGGGGAAACCAGACAGCATTTAATTGGACACACAAATGTTTTTAGGGAAGAGGGCCTGCTGTGTCTGTGATCCCCTCACTCTGTATTTCATGTGGAATATCTGGTGCTCTTAAGATAGAAGGCAGAATTAGGAAAGGCTTCTTTCTCAGTGTTCAGCAGAAGAGAGGTGAGTGTGCAGAGCAGCCCTGAATTCTGGGCTGGAATGATAACTTCCATTCCTGTGGCTTTTATTTCAAAATTGACTTAAGGACTGCTGCTATTGTAGCTAAGGAATCCGTGACCATGAAATTCCCCTAGGAGATACTTTTAGTTTGGTATACCCATAGCAAGGATTGTATATTCCATATTCCTCGCTTTAAATGCCTAGGCAGACTGTGGGCCCTGAATTTCAGTGTTAGCTCTTGGCTAAAGCAGCTCCTTTCCTATCTCAAAGTTTCAGGTTTCCCAGCTGGTATCCTGCCTATTTGGTAGTGCTGAAACTGGTGACTTGAAATTCAGTTACTTGCAGAAGTAAAGCTTACCCATGCTGTGGTTAACTCTTCTGTTGGTTTTGCTTTTCCATTCCCAGCTATATATAAATACTTTACCCAAGTCCCAGTGTAATGGAATTCTTGGTTGTAACCTCCTTATTTGGTTTGCCTCAAGAGATGTGCCTCAATGCACATCTCTTCAGTGTCTTGATTTATGAAAGTAAATAACCCTGGAAAAGAGAAATAACCCTGGTTTCTCTTAGGAGAAGACACTGCTCAGGTACCTTGCAGAGTCACTCTTGCAAATGCAGGTGGTTTGGTTTGAATGCCAAAGCAAGAAAGCAGTGCAGAAGCTGTGCAGAGCAGGGTCAAGAACTACTCTAAGGTTTTTTCATATTAACACAGAGACTGACAATCTTCTGGTAAGGTGAGGTATGTGGTGTATTTTGGCAGAATCCTGGGGACTGTTGATAATATGTTTTGTCAGGTTCTAGTTGTCAGTGAATATCCAAAGTGAAATAAAGTTCTGTCCACCATGTTCATGACTTCACCTCTTTGAGTTGGCTCACATCAGGTGTTTGTTCAGGGCATGATGAGTTAGCATCGTGTACGAATGGTTGTGCTCTACTGAGGTCATTTTGGAAACCTAGGAGCTGTTGCTTTTTAAAAGAAGTAATGGAACTGCTATTAATTTTTACAAACAGGAAAGCCCCTGACCCCATGGCATGTAAGGTAAATGATTAGTGCAGCTTCCCAAGCAGGGTATTTTACCATTCTGTGAAATTGAATACAACTCCCAGTTGAAGTAAAGAACTAAAATAATTTATATTGAAAGGATACTGTTCCTGATTTCTGGACCTGCTTGTTTTCAGGAAACATTAGAGCACTCAGCTCTAATACTGCCTTTTCAGTCATAATTCCTTGATTTTCATTCTCTAATTGCATTATTTGGTAAGCAGTTCCAAGAATCCTCTTAATAAACCTCTTAAGTAGTAGGGGAGAGGTAAGGTTGTAATGACTTCTTACTGTAATTTCTGGCTGATTTGAAGTTTTAAGCGTTGCCCCTTCCTGTAACTTCTATATTGATTTTTAACCCAAGTTTTAAAATTGTAGCATTTGCTTGGGATAGGCCATTTTTGCTCTGTAGCCGTTTTGTATTGATCTGTCTCAACTAAGCAGCAGTGTAACATTGCTGATTTTATGTCAGAGGTGCTTAAAATACCAACTTAGAACCAGTACAGGCCAAGAACACAATTCAGATTTGGTTGAAATTAAAGGATCTTGGAGAATTAGAGCATTTTTGGTTTTTTCCCTGCATTTTTCCTGGAAAATACAAAAGCATGGTGCTTTTCTTATTTTTCTCCGAATCTAGGAGGAAACTTGATAATATGTTGGGTCAGATCAGAAGTTTGTTTTGTTAACAATAAGCAAACACACTGAAATACTTTCCCTTTGTGTTCTGAGCTTCTGTAGTTTGTTACCTTAAAAAAATAGAATATGTTTTTATTCCATTTATCTATTAAACAGATCTGGACTTTTAGCATCCTTGGTATCCAATGTCAGATAATCTTCCAATAAACTAGGCTATAGATTAAAAATATTTCCATTTCTTTTGATCTCTCCACTTGCTAGTTTCATTCTTCCTAGTCTTGTTGGTCTGAGTTGATGAAAAAAAGTAATATCTGTGGACTAAAGAAAGATGTAGAAAACTTGAGTAGAAACTTGAAGCTTCAAGGCTAAGTATAGAAGCCTTATGTTGTGAAGATTTTAGTTCAAAAAGATTTTGTAGCTTTGAGAGTTTCAAAGGCAATGTCAGAAAAGCATTTGGGAACTTGACTATGCAATGTCAGTTGAAATTAAGTAATGTCATTCAAACACTGCTATGAACAGAAAATCTACCTATTTCAATACTGGATCTGTAGTTATCAGTGCTTTTGCTGGTGAAGGTGTTGAGTTCTTAGAGTTTTGCTGCCCGTACATGAGTAAAGAGTCCTCCTTAGTATCTGACATCATCTACCATTTGCAAAGTAGATGCCTTCTTTCTCGTTTTCCCTGAAAAGCCTGGCAGGATCAACACTTGCTCAGTGATAACATTGCATTGACCATAAAGCACAACTGCCTTGGGCATGTCTCCTAAAAAAACCCCACCATCATCATGGAATAGTCAGGGTTGCAAAGAACTTTAGAGGTTCCAGCTCCCTGTCATATGCAGGGACACCTTCCACTAGGCCAGGTTGCTTAGAGCTCCATCCAGCCTGGTCTTGAAGACTTCCAGGGATGGGGCATCCACAGCTTCTGTGGGCAACTTGTCCCAGTGCCTGACCACCCTTACAGGAGAGAAATTCTTCCTAATATGTGATTTCAAACTCTCAGTTTGAAGCCATTCCCTCTTCTTCTGTCCCTACATGTTCTTGTAATAGTCTCTCTCCCTCTTTCTTGTATTCTCCCTTCACATACTGGTAGGCCACAATTACATCACTTCTCTTCTTCTCCAGGCTGAATAATCCCAATTCTCTCATCTTCTCCTCATAGCAGAGGTGCTTCATCCCTCTGATCATCTTGGTGCCTCTTATCTGGACTTGTTCCAATAGGTCCATGTCCTTCCTGTGCTGGGATCCCAGAGCTGGACACTGCACCCTGGTGGGGTCTCGCCAGAGCAGAGTAGGGGCAAGGGTCTCCCTCACCCTGCTGCCCACACTGCTTTGGATACAGCCCAGGGTATGATTGGCTTTCTGGCTCATATCCAGCCTCTCAGCCACCAGCACCCCCAAGTCCTTCAGGGCTGGTCTCCATCTGCTCATTCCAGAGCCTGTATTGATTCCAGGGGTTGCCCCTCCCCACGTGCAGCACCTTGAGCTTGGCCGTGTTAAACCACGTGTACCCTCTCTTTACGCTGGTTACAGTGCTGGCCCAGAGTGGGGGTTTGTTTCTGTGCCATGCACTACTGCCAGAGTGGTCAGTCTGGCTAGCCAGCCCTCACAACTCACATTGGTCAGCAACAAAGATCAGTTTGTTGTGTGTGCACATCCATATAGATACCCATACACACATGTGTAGTCAAATACCTAAATTCAGTCAAAAAGATGTAGTCTCTTCTGAAGGATTTCACCCATCTCCTGGGCTGAAGTCTGGGGAAGCTTAAAGTACTTATATATATCAGGTTTTCACAAGCACAGTTCCTCTGAATTTGATGTTAATAAATTCAGAGCATCCACAGATTCCTTGCTTTGATCACCTCATGAAAATTTTGCAGTTATTTTTGAATAATTATACCTCCACTTACCCACTTTTTCTGCCTTAAGTTTTTCTTTAGCTTTACAAGGATGTTTCAGTTGTGCCTGGAAAGTCTTAGGAAGTCCTTAATCATTCAGCAATAGCAACTCTTCTAATTATTGGGAGTAGTGATTGTGGGTTTACTTATGCTACCTACTGACTTCTTGGCCTATGCATTAGCATAGACTGCTTGGAGAAGACAGGAGTTGTGGGACTGGATTGCCATACTGAGTGCACAAACCAAAAACCTTCTAAACAAGTTCTGTTGATTATTAGGTAGAAAACTAACATCCCAGTCTTCATTTTCAAAGAAAAAAGAGACATCATTCTCCCTTCTCTAATATTATAGGTAGCTAAACAGAGGGGATTGGAGGAAGACTATGCGGCTCATAAGCTCATCTTGTTTATTGTTTATTGTTTTGGATACTCAAGTCCAAGAGAACATTTCCTTTTGGTGATTTGCAGTCCCTTCATTGTGTTGGTATTTAGAGTCCCAGTTTCACAAACTATGTTTCTTGTTCTGATTTTACTTAATGGTTTTTATTCTGGATTCTAGGGACTTAGAAGCTGGCATAAAGATTATGAATATGCCAAGTCCTCTTGGGGTTGAAGCCCCAGAAGAATTTAAGCACAGAAAAGAACTGATGAAGCCAGTTGATGAAGTTTGTTGAATCTTATCATTGTTTTGTGGCACTAAGAACCCTTGTGTGAAAGTGATGCTTGAACTAAAAAGTGAATTGAGCTACCTGGTTACATACAGCAATGAACATTCATGAAGAAAAGCTATTCATCACTGGAGAACTTTGAAGGGGCTGGGGAGGTCATGACTTAACGAAAAAATGCAGAAATGTTGAAACTGAAGGCCAGTCTTCTGTAAGCAGAAGAAAAAAACAGGTTAAACCACTACTTGTGACAAGCTATAAACGAACTGTTGATGTTACTGAGTGTTATTCCTAGAGGGAAATTGACAGTTGGTTTCAAGTTAAATCTGCCTTCCTATTTTTCAAAGAATTAGCATCTCAAATGCCATGTATGAAAGCAAAAATGATATCTTGAAAACAGATTGTTCAAAGCTGGTGTGGATTGTACAGTGATCCTGGTTTCTGGACCTCATGCTCATGCTTCCTCAAGTTGTGACAAGTAAAACAATTGTCTGTCCCAGACTCCTAAGTTAGTTGTAACAAGATATAAAGACTTTTGTCTTGTACAGCTCTGGTAAAAAGTTATTACAGTTATTGTATTATTGTGATGTTTAGCCAGCAAAAGCAATGTATATTTCTTAGTTGTTACTTGTGTGTAAAGTATTTAGTTCATGATTGTACTGATCATGAAAAACTGATATGAAATAGAGACCACTTTGAGTTGCAAAAATAGTCATTTTGGAAGGTGGATTAGCTGGATTAGTTTAGCAAAGAGTTCTCTTCCCGGGGGACTGAACTGGAAGTTCTCAGAGTATCATTTCTTTGCTGTCAACCTCAAATGAAAGTACACAGAACATCATTTTAGAATAGCTATCTGCTCCTGAGGAGTTGATTCTGCAGGACTTGGAAGTTTTTCCATGTTTTATGTGAGTTGTATGGTATTTTGCCTTTTTAGCAAATGCCATGGATGCTCATATTTTAGACAAATGGTATTTATAAATTTCTCCTACTGTTTTCTAATATTTAAATTGCCCAAGATTTTGAAGTTTGTTCTTTCTCATTTACACTCTTTAATCACAGGACATGGAGGTGGTATTGGGTGTTTTTGTGAATAGCTATTGGTTCAAGTGTCCTTCATCTAATTTCATTTCTCTTGATTTAAAATATCACCAAAGAGTGAACTGCAAAACAGAACTTGCTGGTTGGCCCAGCAAGTGCTTGTAGTTAGTGCTTATCCTGTGGGGACGATGTGGAGCTGCTTGATTGAAACTTTTTTTTAAAGCCCTTACTCTATGGAAAAGGTAAGGTAGCCTATCCCTCTGGTTTATTGCAGGAGAAAAAGCATAAGCAGCACTACTTAGTGAACAGTAGCCAGCTCATTAGAACTCTGTATCTACATTGCCATTAGTTATAGTCATGACCCAAAAGTTGGTCTCTAGAAATCGCTAAGATAATTCTAAGATCCCATCTATTCCTCTCTTTTTGCCTGTCTGCTTTGGCTTTATCTGATGCTTTTGTAAGTCACTTCATCTTGCTAAACTTAGGGAAAGCTAAACCATAAAATTATGTCAACTTTATGTTGGTTTAGTGAGGTGAACTGCATGTAGCACCGGTGTGAATGTAGGGGTCATATGGAGGGGTCATATCCCTTGGGAAGAAGGGATAAAGCCTCTTAGGCCAGCAGAGGCTGCAGAGCAGAATCATCCCTTTTGGTAGCAGTCAGCCAGCAAGTTGACTCAAACATCTTATGAAACTTCACCCTGAGACCTTTTCTCACCTAGAATAAAATTCAGTTGCTTTGTGATGTTCTAATTAGTAATTTTATTATAGAATAGTAGTGCTAACCCTGAGTTGTCTGAAATCACGGGCATTTAAGCATATAGTATCTTTTAAAAAGGTTTTGAATTTTTTGTGTAAATTCTTTTTGCTGGATTCTGGACTTCTTAATAGGTGATAAAAAATAGTTTTCTACCCTATAGCAGCAGCTCTCTTCCAGAAGACTCAGCCAAGAGTAGGACTCTTGCGTTTAGAAATGTATAAACATGTAAGATGGTTTTTTGTTCTAAGAGCTTGAGGACTAGTGCCAAGCAGAGTGGTGAGTTTGATGTGGGAGGTGGAATGTAGAGGCATGAAACTCAAGCCACAAAATACCCACTTGATGGAAAAAGCTTCTAAGCCCTGCTGAGCTGGGATGAATTCAATCTACAGTTCAAGGAGAAGATTCTGATGCTTATTAGCAGTGGCCCAAGACACCCATATTTCTGCTGAAGTTACACCTTTTATATAGGCCTGTGGCGTGTGAATATGTTAAATAAATCAAGTTCTTTTGCATTAGAGGACAATGACAGGATGTCTGCTCTGGTCAGAAATGCAGACTTGCTGTTATAGTGTGTTATACTTCCATACAGCTTTCAGTTACCAAAAATTGGATTATCTGGATGGAACATCACTTGTTTGATGTATTTAGGCACAGCTTTGGCAGGGTTATTTGTTGAGTCACAGTGCAGCCTCATTTTGTCTTTAGAAATAGTTCATATGTTTTCTTGTAGGGCAGAGCCATAAAGTTTATATTCTGCCAGATTCAAGTTGGCTACTTGAAGAGGTAGCAAAAATACCTCTGCACTGTATATATGCTTGGCAGAGAGATTGCTGAAATGTATGACAGAAGCAGGGACTAGTACTGCACCGGAATTAAAAAGCTCATGATGATCCATGTTCACTTCTTGCAGAGTCATTGCAGAATACAGATCTGTGCTCCCAACCATTTTTCCCCATAAGACCTGTGGTGTTTTTGGTCTGGGTTGGTCCCTTAGCCATGTTAACGAATTTGTGCAAACGGAGAAAACTGTTCTGAAACAAGTTAGATACTTTAAGAAAGAACTACAAGAAAGATGAACTCTGAAATTGGTTTGTTTGTGATGGCTGTTTGAAGTCCTCTGTCTTGATTTCTACCCACCCACCCCTCATCTACTTCCCACCCTCATGTGTTCTTTACTAAGTGTTTTTCTTACTTATCCCTTCATCATGATTCCTATAGGGGGAGCATCATACCATCCTTACATTTCTTATTTCATGAGCCAGTGAGCATCTTTAAAATCTTGCTTAACTTTTCCTCTGGTTTAATATATCTTGGGCAAGGTATTTCTCCTGCTCATTTGTTCCTTAGGTTTTAGCAAGGCAGCTCTAAGAGGTTAACTTCATTTTTAAGGAAAAATTCACGCTGTAAGGAGAAGTCTGTAGCAGAGAGGTTTCTCTGTAGTCCAGAAACCTTGATTCATCATTCAGTTCCTGGAACTATAAAGGGAGAAACTAGTCTCCCAGGTTTTCATATTAGCATTAATCTGTGACCCTGGAAGGGAAGACTTGAGCCAGAGACATCTTGTAATCACTGAAGTACCATGTTCCTAACCTGGGTGTTCAGAATTTACATGGACTGAGTCAAAAATTGCATCTGCTAAGGAAATGGTAAGTCACTCTCAGATGTTTTAAGTAGGCATTACAGCCTAGTTTCTCTAGTTTTGCAGGCTCTAGGAAGACAACTTCTGAGCAATTGATATATCATGTTTTTAGCACCTTGACCTAAGTAGTTTTGTTTGATTTCTAATTTTAATCAAACTAGGCACATAACCGTGATTCTGATTTTAATTGGCTTCACTTTCGGATTTGAGATCTTTCTTCCTCACCTTCCAGTGTCCTGAATAAAAATGAAATGTGTTTCAAGGTTTCAGAAAAGCTTACTCTTATGAAGGCAGTTCTTCAGTTTATCAGGCATTAGATATTTTAGTTTAAGCAGGATGTTGTTGTATAGGGGTCAGATTTAAGACCTGTCAAATCCTGTCTTCTCAGTGGTTGGTGTTGTGGTGATTTAGAGTATGCATTTTGTACAGTCTTCATTTTTTTCAGAGCAAAAGTTTATATTTTAGGAGGCTTTTTCTTTAATACTCTTAGTATCGTAGAGCAGCCCAGATTGGAAGCGACCTTAAAAGAAGTATCTACTCCAACCTTTCATGGGTGGGGAAGCCTGGTTGAGGTTATCTGGTGCCCTGTCCAAATGTAACATGAAAATCTCCAGAGATGAGGACTCTGCCAGGTCCCTGCATTCCAGTCATTGATTGTTCTCACTCTAAAAACTTTTTTTCTACATTAAGGATGACTTTGTCATCCTTGATTAAGAGAGAGAAAGTAATCATTAGTTAAGATTCTTATGTCTCTTATGAGCTCATACACTGATATCTGTAGTATCTAAGAAAACTAGATAACATTTTCATTTATGTGTTTTCTTCTTTCATGAACTTGCTCTTTTCTGTTTTTCCAAGAATTTCTTAGCCAGAAGTGATAGATGTGAAATACACTTCAGCCGATGAAAAAATACAAATTTTCCGTATGGAAGAAGTCATCAAGCCATTTTCACTATACACTGTCCTCTGCAGGAAAAAAATCGAATTTTGGATCTTAAGCGGTCATCTAGCTCATCTCTCTTTTTCCTCAGTGCTTCTTAAGAGTTCTGTGGTATCTATTAGATGCAATCCAAACCACTGAAAATTAATTTCAGAAGACCTGATGTCTTGGAAACAGGTCTGTGGGTAAGAAATGCAGGTACCTAGGGGGGAAATACAGTAATTTGAGAAGGGCTTACTTTGTTTTGGATGTTGGTGCAGAGCTCATCTCCTTGATATGTGATTGATCTTCATAATTGCACATAAAACAACGTATATGTCAGTTGTGTGTCAAGTTACAAGCAACTGTTAGCACAGAACCAAGTTCATAATGATCTTTCTGTGGTTTTGGAAGTCCTGAAACATAAAACAGATGCTTAGCTTTCAAAATACCTGCTACCTGCTTTGACTATAATTCTGTGGTTGCCTAATTTGGCATATTTGCAGTAGTCAATGAAAATGATAGTACTTATGAAAACTTCTGCTGCAGCTGTGTCATATTTTGCAATCCAGGGTGGTTTAACTGGATATCAGAGTATGCCTGCTTAGTCCTCTAGGACAAAGGGGAATTAAGAGACAAAAGCTAGGACTCACGTTCAGCTAGGTTCATAAGAAATTGAATGTTGATACTATAAATGAGGTAGTCTCCAAAACAGTGCAGTAGATGGCCTGGATAGGAAAATGACCAGAATGTGTTGTTGTCATCTCCATCCACAACCATATGTGCTTTCTGGTAAGCTGGAGACTGAGTGAATCTTCTGTGTTCTTGTTACTGGACAATGCTGTGGATAGTCCAGAGGCTCAAAAACAAGGATGGAAATAAAAATAGTTGTCTTCTGTGTATTTACTGTAGTGTTGCATTTTAGGTTTTTAGGGAGGATAAAGGAATATAAATTAAATATTTAATGAAATTGAAGACTTAAGACAGTCACCTTTTTGTAGTTTCAGAGTGTTGTGCTGATCCTCTAAGAGCTGATAGACCTAAAAGGCTATTTTGTCTTTTTATTTAGAGAACTATTTTGTTTGAAAAGTGAGTGATGTAATAGCAGGCAGTGATCTCATGATCTTACCACATCATTAATCAATAGTCTAAAATCAGTTTTACAACAGCTATAGTAAATATGAATCACTTGGGTGCAGTGAACAGTTGGCCACAGTCCAAGCATTGCTTTTTCTATCCATGAGTTCTGTTCTAGCCAACTAATAGCTCATCTGGGGATGCGGCTGTGTTCAGCTTGTGGTCCAGGGATAAGTGTTTTGCATAAAGGAGAACTGCAATTTGGCTGGTTGGGTTTGTTTATTTATTTATTTATTTATTTATTAAGTAGTGCAAATAAACAGGCCCAAAGAATCAAATCACAAACCTAACTATAGATCATACTAGGTCACTTAAACATCTGGCTTTTCTTTGACCGTAAGATCACCTTTGGTTTTTTGCTTTGATGTGATGTATTGCATTACAGCAACATATGCTTGGATGTTTTATAATCAGTTGTAAATCCATTGGTGTCTCCATTGTAAATCCATTAATCCAGTCTCTAATACCAGGAGGCTGCCTGCAGTGCACCATGTCTATGGTATCAAATAGGAAAAAAAAGATTGTTCGTGACCTGGACAATATTTTGCATGGATGTTAGCAGTTGTATTTAAGAACCTTTTATTATTCCTTGTTTAATAGATGTATGAGGAACAGAAAGAATTTAATAAATTGTAATGGACAGTGAACATTGTAAGGAGTTTTTGATATTCAGGGTGAATAAAGCAAAAGATGTGTGTGTGGTTTTTGATATGTTGCAGGAACCACAGTATCCATTACTACAGAACTGAGGAATCAGGTTTTTATGAGATCTTGCATTCCTACATTGGCTGTGAAACTCAAATGCTTCAGTGAAGTTTGTTGAAAAAAATTAATCTTTGTGCTAATCTGTAAATGGCCTGTAGTGCCATTGTTGAAATGCCACTGATGAACATTTAATTGATCAAGCATTGTTCTTCCTCTGCAGAAGCTTCAGCATGAGGCGGGGTGGATGGCGGAAACGAGCTGCCGATGGCGATGGCTGGGGAATATGGGTATGTTCTAAACCTAGTGGCTGTTTCTTAAACAGGTAGATGGCACTGTGGTTAAAAAGGGGTTACAGTTTTGTTTTACATGCTAAGAGGACGCTATAAATGAAACTCTTTTGCTTTACTTGAAAACACATAATTAAGTTTGAAAGAAATTTTTAATTACCAGGTTTTGAAGTCTGTGTTCACAATAATCACTAAATTTCATTATTAATAAGTGCAGACCCTTGATTAGTTTTAAATCACCATTTAAAAAATAAACTAAGTAATTTGAAAACTATTTATGGTTGTCTCCACCACTTTCTGCAGTTGGACAAATAACTGAGGCACCTAATTTACATCAATGTTTAGAATACTAATGTCCTGTGTATATTTAGGAACTGAAAATATATGGAACCACATCCTTTTGTTAGGCAATGCGTCATCACTTTAGCACTCAAATTTGCATCATCACCTTTTTTCTTCTTCTTTCTTTTTATTCTATAAGAGTTTTTATATTTATAGAATCTTTTATATATATAGAATCTTTTCCTGTAAGAAGAAGATTAAGGAGTATGAAATAAATCCTGCCATGTTGATAAAAAGATGCAGTTATCTTGTAGATGTAAGTTTATGGTGGAGGATTTGCTATTTTTAATTTGAAAAATTAATGTTTTTTGTGTGTCAACCAAATACATTTTGGAGGAATGTTCCTTACCTTTCCAGTCTTCTAATTGACCAGTTTCTGTATGTAAACATTAGGAAATAGGACTGTCATCATGGGTTGTGTTTTGTTTTAACTTAAAAACTAGGGTGGGTACATGTCAGCAAAAGTTAAGAAATTGGAGGATCAGTTCCGGTCGGATTCAGCCATACAACAACAGAGGGATGGAAATTCATCAAGTATCTTTAGCGGAGTCGCCATCTACGTCAATGGCCTGACAGGTGAACCTTTATTTTTTTTAAGGATCTGTGCTGTGTCATTCTCATGTTTACCATCCTGAGTGGAAGTAAATGCAAAACACATGAATTTGCAGCTAAGTAAATACATGACAATTACTCTATGTATGTTTTGTATATTCTGTTGTTTTTCATGATTAAGGTTTTCAATTTTAAAAAATCTGATTTACATTCTGAATATAAATATTGCTTTACTGTATCATTTACATAGCATAACTTGTAGAAATAGGAGTAGATCTTTCCATGTTTCTGTCATCTTGGTATTTGAAATGAAGCCTTTTAATTTCCTCCATCCTCCTACACTTATTAAAATTTTAATATTTCAAATTAGTGATGGTTAGATTGTATGCCTTAAATTTATATTTGGGAGACTATGTCGAAGTTTTCTTGCTCAGAGTGACAATGTGTGAGACAGAACCTACTGATAGTGGAAGGAGGAACAAGAGGTAAGACATTTATGTATTGTAGGGACCATCTGTGATGGACTGATAGTGCATGTTAGCTGGAGTAAGATTTTTAATCTAGCATGCTTATGTTCATGCTTCTTCCTTTTTCTGTAAAGCAGCTTAATAACCTTTTGGAAACTCCCCAGAAGCCTTATTCAGGGATCTCTGCCAGGAATGTTGTGATTATTATGTAACTGATGCATAGAGCTTCTATGGGATAGATTAGTGCTGGTTTAAGCACAGGGCTCAAATGGATTGAAAAAGGTTAAAGTGGATATGTTAAACCATTAATACATCTGGATTGGTTGTTTAATGCAGCATTTTCTTTAGTGAAAATCCACTATTTGTGTATTCTTCAAGCAGCTAGTCCCTTAAAAGAGCTCTAGAAGATGGTTGTCCAAAAGGCTGGAGTAGAAAAGGAGAAAAGTGTGTGCTATTTTTAGTTAAAAGTTAGAGGAATAATTAAATGTTAGACATAATTTGCGAGTTGACAGAAAGGAATTGTAGCTGTATCCTTTAAAAAAATTTTTCTCATTCTTGTATTGTTCAACTTTTTTTAAAAAATATCTTGTGCTAGATTCACTATTCCAGCATTGTGTTTATGTTGACCCAAATATTTTGGTGTCTGTGTGATGCCACTGCAAACATTTTCCAAAGCTAACATTTTTATTTTTTTTCCCCCACCTCTGCTTGCAAAATAAGTACTGTTTTTAAAACGATTGAGATCGGAAAAATTGTTGGTTTTTAAGGTATTCTTTGTTTTCTGTAACAACTCAAGAATAACCTCGTGAGGAAGGAGTTAACTGCTTCAGTACATCAGAAATTACATAGTAGGAATTTTGTGCTGTTGCTAAACCCTTCTGATATTAATTATTTTCTGTTGCTTCTGGGTATAAACTATTCTCCTGAACTCTGGTGAAAAGATAATCTAATTTTGTATTATGTTGGTGTAAAGCATTTTTTTATATAGTTTAACATTACATCTGCTTGAATATTTTTTCCTGCCTTCTGCCATACATATTATGGGAAGCTCCTCTAAAGCAAGTAGAATGTTTGCATTTTGAATTAGTGTTTTCAAAACCACAGTTTTCTGCATTTTTTTTGCCAAATGTTTTTCTGATTTGTTCTTTGAAGAATTTGTAAGTTTTTTTCTAGAGTAAAACAATGGTTTGCACTCTTTCTGACCATGTCATCATATTTATCAATTAAAGTTATTTCTCCCACTGCATTTACTGACACTAAGCAGGAATATTTCTGGTTTTAATTTTATAGATCCCTCAGCTGATGAATTAAGACGGCTGATGATGTTACATGGAGGCCAATACCATGTGTACTATTCCAGATCAAAAACAACTCACATTATTGCCACCAATCTTCCAAATGCCAAAATAAAAGAATTGAAAGGAGAAAAAGTAGTTCGGCCAGAGTGGATTGTGGAAAGGTAAGTTTACTGCATTTGGAGATTTCCCCTTTTTGGGGAGAAGAAACCAAGAAAAACGTGGGGAGAAAAAAAATTAAAGATTGCGTTTTGAGATTTTGGTTTACCTTAAAATAATTAAGTCATAGAACAGCTGAGTAGAAATACCACTGTTACGCTGAAGATTTGCTTTGTAGGGATTGTTCTTTAAGAAACTTCACCAAGAACATTCAGAAAGTGTTAAGCATATTAGGAAACTGAACATTATCCTATTAATTCCATTTACTATCTAACCAATTGACCAGACTTCATCTCAGGATGTTAAATAACTATGTGATTGTTTTAAATCTCCTGTTGTGTGCATAAGTTTCATGTCTGTTTATAAAGAAGGATGTCAATTGAAAAGTGTTTGCATAAAATTGGAACTAACCCATCTAAACATTTATTGTGCTGTGACTTTGTAAGAAAATAATAAAAACTAAAGGGAAAAAAAGTCTACATTTTATTTACAAAATATTTATGTTCTTTGGTTTCGCTATGCCCTGGAATATATAGAATCCACTGAAGTTGTCCTTGATAAAGACAATAGCCAAGCTCAGAGCAGTTAATGTTGCTTGCATCTCTCTTCTTCCATCTGAGGAACTCACAGGAAATAGAGCAGGCAGGAGCATGTTCTAGAAATTGTCCTGCTGGTGTCATGCCATTCTTAAGTAGCCTCTTTCCTAGATAACCAGCAGAAACAAGCAAGGAACTGTTCTGCAGTGCATGTGGGAAATCTTATTTCCATTTTGCTGGTTTTCAGTCCTTTGTATTCAGCACTTACATATAATGTATCTTTATGGTCAATTTTTAAACTTTAGTTACACATTTTAAGTTACTCAGTTTGAAAAAGTTACTTCAGATAGATTTTTTTTCCCAACACTTTTAGGGCCTCACCCCTGTGTTTAAGGACTTGGAAAACTGATGGCAAGTGTGGTTTTATTTGGAAGATGTGACTGGTTTTTTTGGTGCCATTAGAGCTTGCTGTGATTTTGACCAGATTGGAAAGATCAATTTGTGTATGTTCAGTAGAGACTTAATAGAACCTGATATGTCAAATCTCCTAAAATTTTTATTCTGGTGTCTTGTGTTCAGATTCTGCATTGTGGCTCTGGAAGGTTATACTGTAGAATAAGTAGAAGAACCAAGTATAGACAGATACATGAGTTTGAGCACAAGGAAATGGGGGAATTCACTGTCTCAACAGAACAGGGTTCATATCACAATCTAGAATAGAAACTAATTTCATTACCATGTCTTTTTTTGTTTCCCTTCTTCTCAACAGTATTAAAGAATACTCAGTGATTAAATAATCCTTCTCTGTATATGGAATACCACATTATGTTCTCAGTAGATCAGTTGGTGAAAATTAGTGTAGTAGATGTAGAGTTTCCGATTTCGTAGGCTTGGAAGGGACCTTGAAGATCATCTAGTTCCAACCTCCTTGCCATGGATTAGGTCACCTTCCACTAGACCTTGAATGAAGTTGCTCAAAGCCTCATCCATTCAGAGATGGGGCATCCACAGCTTCTCTGAGCAATCTGTTCCAGTGCCTCTCGATCCTCACAGTAAAGACTTTCTTTCTAATACCTGATCAGAACCCACCCTCTGTCAGCTTCAAGCTGTTCCCCCTTGTCCTGTCGCTACACAGTCTTGTAAAGAGCCCCTCTGCAGTTCTCTTGTAGGCAATATGATGGGTTTGCAATTTTTTCAGTTTGGTTAAGAATCTACCCTAAAATGTTGCAGTCACAAGCTGCTGGTAAAACAGTGTTGTTAGATCTTTGATCTTGTCACCCAAGATTGCAAAATGAGGAAGTTGTTTGTCTGTGGAGCTTTGATTTGTTTCTTACATGCATGTATTATGATTTAGTCCTTAATTACATGATCACATGCCATCTTTTTTCACTATGGCACCTGCCACATTCTCTGCACAGAAAAGATTGAGTTCAGGTTGTAGACTGCTAATACAGTGACATGGCTTTTCCTTTTTGTCTCCTGTTCCTTACTTATTGCATGTGACTTGAATTCTTTGCTGGTAATGAAATGAATAATTAATTCCTGTCTTTTATTGGTGCTTATCGCTATAGCATCTGTCTGCTTTCCAAAGATTAATGAATGTAACATAGCACCATTATAATGGCTATTATTTAATTTAATTTTTCTGAGAGCCAACTAAAGGACATTGAGGTAAAACACCAGAAATGTTCATAATTTGGAATATGCCATGGAAACTGTATAAGATTCTGCAGAGTTACTTGCACAAGGATAGTAAGGCATGTGAAGAACTTTATTGCTGCATTAAAGGCTTTGCATATTCTGAACTATGGCCTAAAGTCAGACTCTTATAAACCTGTTGTTAAATGAAAGTAGCTCTAGAATTTTGGTTTAGTTAGCATCCCATAGAGATCTTCTGTAGCAGTGTTGCAGAGTAATAGTGTGGTTGCTGTAGTGACAAAACCATTCTTTCTGCATGCCCCTTATTGAGTGTTTTTGCTACCTCTCCATGTTTGCAGCAAATGAAGAGGATTACAGGCAGGCCTCCTTCCTAAGTCAGTATTCCTTTATTTGAAAAATACACCATTACTTTATTTGAAAATACATTCCTTTATTTGAAAAATACACCATTACACCATGCTACCATTATGTAGTATGGAAAGGTTGTTGTGCAGTGAAAGCCAAATTCAGATGATCCGAGAGCTTGACTTTCAAATTTGAATATTCTTTTAACATTCTTTGACATTTGTAATCACTTTGCAGAGACTGAGTGTAACTAACATGAGGTACCAGTATTTGTGGATTCCTTATTTTGATTTTCAAATTAGGTGAATATTTTTCCTAAAGAACTGTGTTAATCTAATATAAATAGGAAGAAAATAGTTTAAAATATTTTTTTAAAAGTCCTATTCTGCTATGACACCTCGTTTTCTGATGAGGATTTCAAATGCAAAAGAGAAGTAGCTATCATTTGCTATGACTACAGTAGCACTTTTGACACAGTCCCCTGTTACATTACTGAAGACAAACTGGGGAGATACGAATTGCATAGTGGGCTACTGGCTGAGGGATGTAAGTACTGGCCCAACTGCCTTGGTCACCATAGTGGTCAGCAGTTCAGAGTCAAACTAGTAAATAGGCAAAAGGGGCATTTCTGAAGGGTTTATACTGGGGCAGATGCAGTTTATGTCTTCACTAACAACATGGACATTGGTGATGCAGTGGAAAGTAGCTTCAGCAAGTTTGTGGATGATTTATAAGGCAACAGTTGATACAGTGTAGAGAAGGTCTGCCCTTTGGAGAGCATCAACAGACTGTAGGAATGGGATGGCAGAAACTTGATGAAATTCAACAAAGCAAAATGCAGAGTCCTAAATGCAAGACAGAATTAGTTCCATGTAACCAGACAGGCTAGGGACTCACCCTTGAAATCCACCAGGACCCTCAAGTCTTACCATAAAAGATAACCATGAAGCTGCAGTTGTGCCCTTGTGGAGATAAAGGCTAACAGCTGCTGGTTACATTAGCAAGACCACAAGGCAAGTTATTCTTCCAATTTGTTCAACACTTCTGAAGTTAAATCTGGAGTTGTGTGACAGATTTTGGGCTTTTCAGTAAGAGAAGTACTGACAACTGCAATGTTCAGTTCAGAAAAGTGCCACCAATATGAGCATGTGAGCATGTAACAAGAGACTGAGGAAGCTGGTTCTGTTCTACTTGAAGAGAGGACTAGGATGGAGTTATTTGTTATCTTTCAGTGCCTGTATGGAGGTTACAAAGGACATGGAGCCAGATTTTTCTTCAAGATGTACAGCAAGAGGACAAGAGGCAATAGTCACAAGTTGTAGCAAAGAAAAGTTTGACTATAAGAAAAAGATTTTTCATAGTTAAGAGAGTAAGCAGTGAAAAAGGTGCCTAGAGAGGGTTGTAGAACTTCTGCCTTTGGAGATACTCAAAATCTGTGTGGACTTTTAGTCCTGGGCAACCGGATATGACTTTAAAGATAACACTTTGGTCAGTGTTTGGACTAGAGATCTCCAGAGGTCCTTTCCAACATAATTTTTTTTAGTGATTATGAATTCTGTGACATAGGGAAGGTGAAATGGGTAAAGATGTTGAATGGTACATCTTAACTAGCATGTCCCATTGTTGCATGTTAATGCAGTTTGGAAAAAAATGTTTGTTTATCTTGTAATGCAGCTACTCCAGTAGCTAAAACCATGACATTGTGAACAAGTTCCTAAATAAATGTGGGTTTGTTTAATCATCTTGAAATTGTAGCAATTACTCTGAAATATTACCACGTTGGTTCTGCACCTATGTTTACACGGCCTTTTGGAAAGTCAAGTCAGGCATTATAAAAACTCGGTTGCTGCATTACCACTTTGTGTACAAGAAAGCTTTGGAACTTTCCCAGGTGTATTTTTAACTCTGTTTGACGAAGTTTAATGCAAATAATGTTCCTTTATGAATGATATGTATTCATGTATCACACAGTATGTAATTGATATATTTTTGGGGTTGTTTTGCTGTTCCATTTCCATAGAAACCTTACCAGGTATATGTATATGCTTAACTAGTTTTAATTTATCTAATTGGGAAATGTGATCTCCTGCTATATTCTCTCTAATTGCAGACAGAAAGCTCCCAAGGGCTTTTGTTCTCCTGTCCAGCTCCCTTGATAGTAGTACAGATTCGAGCAAGAGAAAGCATTCAGGTGCTGAAAAACACTGAGCTAAATTATCTTTAAAATCTGACTCCAGTTCAATCTTCAAAACCAAATGCTAATACTAATCTGCTTTGAAATGGGAGGTTCCTCTGCTGGAAGAAGTCCCAGCATCTCTGAGGCAGTGTTCAGTATGAAGAATTGTATACAAAGAAGAGGTGAAGTGTAGGCTTGGAAGGCTGCAATCTCTTCTGCCAGCCACAGATGTTGGGCTGGAAAGATTAAATCATCCTGTGGTGTATTTTTAAGACTATTTCACTTCCAAATGTGCAGCTTCCCTAAGGAAGTTAGCAGTTACTCAAGTATAATTGCGGTTTCAGTGGAAGATGAAAAAGAAGAGGGAGATAGACTGGAACACAGTAGGAATAACTGGAATGACTGCTGTAGATATTTATGGTAGGTCTGTTTGGAAATTATTCTTCTGCTTAGCTTGCCTCAGTGAATGTTTTACAAGAAGAGGTGATTAACCTTGTGGAATGGAAAAAGTAGTTAATTTTTGACAGTGAACCACATCCTAGCTGACCTCTTTCAAATTCTACCCTAATTTGTTCCATGATAAAGAGCTCAGTCACTATTGTTCAAGTAGAATAACCTGAACCACTAAGCAAGGGTTTTCTGACTGTTTTGTTTACATTAAATGTTTGGAGTTTGTGTGTGTCGCTTGGAAAGAGAAATGGATGTAGACTACTGACCAACACATCCTTGCAAATACATTTTGTTGCACCACTCACCACATCACAAATTACTTTTCATTCAATCCAGTTAAGGGTGAGAAAGGGGTTGTAGAAGGCACTACAAATTCAGATAAGGGGGTTCGTTTAGCATAGAAGGTTGGGATTACTTTAAAATTTTTTAAGCAGTAACCTGATTTTTCTTTTTTTTTTTTCAGCATTAAAGCTGGACGTCTCCTTTCGCACATTCCGTATCAGCTTTACACCAAGCAGTCAAGTGTTCAGAAAGGTCTCAACTTTAACAGCGTACGAAAACCTGAAGATGCTGTGCCAGGTCCAAGCAATATAGCTAAAGATCTCAACAGGGTGTAAGTGTTTCTGATTTTGTAAGACAGGTGCTCATCATTCACCCATAATGAGTTTGCATTTGTAAATAGCTTTTTTAAAGCTCATTTCAGCTTTGTAAGGTCTGAGGTGCTGAAATTTAAAAGTAAGGTATAGCTGTATAAATAGTTGAGGAAAAAACTCCATTACCTTGACTCCAAGCCTTGTCTCTAGTCTTTGGACCACAGTTTGTTTGATAATATGACCTAGGAGTCCTAGGATGTAATGTATCTGTATGGAAGCAACAGGCATGTATTAAAGGGTTCTGATAGGTGACACTGAAAAGTGAGTCTTTATTTCAAAAATAAAAAGCTGGGGACTGCTTTTGATAAAGGTGCCTAGGAATGAATATAAATGCATACTAGTTGTTAATCTCTTTCTTTAGCCTCTTAAAAAAAAAAAGGAAATCACAGCATACATTATGTATGCTAACACCAAGGTTTAAGTCATGCTTGAGAGAGAAGATGGATTGAAAAATGAAATTACAATATAAAAAAGTATCCTAAGACACCTAAGACCTTGAGAGGAGACTTGAAAAGAAAGCACCAGTAAAACTTTTTAACTGGCAGAGGAATTGGAATTTGGAAAGGAACATTCCACTTGAACTCTTCTAGATTTTATTTTTTTTAATAAGAAGGTTCCTTCATCTTTTTCAGAAATACATCTTTGTTTTTTATAGGGAAGAATAATAACATGATAGAATTTTTTAGGTTGGAAAAGATACCTGGATGTCATCTGGTTCAACACTACTGCTCAAGCAGGGCTAAGGATACTGTGCAAGATACTATACTTTCTGATTTGTACTGGTGATCTGAGTTCTTCCACAGTCTGCAGATTTTTTTACAATCCAGCCATGCATAATGCTGAGGATACGAGTAGGATTTGTCTACACTTAGGAAAACAAAATCAGTCTCAAAAAATTAATATCTTAAGCAGTATTTCATACCCATATTTTACAATGAGTGGTAGTATCATCATCATCTCTTACTATTGCATTGTTAAAGATTTTTTAAATGAATAGAATATTCAGACTTCCCAAAATGTCAATGTAGTCTGAAAAATGTGACTTTAAAAGCCTGCCTGTCCATTAAGTATGTGCCACTTAATATACCATTTTCAGCCACACAACTCTTCAAAAATACTATCTTTACTGCAATTTATATTTGGATAATCTTAACCAAATTGTTTTCATGCTTAATTGAGTTTCTGGTTTCAGTAGCACACTGAATAAACTAATCTTTTCCCACTTCTTTTGTGTACTTAAATTACTAGCTTTGGGAGCTGGGAGTCCTGGTTGGGATTGTTGGGTTTTTTCCAGCAGATCAAGAGTGTATAGAACTCTTGATGACTTTGGTTTTCATTTCCAGAGTTAATTTTTTGAATGGAAGCTTTATCTTTATGCTACTGTGCTTGTGGCAGAATACTTTGGTTTATATGCTTAAAAGCTGAAAACTAGTTTGTTTGTGGTTTTTATCAAAGCTAAATGATTTCTAGAGCTTGAACAGATATTTTCATTACAAAAAAACAAGATGCATCTAACATTAATCCGAAATAATTTCCTAAAAAATAGTTCTTTGTGTATACTTTCTCATTTCTTTTTGTTTGTTTATAACTAGTTTAGGAAAATCACATCTGTTGGTAAAAGGACAGCTCCTTCTGATGGTCTGTGTATTCCTGCAACATTCGTGCTGTGTGTGGCAGTTAACAAACAAATAATTACTGTAATTCAGTGGGAGACTGCCTGCCAGATTAAAGGCCTTGGAAATAACTTTTCTAATGTGAGCACGGTCACTCCCATTTAAACTCCTAGTTAATATTACATGAAATCTCTAAAATCTTTGGTATGGTGTTACATTTTGTGCTGTTGAGAGGATGTGGCTCAGAATTTGAAATAATTGTCTTGTGAATGTAACTGAAGTATAAATTGAGAACAGTTAAGAAGAAAAAGCTTGAAATTACATGTAAATGTGCCCTTTTTTTATAAAAGACATGGTATTTAATTATTATATCTGTTTCAGAAATCATATTAAAAAGTATGAAATGGAAAATGAAATCACACCCAATGGAATAAACAGCTGGAATGAGGAAGACGAAGAAGAAAGTGACGATTTTGGATTTACAGAGCTGGAGGAGATTCTTCCCATACGGAAACAAAATGGGATTCAGTCTCATAAAGACAGCACTGCCCTTTTTAATGGACACACACACACTTCTACCAGTGCCTTAAAGACACAGGATTGCTTGGTGCCCTCCAGCAACGGTGTTGCAGGCAGGTTGTCTCCAGGCCCTGTGCAGGAGGAGGGGAAGACTGACAAAGGCATGGTTGACTTTAGAGACTGCACAATGCAGCAGTTGCAGCAAAGCAACAAAAATACAGACTTTTCGTGGAGTCCACACAGGACTATGAGTAACTCATCCTCATCTTCATTTTTGCACAGTAATGCTAAAATAAATGGTGCTCACCACTCAACTGTTCAGGGGCCTTCAAGCACAAAAAGCACTTCTGGACCTGCTCCTAGCAAGGCAGCTTCCTTACCTGTGTCCAAACCTTCAGATTGTAGTTTTATTTCTGACTTTTATTCACATTCAAGACTGCATCATATATCAACATGGAAGTGTGAATTGACAGAGTTTGTCAACAGCCTGCAGAGAAAAAACAGCGGTGTCTTTCCAGGAAGGGAAAAAATTAAAAAATGGAAAACAGGCAGGTCTGCACTTAAAACTGACACAGGTAGATACTTGTTTAAGAAGGTTTATGTTGAGAAGATGCCTTATATCTTCGTACATTAAATGTCCAAATGAGACTACATAGTTTAGTATTGAGTATTCACATTATAGTCAGACTATCTGGAAAAACTTGGTGACTTTGGTGCAGTAAACACTAATGGATGCAAGTGCTTTTGGCTTTGTTGGGTTTTTTTAACTTAAAATGTTACTTAATGTGATACTCTGGTCTATATTCAATTCTTCGTTGTAGAAATAGTATTTCTGACTTTACCAAGATATATGGATTCATAAGGGAGAAAAATACTATGTATATCTAATACACAAATCTGTAGTTGCTGTGTGAAATCTGCAGGGGGGAAAAAAGAGAAGAAAAAATTCTTACTGTTTAGCATGAGCATTTAAAAGATGAGTAACATTTGGACTTTTTTTTTTGTTAGCTAAATTTTTTTTTGTTAGCTAGAGTTTTATATAGCTCTGTGTCTGTTAAAGTGGGTAGTCGTGTCATAAGAGACTTTTAAACCTGGCTTGAAGAGAAGTATTTAATGTCATTGCATCAAGGGCCAAAGTGAAAAAATGTAGAATTCATTAGAGTCAAAATGTTACAGATAAAATATTTTGCATCTTTAGAATCTCTTGTTTACAGTCTTATTAAATTAAAAGGTTAGCTCTGTACCGTTAAAGAGATTCTGAGTCCTGTGCTGTAAAATTATTCACTTGTAATCATATGAAAATATGCTTGAGAAATTGCCACATCAAAAAAATTGTTAGATAATAAATTTACTGATTCTGTGTTTGTGTTAGGACACCCCACTTATCAAACATGTTAGCTTATGAACTACTTAATGTGTATTTTTTAAATCAAAATGTGGTATAAGCTAATATATTTATGTTTTCCCTTTGATTTGGCCTAGAGTATTCAAATAGTTAATGCCTGTGGTTCAGTTGACAAGTAACAGCTCCTTAACTCAATGGCTTGATTTGTAAATACGCCCATTATAAGACAGTCCTTTTTTTTCAAATGAGTTCAAAATGTAAATTATTAAAACCAAGAGGATATTTTTCTGATTATTCAGTTAATTAACTCACATGTTAAGTGGAACAGTTCACTTGATGTATTGAAGTATTCACTGTTACACTTTATGCATTGTTCAAGTTAATTTTTTTTGTTAGATATTGCCACCTTTGGTAGGTCAGCAACACAGACATGCAGACTTGAACTTGTAGAAAGCATTTCCAGTGTGTTAGGCATGTACGATCTTCAGTGAGGAGTTACTTTGCTCATCTTTGCTCAATGTTTGCATGCATCTAAGTACAGCAGTGACAAAATCCACTTGCATGGGACTTTAAAAACTAAGTGTGGTGTGTTTCATGAAGAATAATGGTAGCTCGTAGTGCAGCCAAACTTACATTTTTATTTTTTGAAGCAGTCATCTGATTGATGAACAAAAAGGAGTAAAATTCTCTTCTGATTCAGTGTTAACATAGCGCAAGTAAGATCCAGTGCCAACAACATGCATTATCTCCTTGGATTCGGGGAACCTTATTAGGGTAAAAGGTGTTAATTATAAGAAAATAAAAAACAGAAACTCTAAAGTTAATTCATTGTTTAGGCTGTTTGTCTACTGCTTATGTTTACTTTTCTCAGAGTAAATGCCTTCTTGGTGAGAGGAAACAAAAATATTTATGGTTTAGAGGTGGTAAAAACTTGATAATAGACCTTGATGACTACTGTGAGTAGCACTGAAGTGTGTAAATTAGGGTTCAAGTTTTCTGTTGGTGTATCTTCATACTAGGTAATGTGTCTGTTGCGAGCTCAGCCAAGCCACAGAGCTGTATAATGCACGTGGATATGGATTGCTTCTTTGTGTCTGTGGCTATCCGAAATAGACCAGATCTCAAAGGTCAGTATTTTAAGTCTGTGTGTTACAGTTTACTCAGTTAAGCCTTTAAAAAATCAAACTTGCACAATTATAAAATTAATTTGGCATATTAATCTTTTTTCTTGCATCTTCAGTAGTTAGGCCATGCAACTTTCATATTCCTGTTTATTTTCTCACAATCCAAAAGCAAGTGGAAGAGAGAACTGGAATTCTCCTTGCTATCTCCTTTCAGTAGCTAAAGTAAGAAGAGAGAAGTTAAATCTGTAGTAACTATTCTCTGTGACATTGTACATAAACTTACTCAGATTTTAATCTACCATATTAGAAATTGGAAATCAAATTTCAGTTATACTAAAAAGTGGCGTATGAGCACTGTCTATTAAAAGAAAAAGAGATAAATTAAAGAAAATAGGATCGCCTAATATTCTTCCTGAAGTAGTTTATGCAGCTTTGTTTAACTAGAAAAGTAGAAAGGTCAAGGTTGAGAATTATTTGTCTCTACCTGATGCATATTTTTCAAGAGAGTTTGCTTCTCCTTTCCTTTCTTCTCTAAGCTATTACACTTGAGATTAGGACCTGGAGGATTCAGGAACAATTCAGTTGGCATTTAGAAGTCTGAGTTGTGTGATCATCCTTAAGACACAGGGGAGTTAGTGGAGCACCTTAGCAGACTTTGGAATAGTAGTACACTTGTAGAATAGTACACTTTTCTACAAGTGTACTGTTCAAAGTGGAGATCCTAGTTCTGTGCAAACACTGAACTTCAGGGGTGCGCAAGTTTGAGGACTTGTTGCAGTGGAGAACATCTCACATTCCCAGCTATCACAGACCTTAGGAAAAGAGTAAGTTGCATATGTGGTTCCATTGCTCTCTTCTGTCCAAAGGCAGGAGCAGCTGTATCAAAGATTCTTCTGCTATGTTTGGTTCTCTAAAACTTGATTTCCTGACAAGTTTCAAATTGCATAAAGAGTGTAGGACTTTTCTGCAAATACTTTTTCTGTTCCACAAAAGTTTGCCAGACTTTTCAGTGCATAAATTAGCTTGCTTTGGAAACACCATAGAGGTGTTGATATTGCAGAAGAGTCAAAATTTACTAAAAATTTTGGTTTGCACAGTTAAACTAAGTGGAACTAAGTGTTTTGGCATGTGTGTATTTTTCTGATTTACTTAAGCTAATAAACATGGTGAAGTATTTAAAATCAGTCCAATGTTTGCTGTATCTTAAACTAATGAATCATTAGGTTACTGGTGACATTTCAGGGCTTCCATTTATATTTGTTATTAAAGACAAACTAGTATTAGCTGTATTTTCACTTGTGAAAAACTTCTTCACATGTGACTGCAATTAAGACAGGTTTGTTGTCACAATTCCAAGGCCATTTCGTAGCTGTTCCTTCTGCCTTGATAGCACTTTAGCTTGAAAGAAAGTACAGAAAGTAAATTAAAAGTCCTTATGATCTTATCCTAATTGTGTTTTTATTAAAATGTAAGCTGTTATAGGTATTGACCTATAAGTATATGCATTTTTTCTCCACAGGAAAGCCAGTAGCTGTTACTAGTAACAGAGGTACAGGGAAGGCACTGCTGCGCCCTGGTGCAAACCCCCAGCTTGAACAGCAATATTACCAGAAAAAGCTATTGAATGGCAAAGCAGGTACAGATAAGTCTGTCTGTATGTATGTTTTTAACTGTTGTTATGGAAGACTTTTTCTTTAAAATTATTCAGAAAGTGTACCATGGATAAATTTATTTCTTTCATGTGGGAGATTTCAGAAAAGAAGTACCTTTGGACAGCACAGTGCTCTGTGGCCTCAGTAATAGCAGGACACTGTGGCTTCTTGTTAGTTAGCTTTGCTCAGTATGGGTAAATAACTTCAGAGTAATTTTCAGTTTTACTCACTTTCTTGAGGTTGAGTGTAAGATAGAATGTTAGTAGTTGTTTAAAATGAAAAATAAATACAGGTTGTCCAGGATCACTTTTTTCTCAGAAAGTCAAGTATAGAGAAGAAGGTGTAAAATAAATCTTAAAAGTCTACTGCAGAGTTTTTTTCTGTAAAAGTAGTAACCACAGCACATGGCCAGTGAGAAACTGATTGTTTGAAGTTGGCTTCTGAGTTGCATATGTAGAATATCTGTGTACAATGAGTTAATTTGGGTGGTCCATAGAGCATTTTAGGTCTCTGGACAGTCTGTGCAATTTTCATGAATTCTGTTTGTTCAATATTTTGCTTTTTTAAAACCACGTTATCTGTTGTAGATTGAGAATTCCATACTTGCCTGCAGTAATTTAGAAATATGTTACTTTCTGTGTCCTCAAGTAGTTGTGTACTAATATAAACCAAAGTGTTATTAATAGATTTTATTATACTGCCTGAACTTTATTTAGTATGAGAAAGTATATTGCTAAACATTGGCAACTTAAGTGGCCAGTACCAGTCTTAGTTAATCATCTAGAAGCATAGTTCTTGCCACAAAGGTGGTAAAAAGTGCATATACAAGGGGTAGCTGCTATTTAAGTTTGGTTTAGACTTGGAAGTTGAGTTTCTCCTTTGCCCTTTTGTATATGCAGTTTTTACCAAATTTGTGGTACTAAGTACTATTGTTATAAAGTTTACACCTCAGTGTTTTGTTTTGGTGAGACAAAATGGGGAAAAGACAGCTTGTTCTTCCATGGTTGTTTATGAAACGTTAGTACTTTGGAAATTGGCAGCTTGTTGGGGGTTTTTGAAGACATTTATACAGCCAAGGTATTACTGGAACTGATGCCATTTTATTTGTCTTCTTTGCTGTAGTTTAAGAACACTTCAAAACTGAGATAGAATATACACTTGTGGAACCCACAAGCTTTTAAGGACTTTTCAGTATGCTCCAGACAGAGATAGCTGTGGTCTTTATGGAGTTGGATTTTCTGTAGTAGAGTTTGTGTATGAAGTGTTTATGGGTAGTTCAGTTTATACAGTGACTTGTTAACTTTTATTAGAGCCTTGAACTGGATAAGGATGTGACTATACAACTGAGTGGTTTGGAGAGTTAGATGGTTGAATTGCAGTTTAGCTGATACCTAGCATGTTCTTTTGATTCACAAATTCAGTAGTATCTCTTCTGCTGTATTGATTGCTTAAGTGTACAGCAGCTTTCAACCTCATTGTATAACAAGCTCAGTTTCTTACTGTGGCAGCTTTTTTCTGGATATCACACATTCATTTCTTTAACTTCAGCATCCAGTCTCAACTGGCTTGCATGCAGGCAGGCAGCTACCTCTTTCTTTCTTGACACTTGGGCTGATTGTGCAGCCTATTGTTTTGGTGAAAGGATTTTTTCCAAACACTCTTTTTAAAGTCTCTGTTTCATTAGCTGCTGTTCATAATATTTTTGAGTCTCTGTTTATTTTATCTCCATGTGCAATCATTTTGCCAATTAAAAAAGTCCCGAACCTGTTGTTTCTGCTTGCTTTTTCTCAGGGTTTGTCTTCCTTTTGGGGTAAAGAAATTACAGTTAGTTACGGTCTTAGATGTAAAGGTGGAATTGCTGATTAGGCTTCTCAGACATCACAGTATCTTAGAAAGTGACACACTTCACAGCATGTGTTTAATTGTGCCGTGCCACAGGGAAGTACAGTGCAGTAGGCACAAGCATTACATGCAGAAATGCTTTTACAAAAATGTCAAAAATACAGAATAGTAAATTAGGCTGTTAAAACAGACACAATGGGGACATGTTATGTAAATGAAATAGAGAGGTAGTTGGGAGAAGCTTAGAACATGAGCATATTTTTACATCCATGCTTCAACATGGAACCCACTTCAATTTTTGGTGCTTCATACTTTCCAGGCTGTTCTCTGATATTGCCTTCTCCAGATCTTGCTTATTTGAAAAAAGGTTCCAAATTACAAACCAACCAAAACCACAGAAACAGAGCACTTCACCCCCTCAAAAAAAAACCCCAACAAAAATACAACCCAAAAAAAAAATCCCAGACACAAACCCCAAACGCTTGTGAATCACTTTTGACCAAATACTGAATTCTGCTGCTTCATTTACTTCTTTTTTTTTTATTACTTCTTTAGTGATACTGGTTCCTGACTTTGTTCTGCACTGCTAAGCAAAATCTAGTGTCAACAGAATCTTCAGTCTTTTATGAAATACTTTCTTTTTCTTGTATTAATTCATCTAAAAATGCATAACTTGTAAATTTAAAAACTTGATACCCTTCTCACCCTAAATCCCCAAATTGGAGATAGGCTTTCTAGATAGTAGAAATTGCTTCTCTACATACATGCCATCTTTAACATTTCATGTTCTAAAAATAAAAGATTAACATATGTTAATCGGGATTCATAGTTTGGGGTCTCTTCCATGGCCAGGATGCCCAAGATGTGAATGTTTTCTAGACTTCCTTTCCCTCAACCCTAGAATCTCCCTTTTCATTCTAAAGAGCAGCAGATTTTAACCATCATATTAGTCACAGATTTATTCTCAGCGATTTCTTTTTCACAGACTTGGGTCCTGGCCTCTGATTTCTCCATCCGTTGCTCCACATTCACCATGTGCCTGTCTAGTTTCCCAGCTTTTGAGGAGAGGTTCTCTACCTTGCCTTCCATTGAGGACAATGTGTTCTGCATTGCCCTGAATTTCACATGAAGTGACTCCATCAGCTCATGGGGGGATCTGCTCTGCTGCGATGTGGAAAAAGTCGGCGAATCCAGTGAAGATAGACAAGATGACAGCATCATCTCAGGCCAGGGCACAGGAAGGCATGGACTAAAGAAGTTGTTCTTGTCATTCTTATCTTTATTTGGGGCATAATTTTGCTCTAATTTTCAATTGCAGACATCTTAGGTAACTTATTGAGCTCATCATAAACTAAAATATTTAAGAAATTAAAAAGTGCACAAATTTAGCAGAAATTCTGAATAAAAGCAATTTTCCACATGAGTTAGGCTCTACTCCTGGTATCTCCACTCACTCATTACACCACTTTCTCTGGTTTGATAGCTACTCATATGTGCACATAGCACCAGGTTTCCTTTCAGTCAGATTGCTGGTGTGTAAGTTGTTAGTACTGTGGAATATAATTAGGCATTGTGGCACTCTATATTCATTGTGGGACTATAATGAACTCCCATTTATTATATTACAAAGGTGTATGGTATTAAATGGACTACAGTAATGAAAAAGAACTGCATAGTGGATTTCATTTTAAATAAATAGAAGCATTTTATCTATATGATACCTTGTTGTTTTGAATCTGATGGGAGTTGGGGCAGGCATAGTAGTTTTTGCATCTAGTGATTTTTTTCAAGCTGTTTCGTATTTAGACTATAGCACGTATTTCAAGGTTTGCATACTACAAAAACCCAAATAGAACTAGAAATCTTTTGCTTGTTTCCATTATTCAGTGTCATGGAATTCTGTCTAGTACCTAGTACCCAGTGGGCCTGGAGGATCCTTTAAAATTTATGTAAGAATACATAGTAAAGTTTTATAGAATGAGGGAAGGTCTTTCTCATTTTAAGTCTGAGGTTGCAGTACTTATAATTGTATCATTTTGATCCAAGATAGGTTTGTGGTGATATTTGAAAGAAATTGACACATCCTAATAAGAGAATAACTAATAAGTAAAAGCAGAAGTTATTTCAGTTAATATCCCCATAAGAGTGTTAAAGAAAATAGAAGTTTCTAGCTAGTGTTTTTTATTTCAACTAATTGTCACTCTGGTTTTCACTTCTTAAAAATCCCTTTGTGGTATCTAGACTATTAGAAAAATAGTTTCAAGTATGATATGAAGTGGATTTATATTCTATATGAAATTTCAGTGTTTTGATATCAGAGGTGCATTTTGTAAAGAGGAACATAGCTAACTGTCTTCTTGTTTAGTTGAGCAGTTGTTAAATAATTTTAGTGTCTTGTATTTGTTGGCAGGATGTGGTTCTAACATTTAGCCAAGTGTGTTTGATCATTTTTATGGTCAGTAAAGCTAAGATCATTCTTATTCTACAGTGTGGTTAATGTAGTCACCAATGAGCTGCTGTCTAGTAATTTTAGGGGAAACACCATTTTTCTATTAATATTGTTCTCAGTAGTATGTACAGACCTATGCAGAGGGACATTACTGGGGAAGGGGTCTGGGTTTTTTTCTGGACCACAGTATGAATCGATATTATTAAGAATGTCTTTGTCAAAAGATAGAAGTATAGAAATTGTATAAAATCGGTAATTTTTATTTTATTGGCATTCATTCTGTTGAACTCTTAGGAAGAATAACATGGACAAATTTTTTTTTAAGCAGAAATTAGAGTACCTGATCAGTTGGACTCATCAGTCTGGGAGCGTACGGATTCCACACATGTGAACGGAGCTGATTCCAATCTCACTGTCCTGTCCATGGCTGAAATAGCATCTTGTAGTTATGAAGCCAGGTAGGTAAAAGTTACCCATTAGTCTGCTTGAAAATCCCATACAGATAGGCATAAGATGTCCAAAAATAGGGGTTATTAGTGTCTTTAAATTTCTCTAGAGAAAAAGTTTCTGTTCAAAAGTTGGAATTATATAGGTTGTTAGAATTTAACAGAAACTCTTCCCTTTGGATGCTGCTGCTTGGTAGATGCTGCTCGGTAGCTCTCAACCCAGCATACGTATAAGTTGAAATAAAGCCTGTGAAGAAAAACCTTGTGCCTTTCACTGTGATGCTCTTGAATTCATGTTATCATCATGTCTTTGTATCAAAGTTGCAGTATTCTGTAGAACTAATGACACATTCTGAAGGTTTTATTTCAAACCGAAAGTGTGACTATTGAAACCATTTTTTGCAGAGACTTTGCTGACCATCTCCAATGACCTAACTTACAAAGGTTTAGAATATGAAACAACTTTTATAAATATAAGCACAGTGTCCAAAATACAGGGGGTTTTCCCTTATGGAAGTAATACTCCAGAAATTATTTCTTGGTTGGAAGCTTTCTTAGGCTTGCTAGGATAAGCAGGCTTCTATTTGTATCTCAGAAAGACTTTATTTATTAGCAGGAGCCTAATTATGTAAGCTTGCACCTTGGACTATAAGATCTCTCTGCCTTAGTCACTGTGGTATATGTGTGGTTTTAATTGGAAGCAGAAGATAGCAAGTGCGATTTTTGGAATCTTTGTCTTTAGCAGTTTCTTAATGGCAGATTTCTCATGCTCCATGGCTTAGTAATAATAGACAGCTAATTCAAATACTCTAGTTGCAGTTATTTTTTTAACCTATTAAGTTTCTACCTGTTGATTGAGTTCTTATTCCCATTTTTGTTAGGAAAGACAAATAATTAAATTGAAAGTATTCCTAGTTAATTTGTGGAAAAGTTTGCGCTGTGTTTACTTGGGATTTATTTTATTATTTAATTTTAGGCAAGTTGGCATAAAGAATGGAATGTTTTTTGGCCAAGCAAAAAAGTTGTGTCCAAATCTTCAAGCAGTTTCATATGATTTTGATGCATACAAAGAAGTTGCACGGACAGTATATGAAATACTAGCAAGGTAATGTTTGCATGGTCTTCATGGTAAGGTTATCAAACATATTTTGTTTGCCACTACTGAATGCTATTATTCATTTTGTATTTTCATCTCCCCCTTTTCAGCTTCAGTGAAGTTATTCCTGTTTGAGGTCTTCCTTTGTAGTATTTTTGTTACTTTGAGCACCATGCTTCTGAGCCTTCTTTTATCCTGAAGCCAGATGCTGTAAGCAATCAACATCTGACTTCCAAATGAGTCACTGTTAATTTTTTTTACTGATTCACATAGTGAGAAGCAGATCCCTGCTTAGAAGGGAGATCCTTCCAAGAGATGTTTTTTGAGTAATTGAAGAATGGGTTATTAAAGTAAAATCTATTAGAAACTATTTTCTGAGTTAAAATGCACTTGAAATAAAACTGGAAATTTGTTATTATCAATGAAAAACAAATATTCCACTCCCTCTCCAGCTGTTCCATTAAAATCAAGATGCATGTTGAAATTAGTCTTACGTTAGTAATATTAATGTAATTTGCTGTTTTAGCATTTTTAATATCTAAGTGATGTGTGATACCAAATAGGCAGGGAAATGCCACCACAAAAGGAAGACTTTATTTGCTACATATTTGTTTTAACAGATGGTGAGCTGTTGCTGGTGTTTCACCTGCTTTACTTTGTGTTGATAGCTATACCCATAACATCGAAGCAGTCAGTTGTGATGAAGCACTAGTAGATATCACTGAAATCCTCACAGAGACCAGACTGACTCCTGATGAATTTGCAAACGCTATCCGCACTGAAATCAAAGACCAAACTAAATGCACAGCTTCTGTTGGGATGGGTAAGTAACTTCATTTCTGTCTACAAGCAGTGACTGCTTTTGTTAATATATCAAAGCTGCGTAAGTTTGCTGAAACTTCTAAGTGTTTGTAGAATGTGTTACCATTTACGTTAAATTAGTGTGAATAAAAATGCAAGAAAATTTTCTTAACTGCAAAGTTGTAAGCAAAAATGTATAAAATGTAAAATGTATAAAATTTCATAACAGAGATCACAGGATATTCTGAATTGGAAGGGACCAGCAAGGATCATCAAATCCAACTCTTAAGTCAACAGCCCATCCAGCTGTCACTTCTTCTTTATCTGAACACTATGCTAAAATTCCAGTCTTGCATTCATTTTTATGAAGTGCTTCCAGTAAAATGTTTCCAGTAAATAGAAGAAGAACACAGATTGTGTTCCTTAATGGAGATAGCAGCAAGAGTTTACAGGGTGACATGATCTTGCATAGTTCTTAGAAGATATTGAGGGCAAAGATTTGTGATTTGTAGTAGATATTGTATATTAAATCACACATCTGAAAATACTTCCTTGATTTGTTTCTTCTTGGCTCATTCCTTTCTCCTTTCTTTTTGTTCCTAATTAATACTAGAGTTAAGTATCTGTACATACTTGTACTGATTGTATATAAGTGTGTGAAATCCACTTGTGAGACAAGCTGAAATTCATGACCCCAAGGAGAATTCTTCCCTTATTAACTTTGTAATTGCAGTTAGCACTACAGTTTCGCTGCTGTTATAGTAAATAAGTGCTGGCTGGTAATTTGAACGTAGATGCTGCAAATATATATGCATAGATTTCATTAAATTCTTGGTAAAAGTTAAAGAATTTGACCATAGTTACTGCATTTCTTTCCTTGAGTGTTGAACTGTGGCATTCTACTTGAAGAGAAGTTACCACAGACATGCTTTAATTTGTTGTTTTTACAGGTTCCAATATTCTGCTGGCCAGAATGGCAACTCGAAAAGCAAAACCAGATGGACAGTATCACTTAAAACCTGAAGAAGTGGATGATTTTATCAGAGGGCAGCTTGTTACCAGTCTTCCAGGTACTCCTGTCTTCTAGAGGCCATTTTAGCTCCTGATAATAAACCAGTTTCAGCTACAAATTTGCTTTCTAGTTCAAACAGGATTAGCTGCTATTCCATGTTTAGGATCCAAAATGTGATAGACAGTAAAGGCATATGGCATCCATCTGTATTGAAAACAGGCTTTATTATATTTTTATTGTTCCAGGAGAATACTTTAAGGGTTTGTAACATAAAGCATTTCCTGGCATGTAACTGTATATTGTTACTTAGTACACACAGATATTGTACTGTGACACAAGCATGGTGCAAGAAGTGCTGAGTAAGCCCTCATTTATGCTTTCAGCAATCAGCTGACTTCAGCCTGCATGTATAAACATATATTTAGTGTTAGATATTAAAAATAGTATTTTTGTCTGTTGAAGATTAAAAAAGGAGGGCGGGGCAGTAAAAACAGGCAGCCATAGACACTGAAATATAAGAGTGGTAGAAATAGCATCCACAGACCAGGTGCAGGTTTGCCAGTAATTCTCGTTATGTAACCCTTAGTGGCCAAACACTATTTACAGCACAGCTGTGCTGTAATTTCTCTTTGGCATAACTTAAAGGAGATATTTTTCCTCCACAATATTACTCATATAGAACTGTGCTTTGACTTTAATGTTTTAAAAGTTTTCAGAATTCACTTGCATGTTCATAGTAAAAACATTTTAGTGTTTGTGTTAGTAATACCCCCTCAACAGAGAAACAGATTATCAAGAATAGAATCTGATTACCTAAGATTTCCAATTTTTGCTGACTTTGGTAGTGTGAACTCATAGGATTAATATTTTATGGAGGTAACAGGCCACCACTCCAAAACCCAGAAATATACTTCAGTTTATCACACTTACATATGTGCTGTTGCCATGGATACCTACAATTTCCAATGCTTGATAATTCAAAGCACAAGTGATACAGGTATGCTATCACTTCTGCCTGAAATATTATTTTTCTACCAAGGAGGCACTGCAACAATGGTGACAATATTTGTTGGTTTTCATTTAGATTAGATCACTTGTACATGAGGGGAAAACATATTACTTGTTGGACACTTGTTTTGGACTGAGTTGTTGGGGGGATTCAGACCGATATAATCTGTAAGAGGCAGACAATTTCCAAGCAGGATTCATTCATATTTTACCCAAAAATAAACAAACATGCTGTAGTGTGACATCTTAAATGAAATATGTGAAACAGATTAAAGATACACTGGTGATGACAGCAAAAGTTTCCATGCAAGCCATGTTTTATGTAGCAGAATTTATTTTACATATATTTATTTGTTAATTTGATAAGACTTAATATAGGTTTAAAAATAAAAATTTTATGTAATCAGTGCCTAACAGGCTTTGCATTGTATAAGGTTAACAGAACTAATTGCTTTGTTGTTAGGAGTTGGCAGGACAATGGAATCTAAGCTGGCTTCTTTGGGAATTAAAACCTGTGGAGATCTGCAGTGTGCTTCAATGTCAAAACTACAAAAAGAATTTGGCCCAAAAACAGGACAAATGCTCTACAGATTTTGTCGTGGTTTGGATGACCGACCTGTTCGTACAGAAAAAGAAAGAAAATCTGTTTCAGCAGAAATCAACTATGGAATAAGGTTTACACAGGTAAATTAAACTTGCTTCTTTTTTCCAGTGACTTCTTTCAGCTATAGAAGAATCTTCTCATATTCTGATTATTTTCACTTACACTTTGATCTGTTAGAGCACCATCTTAGCCACGAAATAGAAATGAGGAAAATGAAGAAGTAGGAGACCAAACGATAAAATGGGAGGAGAGACTGCAAAAGTATTGGACTGAAAAGAAGCTTGCACAAAATTAGCTGGCTATTCTGCATTCGTTATACAAGTCTGGTACAGAAAAAGAGAACTGCAGTAGGTTTGTCAGCACCTAGCATTCTCTTTCATTTAAATGCTGATTATTCGAAGATGCCAGTGCCTGAAACTATCACCAGCTGCTCCCGTGCAAAATTTCTATTAGATTTTTTTACAATTTTTCTTTGGGGGGGAGTGTTATTAACAAAATTGTATTTAAAAAGTAACTCAGCACTTGAGTATTTATAGAAATGATAGGGAAAAAAAGGAGTTTGAGAGAAGTTTGACAGTGTTGTGTAGTCCAGACCTTTGCTCAAAGCAGGGGAAGCTAATAAATCAGATCAGTTGCTCAGCACTTAATTCAGTCTGGCATCAGAAATCTCCAAGAATGAAGACTGCAAACTTCCCTGAGCAGCATGTTCCACTGCTTGACTTTCCTCATGGTGAAAAAGATTTTAAGTCCTGTGCTCTTCATGTTCTAGGTTTGTGCTTAGACTTGCAATTCTGTGTTGGGGTTTCTAAATACATTTTTGAAAGACTTCTTTCAACATTAGGACAGGAATCTACCATTTTGCCTAAATTAAGTGACCTACAGTGTAAACAAACCACTTGAAGTTAAATGAGACAATTACTTGTGAGTCTCAGCTTACTCTTTTCAGTTTATGCAATCTGGATTGTATTAACCCTTAATGATTTACTTTCAGTATTTGAAAAGTAGTCATTATCTAAACAGGTTGTTTTTCCCCTTCAGCCTAAGGAAGCAGAAGCTTTCCTTCTGAGCCTCTCAGAAGAAATCCAGCGTCGACTTGAAGCTGCTGGTATGAAGGGTAAACGATTGACCCTTAAAATTATGGTCAGAAAGGCTGGAGCACCAGTAGAGCCTGCAAAGTATGGAGGTCATGGAATCTGTGATAATATTGCCAGGTAAGTACTAGGCATGAACACACTTCTGCAGGATCTGAGATTTATAGGAAGACAAGGCAGAAATTTTGTACTGGTACTTCTTTGTCTATGTATATATAAAACTTGCCCAAAATAAGTAGAGTATTATTATTAAAACTCCTCTGTGTTTGGGTTGTACATTTGTGGTGGTTACCCGTAATACATACATGATTATGTATTGTTGGTGTATCTTTCTCCAGCTTGCTCAGTATTGGAGATGGGGGTTTTCTTAGAGTGTTTGAAGAAGACATATTTATGTCTTGCACTGTGACACATATGCAGCAGCATTGATTTCTTTCAGTAACCAGCCTCCTATTACTTTGTTACTCCAATTCTTTGTTCCTTATTGATAAATTGGATGATGTTGACTAAATATTTTTTAATCTGAATATTATTTATGTACTTGCATGCTAAAAACACAGGGATATAATCTTCAGGGACTTCTTTATCAAAGCAGTTGTTCTTCAGTACAGAATGATCCTGGCTTTTGAGAGAGGAGAGGTCTTTCTACTTTTCCTTCCACCCCAGGAGGTTGTAACAGACCAATCCCTCCTAAACTGGAGGGTCATTTGGTGGGTGTTGCTGGTAACAGAAGAGATGGTGGAGTTCACAGATCACAGAATATGCTGAGTTGGAAGGGACCTGCAGGGATCATCAAGTCCAGGTGCTGGCCCTGCACAGCACCACCCTTGTGCCCAGGAGTTCTTTCAGTGGGTTAGAGTTCAGTAGTAAGACTTGCATGCATAGAGTCTGTCATGCTTGTGATCTTGTTACATAGAATTCAGCTGTAATAAAAGCTGACATGACAAAATTCATGTTTCACTGTAAGAAGCTCATCACTTTCTAGAATTGGTATATATACCAAGAAGAAAATCCCTCAGTCTATACTTTTGTCTTCTACCTATCCTGAATTCTTTGACCTGAAGATTTATTCTTAACAACCTAAGAACATATTTTAGTATTGAGTGTGCATTGAGATAGAGGTTTATTCCTCCCATATTTTAACTATTGTCAGAGTGCTTTTTCGTGAACATATCAGTGCTTTGGACCACTTTTCTGTGGTCAGGCATACTAATGTACACATGCCCTGAAATTTCCCTAATTCATGAAGTCTTCAGTAAGGTCAGGGGGCACCCAGGAATGGAAAATTGTTCACACATC
>NW_005054315.1:8564363-8607360 GCF_000277835.1 Geospiza fortis
TTTCTGGTTCTGACTTTCCAGTAATCTTGTCTGCCCCAGTCAATCCAGGTTATGCTGTAGGTGGTGTATTTCTGTTCAGCCCAGTAAAAAGCTTTTTGGCAGTGGAAGGGTAAACTCCAAAAGTTGAATCCAAGCAAATGGATTAGAATCTCAGTGTGGTGTTCCCCCAAGTGACCAGTTTCTCTCTTCAGTTTTAGATTTTTTCTGTAGCTATAGCCCATGACTCATTTCTTGCTCCTTTACCTCACAGTTGAATGGCTTGCTGTGCTTTCTCATCCTACAGGTCAGGATCCCCTAGGATGATAACCATAGTACTACAAAGGATTCAGACTTGCAGACACACTTAAAATCAAACTCAGCTTTTGAGATTAAATGGTATTTTTACTGCATCTCTGAAACCCAGTCATGATAGTTCAGCTCAGACCTTTTTAAAATATTTTTCTGAAATGTTGTGTACCTTTAGTGACATTGATCTCCTTTTTCTTAAGAATACTAACGTGTAAAGCTTAAGGAGATCTTCATATTGTTCACAGTCTGAGCACTTGGCTGTTCATGGTGGTTTCTGACAGATTCAAAAGCAGAGTAACACCATCAAAGTATTTAGTAGATTGTCAGGATGGCACTCTGTCAAAACACCAAACTTTATTTTCATTTCACCCACTCTATCAGAGCTAAAACTGTGTCAGTTATTTCAGTGGGAAGACTTTACATCACTCACATGCATTTGATGAGCCACTTGAAATTTTGTCAAAGGTTAGACCATTGGAGAATCCAGAGCTGTCCAAGCACTGCTGCTGCCCTGCCATACTCTCAAGTGGTAATCTGTAAAATTCACAGCCAAATTGTTTTGTGAGTCTTGTTGCAAAAAATTGCCCATAGCTTAAAATAATTTGGAATGTTTTTTAAACTTAATTGCCATTAATTTGAATTCCTTGTTGCTTGTTGTAATCCACATGCACATGCCTACATCTGCTTCCCCTCTGAGTTCCTTTTGAAACTCTTGCTGTAGACAATTGGCAACTGAAATAATAATGAGTAAACTCTGTGAACCAAGCTCGAGTGAAAGACAAAAATCCAGGAGTGTGTTTTTGGGCAAACTGTAAACTTCTTGTAAAACTTTTTGTCTGGCTTCAATAGATTGCATGTGTGTGTGTATATATATATATGTACATTAAATTTGACCTTTTAATGTGCACTGAGAATGTTCAGTTAATAAGCATTCTGCTTTTCTTACTTTTTCTGTAGATGATGCTTAGTTTTAATTACCTTTAAAAAGAAACCACTAAACAAAAAGTGTTCAGTTTCTATATGCCAAGAAATTATGATCTGTCTTTCTTTCAGGTCCTCTCTGGAATAAATACAGAATTTTTGTCTTCAGGATTTGTGAAACAGTTTCCTTTTTAACCATACTTGTTCATTCTTTTTAGGACTGTGACTCTAGACCATGCAACAGACAGTGCAAAAGTAATTGGGAAGGAAACTCTGAACATGTTTCACACAATGAAACTGAACATATCCGATATGCGAGGGGTGAGTTAATGGGAAAAATGAAATTTATTCTCTTTATCAACCTTTTTCTGTCTTTTGTGGATTTTCAGTTCCCTATGGTAGATGATAACCAAACTTAAGCAAAAGTGTAGGTAATATAAAGCTTATGTAAATTAGTGTATGCAGTTATGTTTTCTAACCTTTGAAAAACATGGTTACAAAGCCATAAATGTAAAAAAATTAAATTTTTTATGGTATAAATTAATGGACAACTTAAAACATCCTGAGATGACAAAGACTGTATCTTCTACAGTTCTATCAGCATGTGTAAGTTTTATTTGGTCTTAGAATTTTCTGTAAACTTTTGCCATACATTAATTGTGTAACTAATATAAACTGATATATAACTGTTTGTAATGCCAATCAAAGGTAGAGATAAAAAGAGCTTTTGTTCTAAACTGCAAGTCTTAGAGCAAGAAAAGTTATCAGCCCATGTTTTGGCCTTTATTTGAAGGTGGTTTTCTGGCTCTTTTGATTCGTAGCTTATTTTAGAACTCCTGCTCATCTCAGTGGTTTTGTCATTGCAATGTGACCCCACGATGCTGCTATTTTGACATCAGCCATTTGTTACAATAGAACACAGAGGATTTCTAAAACAAATCTGCATTAATTCATCATCTGGATATAGAAGTAGGATTTTGATTCACAATGTTGCCTTGCAAAGTCATCTCCCTGGCTTGGAGTTCAGGAAATATTTAATTTAAATGTCATATCCCATTATTGCAACTAAGAAGGTGTTAATAAACAAAATCCTTACAATGTAATTATCGAAGAAAACCTGGTGGAAGTACATACAGCGGCTCCTTCATGCTTTCTGAGTCCCATATACAACTTTTTCTAAGTGTCAGGTTTTTTCTTTAAAATTATGGAGGATTGGCAAAAAACTCATACAGTGCACCAGTACATTCTTAATTAGACATGTTTTGGACCACTGCTGATTTGGTATTTAAAAGTTAAATGAAAATCTAGGATGTCTTGAAAAATGAGGAACACCTCATCTAAAAAAGACTACTTCTACCAAAGTACTTTCATCCATTGAGACTTTGCAAAAACAGTGTTTACAAGTGAAACAATAGGATTTTTCTCATTTGTAGGCATTTAGTATAGATTGTCCTTGGAGAAGAGCATTGCTGGGTAGCCAGATTTAATACTAACCACATTCTTGTCAGTATTTCTGTATTTGTTAATGTCTAAGAAATGTCACAAAAAACACATTGCTTCATGATCCTGTTGACAGCACTTTTTTATATCAGAGAAGTTAAGATGGTAATACCTTTGTAATTTCTTAGTTGTTGGATTATGGTGGGTAATCCTGGGATTTGTTTGGGATGTTTTTAGTGGCTTATTTCAATATATTTTTATTTGTCCTCCCCCCCACCCACAACAGACAGTAAATTATGAATGTTATTCATATTTTATTATGAATGTTAATATTATATAATTACATAGTTTAGAATTAATTTTATTTATTTCAAACTTCATTAAATTAATACATTTATGTTTTGGATTTAGGTTGGAATTCAGGTACAGCAGCTAGTTCCCATCAGTAAAACAACTTCAGCTCTCTCAACAGTGCAATCTGGACATTTACCTGGTGGATCACATTCAGTTATTGATCTTTTTCATGTTCAGAAAGCAAAAAAGCACTCGGAAGAAGAACCTAAGGAAGGTCAGTAAGCTTTGTACTTGGCATGTGTGATAGTGATCAGTTCTGAAGGACCCTCACATAGATCACCTTTTGGAATATTTATTCAATATTATACCAGTGTAAATTATGCAACATAAAATTTCTGAGTGGGGTTTGCTGCTGCAAATGAAAATGCTACTAATAAAATTTTGTATAAGATTAGTCCAATTAGCTTTTTTTTTGGTTAAGTTTTTTAGTTAATAGTAACAGAGGATACTTTGAAATAAGAAGTGTTATGATGGTGCTATATATTGTGTAAACTCTTCAAATAATGCTAGAAAATACCTTTTACTGTGTCTTGAAGCTTCAGAGTATTTTTAACTATTAGATGATCATTCTGTATTTTGTTTCCATATGTATAGTATTTGTGGCTGCTATGGACCTTGAAATATCTTCTAATTCAAGAACTTGCACTTTCCTTCCATCTCGTGGTACCAATGTCACACCTGGTCTCAATTCTAATGCCAACAACACCGAGTCTGCTGTCAAGTGGAATGGTGTGCATTCTCCTATCAGTGTAAAATCCAGACTCAATTTGAGTATTGAGGTTCCATCTGCTTCCCAGGTAAACCTAAGAATATGAAACATCTGCAGTATATTGTAATAACTTGGGATTGTCTGTCTTATTTGGACAGACCCAAAAGGAGCTCTTTTTAAATAAAAAGAGTTCTAGTAAAGTATAGTGCACAGTAAGTAACTCTTATTGATGCAAAAGTATTTTGCCTTAATAAAATAAATAATGTTGAAGTTAGGATGCACACTTAACATTTGTAGAGGATACCACTATTTAGATGAGAGGAGGACAGTCTTTATTTAAATAGAATATTTCTGTGGGATTTGGGGATTTTTTTTGGGTGTGTTTTAACAAAGGGACAGCCTTCATTATTTTCACCCCACGTGCTGTTCAAGTAGACTCTGTTAGAAGCGTCTGCTATGAGACAGCTGCACACACTTCTGCAGGTATTTTAGATATAAGCAGACTTACTGGCTCTTCTGTAAAAATCTGTCATTTAAATGTCTGTCATTTAAATCTGTAAAAGCATTTCTGTAGTTTTTTAACAGCTTTCTCAAATATTTACCCATTTTAAGAAGCAAATTATGCTTTTGGCAGGAAATGTGTTCCTGTAATGCAATATCCAAGCCTGCTCAGGATCTAAAAGTAACTTGACTGAACAAATGAGAAGCTCTGTGCATTCAGATGCTGCCATGGGAGGAATATGTATAAACAAGTGCAAAATGCACTAGCTGTTCAGCAAAGTTCCTACTTTGGTGGCCTTACAGCACAATATCTTTCTTTCTGCTTTTAACCATGTTATAATATGGAATGTAATAAAAAAATTCAGGGCTGGGAAGGAGTGATGAGAGTTAATGCCACACTGCTGTTTGTATACTGTACTAGGAAAGTAACAGCAATCCTGGGTATTTTACACCCAGGATTCCCAGGAAATTATTATTATTATTATTATAAAGAGTTACATATGCAGCAAATTTTGAATTAGTGAATACAAACAAAACATGAAGAGTAACTGAAGTGATTAACAGTACAGACAACTTTCATTAAAACCTCTCAGTTACCAAGCCATGTAGATTTTCATAGATATTTGTGATTCTTCTCTGTAAATCCAGAATCGGGTCATAAGCCCCAAAGTTTCTTTTTAAGTAGAAGATAAACTATTCTAACACAGCTATGAAGTCTTACTCAGCAGAACTTAGAGACAAACCTTGGCATTATTCTGCATAGTTTTATTCAAATTTTACTTGTGAGAAAAATGATGCTGTACATCTGCTTGTCAGCTGTATTCATTCAGTCACTTGTGCTGTCACTGTACACAGCAGCTGCTGGACACTGAGGGGCTATCTCAGTTGTTTCAAGTGAATAATTGATAGTAAGTAAAAGCTTATTTCATCATCCAACTCTGGCAAGTATGCAAACATCCATAATACCAGTAAAGTAAATTAGTGACATGCACCCTAGAACCATATAAAGAAAGAAATTGATTGTTTACAGCTTTGTGCTGGACACCAATTTGGTATTCATATCCACCTGTTGCCTGTATAATTTGAACTCAAAATTCAGGTTACTTTATCATTAGGTAGCTGTAGAGGAAACCCTCTCTATGGTTTTTGGTAAGAAGACTGGTCATTGTGACAAGATAAAACTGAGCATTCCTGTTTACTGAGCTGCTTAGTCTTGATAGTAAATGATATTTTACTGCTGCAGAGTGTAACTCTCAGGTTCCTAAGGCTGTTTGCATACACAGGGTAATATGTAGCGGGTTTTGTAAAATTCAGGAACTGTATAACTAATGTTCTGACTAAAATAGCTCTGTTACCTATTCCTTAGAAAAATCTAAAAGCTTTTATGTACTTGTAGCTAGATAAGTCTGTGCTAGAAGCTCTGCCACCTGATCTGCGAGAGCAAGTAGAGCAAATATGCACCATTCAGCAAGGAGAGACTTATGGAGAGAGCAAAAAAGAGCCAATAAATGGATGCAACACTGCACTTCTGTCACAACCAGTTGGAACTGTGCTTTTACAAATACCAGAGCTCCAAGAACCAAACACCAATATGGGAATCAATGTAATAGCCTTGCCAGCTTTCTCACAGGTAGGATGTTTGCACAATATCAATAAACAGTTACTTTGCATCTATAGGAAGTTAGAAGCTCTGTCTTGAGACAGCATTAACTTGAACCTGTGACTTCCCACAATCAGTCCTTCATGGTCCTTTAATGTCTTTTAAAAGTCTGTTTTTAAATGTTACCTTATCTGTCAGAAACATAGTATGCTAAGATTTATTGAAGATTATAGTCATCAGTCTGCCTATGTTTTTGTTTAATGTCAAACCTGCCCTCCCCCAATATATGGTTTGCTTTGCAATCCAGTCTGTAAATAGCTTTCTTTCTATATTGCAGCTGAGTTACACTGAACCATAAGTCTTGAAATAGTCCTAAAATCTGCTTAGCTAAGTCACAGGAGGCTCTGTTTAAGTGGGTGTTCTGATGGAGTAAAGCCAGCCTCTGCTGGCTTCTTCTGCGGATGTGTTTGTTTGTATCCCATTCCTGAGAGAAGGGCAGTCATGGCTAAAGGTTGTGCATATCTCCATAGTTTTTAAATACATAGCATGTCCAGGATGAGAAAAGAACAAAGATGTTTGTCAAAATAGGGACCTGAAAGGGCAGCAGGGAACAGTAAGAATGCATCTAATGTTAATCTGCTCTTTAGTCCAAGAAGGTGCTGAAAAAATATAATTGAAAAACTAAAAGAAAAAAAATTTAAAAATCAAAGATTAGGTTACCCAGAGATACACTATCTTGCATTGCATCATTTAAAATGGAGCAGTGTTTTTATTTTTCTGTTTCATTGCACCTTTGCTGTTCTCAAATGAAGTAATACCACTAAATCACATTTATAGAGATTTGTTACTGTTTCTAATGCATAATGTTGCTCAGCTGACAAAAAAAAAACAGAGAAAATAATATAGAAATTCCACTAAATAGTTAATGCATAGTTGTTATTTTAAAAAATGTGTAGTCTATTCTTTTACTAAAATTTTCTCACCTTGATTCAAGTTCATTAGTTCAGAAACAGTTGTGTCAGTTTTTATTCCTGAACTGCAAAGTTTGGTTTCCCCTATAGATTAGTGTGCAAATAATGTCTGACTTCTCTCTGCCCCAGCTGTTTGAAATTTTGTAGTGACATCTGTCCATAAGCAAGATGTGTGTTAAATTAGGCTGTGCCATGAAGTGCACCCCTCCACACTGGGCTTGCCACTCAGTACTGTTTTTCAGAGGAAATGGTAACTGCATATGGCTTTCTATAAAAATTCCCTTTTTTTGTTTATGCTTTATCTGTCTAATAATTAGGTAGTTGAAAATTGATTATTATTTTTTAAAACAGTATTACTTTTTGAAGTTTTCTTAAAAGGACCTAGTTTGAACTAGTTTTTTGCACTGTTTTTCTGTTTCTATCTACTTATGTATTTTGTGACCCAGTTACTGGATTCAAAAATGCAACTTAGTAGATCAGCCTTTTTGTTTGAAGATGTAGTTCAAGAAGAATTGAGTACTTCCTATTTATTTGTCAAGGATATCCATACTATCTATTTGAGTGACTTAAGCTCATACTCAAATTTTTTTTCTGAAAGCCATTCAGCTTTCTTTATTGGCAGAAAGAGGACTAATATTTACAATTTTCATTTTCTGAGTTAGGTCCAAGTTTAATACCTAGAATAGTATGATTGAAAAGCTTCCTGTAGGCTTGGTGGGAAAAAAAAAGGCTAAACTCAGTTCATTAATACTGGAGGAGTATTTCTGGGTTAAAGTCAAACATGAACTTAATTCAAAAATACCATCTTACTCTAAATATAGTTTGAAACATTTTTTCTCTTAAACTCTTTGTGGTAGTGTATATGCTGTGACTGCACACCAACATTTAAATCTACTTTGTGGCCCACGAAGCAGTGAAATGAGTAGTGATAGGTTTTGGGTATAGAAATACTGCCAACCACTCCAGAATGAGTACTTTATCTACATCAGATGTAGATTATGCCCTGCCATCTTTTTGTAGCTTAATAAGATTTGTTTTGCAGCTCTTCATTCCTTTTGTCTGAGCTGAGTTTTATGATCAGGTGCAAAGCTAATTGGCTGATGGGGATTTATTCATTAGAAAACATGTGGAAAATTTCCTTTGTTAGGTAAAGTTCTCCTGTGAAAGGAATCCAGATAAGTTGCATTCCTTTCCATCAGTTGCTGAAGTAATCTTAAAATTTAGAATAGCTGTATATCTCTGTAGCCTGGATCCTGCAGAAGTGTAGAATGCAAAACATGAAGATTACAGATGCCTAGAAATTAATGACATTTGTAATAATGGTGTTAATTAGTGGTGGCAAGTTTTCATTTAATCCTTATAGTGTGTTTGCGTGGTACAGATTCCTCCTAAGGAAATTGCTATAAACACATCAGAAATACTGATAACTGTGTGCTGAGGTCACCCATAACTCTGTAAAGGTTCTCCATAATGTGAAAGCTTTCAGATACCTGTGTGACAATGTTAGGACATTGTACAAGCAGTTACCTGAAACTCCAGTTATATTGGACAATTCATGTGAATTCAACTGATGGCTCCTCTAATTGAATTTTTCCATGTTACACTCTGAGAGAGCAGTGATGGGGGAATAACAAAAATGCATCCAGTTCATTATTTCTGCATTAATTAAGTGGTGTACACAAAAACAGTGTCAATTCAGAGCATTCCAAATCCTTGACTCTTGAATGCTTTACCAGAGAGCACTAAACTTTTTTAAAAAGTTTTATGAAGTAAGATTTGTATTTAAAAAGATAACTTACACCTGTGATGTAATTGGTTGCATTCCACTATAGTGCTTTGTTCTGCACAATGTATATGGTAATTGAGGTCAGAGCTGTTCCTGTCTCCTCCTTCAATTAGTGCATATTCTGTGATGAAAAATTGGTGTTACTCATGGAGTTCTGAAAAAGGAACAAACTTGTGCTAAATTGATGAATTCTAACCTGTAAGAGCACATTGATGTTTATGATCTGTATTATTTAGACATCATGTGTGTGAATAGCACACTGTACCTCCCTGTCATAGCATACATGTTTTGATTTTAAAAAAAGAAATCTCTATTGAAAGTGAGGTAAATTTTAATACCTTTGCAGATTGACATGTAATAAATACAGTATCTCAGATAATGATAGAATTTGCATTGTGCTCTTAGAATAGTAATTGTAGTTTTGACCAATTTTTTGTTGTTTCTGCTCATTTTTGAATTCTACCAGTGAAATGAAGGGCACTCTCCCACTGACAAATTTAATCCACTAAATGATAGCTTTGCTTTGAATTAGATCTTGGAGATTATGAGCTGAAAACACGGTTTAGTTTAATGGGAAACTCCAAATACAAGATGAGTCTGTCACTGATGTGCTACTTCAGACAATGAGAAAAAATAACTGATAATACAAGAAATTTTATTTTGTCCATATGAGTGTGTCTGGCAATTGGCATCAAATTATTTCCTGTCTAGAATCCAAGTCCCTGGACAGTTGCAAGGGACTATGCTTTTATCAGTCAAGCAAGTGGTGGATAACTGTGGGAGAAAGAGGTTAAACCCTTTTGTGCTAGTTCAAAATATGACATAGCTGCACTTGGCTTTTCCTGTCCTTAAAGAACTGAGACAATTTTCAGGAATATTCTGAGTTATATAGCAGCTTGCAGGAAATAGAAGTATCAAAAGGAGAGGAGGAGCAAAAATCTGGTGGTCACAATGTTTGTGTTTTGAAATTTGAAGGGAGCACTCTGTGAGTTAGGCTTAATCCTGCTCTTAACACAGCTGTACTGGCTATCAGTAGGTGGGTAAAGATGGTTAGTGCATTGTATGCTCATAATAGTAATTTTAATAAATAGAGTAATATTCGATGTACATTTTGTTGTTTTTACAAACTAAAATATACAAAGAAAATGTACAATGTGTTTTACAGTATTTCAGTTATATCTCCTTTATTTTTGCTTGGCATGAAATATAAATGCCTTTCTCATGTGAGTGACGTAGAAAGAAGCAAACAGGGCTGCTCACTGCTAAAATAATCAAATGAATCTTTTGTTACTGTTCAGGTGGACCCTGAGGTTTTTTCTGCACTACCTGCTGAGTTGCAAGCAGAGCTGAAAGATGCATATGATCAAAGGCAGAAGCAATCAGAGCAGCAGCCTGCTAACACTTTAGGTGAGAATGTGTAGTTGTGCAGTAGTCTTCTGGTGTAGGACTTGTTTGCTACCTAAACAGCTATGCAGCCCTAAGTAACAAGCTGGAAAATATAACAAAAGCTTCTCTGAAGATGCTGTGTTCAACTGAATTTCCATATTTATTTTTGACAGCCTGTCAGTTACAACCAGCTGTGGTTTCAGTTTGCAAACAGGTGCTCAGCTTTACTCAAATGGGTAATTAATTCCATTCATGGGGGCTGTGGCACTAAGCTTCCCCACATCCATATGTTTGCCAAATGGAATCCAAACTTGATGTGTCTTGTGATTTAAAGCATTGCACTTTCTTCAGTTAGTTAAACTCTTTTCAGGGAGCATTCTCATGGTTCCATGAAACCCATAGCACTGGCAGGGTCTTGGGGCAGCTAGAGAAAGATAAACTGCATCTCACTGAATGTCTGATAGTCAGCTGGGTTTACTCTGAGCTGATCATCCAGGTCTCATTTTTATAATCAGTAGAAAGAAATAAGACTAATTCCCTGTGAACATGCTTTGTCATAAAAATAGGTTGTGAATGTTATTGGCTTGATTGCCAGTTAAACACTGCACTGTAATTATAATCACACCCTGATTTCATAGCCAATGGACTAATGCAGATATGTTAGAATGATGGGATGAGAGAGAGATTTCCTTCATAAACTGTGATAAAAGCATTGTGGGGGCTTTCCACTGCTGGCTTGCTGCTAACACTGGTGGGACAGTGCTCTGACTGAGGTGAGGCAATTTGTCCAGCAGATTCAGATTTCACCAGCTGCTTAATGTGAGCATTCAAGTACTGAAATGCTCACATTAAGAAGCTTATGAATAGCTGAGTGTCCTCTGTACCCTGAAAGTCTAACAGTGCTTTTCAGATCTGAAATGGTGTGTACCTTAAAGTTGCTTTATCTAGGCTGTGTTTTCTCAAGTGATCATTAGATTTTTGTGGGAGTGGAAAAGTATTAAATTTTGAGTGGAAAAGTATCAAATTCTAAATGTATCAACCATTGACTAGTCCTATGTTTTTCAGTGTCAAAAAATCCTTTCCTACACCCGAAGCATACAACTATGAAAAATAAGAAAAAAATACGGAAAAAAAATCCAGTCAGTCCTGTGAAAAAGATTCAGAGTCCTTTGAAAAACAAACTTATTGGTAGTCCTGCAAAAAACATGCCAGCTACATCTGGAAGCCCACAGAAGCTAATAGATGGCTTCTTGAAACAAGAAGGAACAGCTGCTCAGGTACTTTTAACACAAACAGCTTTTGGTAAAGCTGTGTCTGCTTCTTTAGACTGAGTTCAGGTTGCTATTTTTCTTTACTGGATTCTTCACTGACACTTAGCTCTGTATGTACATGGTGTTCCCATATTTGTCAGCCTGAGCATTATCCAATTCCATGTTTGGAACAGGCTGAAGCAGTTCCATCGACTTCAGACTCTCCGGGCCCATCAGCTCTGCAGAGGGAGCAGCAGCCGGGCTCCTTCAGGCCACAGGCCCCCAACCTGGCTGGAGCTGTGGAATTCAACGATGTGAAGACGTTGTTGAAAGAGTGGATCACAACCATCTCAGGTGAGAGATGTCGCACTGGGTGATCTTGCAGTGCATCACAAAGAAAACTACTTTGAGAAGGTTTTTTGTACTTCCTTTCTCCTTCACTCTTCCTTTTGCTGCTTCTTTTTCACAGTACTCTTGAAGTCTTACTGCCTTGGCAGTCTTGGAAGAACTTCATTCTTTCTGCCAGTTGTTACTCTGTGGCTTTGTCAGCTCCTCTTGCTTAACATCATGAAAAGTAACATGATCCTTCTTCAAGCCACGTGTCTGGCCATTGTCCTGTGCCTCCATGTTACTTGTGTCTGAGGTTTACTCTATTTTTCCAACATATTGCAGCCACTAAGATGAAAGTTCTTGAAAGGGAATTAATTTCTTCTGTGAAGATCTCTTCTTAGAGGCAAAGGAGTGCAGGGTTTGGGGTTTTGTCAAAATAAATGCTGGGAAGAACACTAGATAAAAAACCTGTGCAACTGTGACACTCTTGCTAAATTGTGATTTGAATTGAGTTGAACAAATAGCAACTCCTTAAACCTTGGGAAATTTGACCTGCTTGCCCTGGACGTTATTATTCTCCTAAGAGTTTCAAAACAGCCATTGCATTCTAAAACCCAGTCTCTTTTCCCTTTGGTTACTGCTAGCTTTGATGCCAGTTGTTCTTACTGGAAAAAAAGATGTCTACAAGACAGGTATTTCAGGACCCTGCAGTCCTGTTATGTGCACAGCTTCTGATGTCAAGAAAATGTGTGAGAATACAAAAATTGTCAGGTTGCCCCTGATATGCTGACATTGCAGAATTTCTTTCTATTGTATTCCCATTATTCTGTGATTATATTCTAAGTATACTTAGGGAAAAGACCTCCTTTTAAATTTTTTTTTATTGCAGATCCTATGGAAGAAGACATTCTACAGGTTGTAAAATACTGTACTGATCTAATAGAAGAAAAAGACTTGGAAAAGTTGGATCTGGTTGTCAAGTACATGAAAAGGTAACTTAATTGCTAGTATTTGTGAACTTTAGACTATTTTTGTTAGCATTTATACACTAGATGCATTGTGAGCCCATTAACCCATTAGACATTCCAGTGATGAGTGGTTTTAAGCTTGAGTACTGGGGTTGAGGGAAGGAGTTGGAGTGTTAAAATAGGTAATTTGTGAAAAAATAAGAGTAATATTTAGTAGTAATTCATAGAATCACAGAATGGTTTGGGTTGAAAGGGACCCTAAAGATCACCCAGGCCCAACTCCCCTCTCATGGGCAGGGACTTCTTCCACTAGACCAGGTTGCTGAGTGCTCCATCCAGCCTGGCCTTGAACACTTCCAGGGATGGGGAGTCCACAGCTTCTCTGGGAACAGTTTCTAGACAAAGATTGTAATTTTCATCAGCATTGTCTCCTTTCTTCATCCTGTTTTTGTTCATTTTTTCGTGGTATCTCTAGACCCGATTTCATTCTCTCGCTGTATCCAGATTCTGGCTCATCTACAGCCTTTAAATGCATTTCTGTTACTTTGTTACTGTGCCCCTATTACTCTTGCCATGAGTTTATGAGGTTTTAATCCATTTATGACTTGCTTACTAACTAAAGCTTAACCATGGAGCTCAGCTTTCTAGGTTTTATATCTGCAAATATGTTTCACAAAATGAATCAATACCAAAAAGACTACAAAGTGTGGGAAGTTCACTGGGCTTTTGTATTATATGATACCTTTAGGCCTTGGGAAATGCAAAATACACAGTGCAATGAACTGTTTCATGAAATCTGTATGGTAAATTCTTGATAAAACTCTTCAGAATTGTCAGAATGTCCCATTCCTGGTCCCTGTGTGTTGGATCTGCCCTGGTGGCAGTGTGTCTCCCCAAAGGGTTCCCACTCACCCATGTGATACTGATGTTACACCCTCCAAAGCTCTGAGTGTAGAACCCTCTGCTCTCCTGCAGTACAGGGACCTAGAAGGGAGACTGAGAGTGCAGAGCTGCTTTGTTTTCCTTGGGCAGTTCCTTCATCCCCTTCTTGTAGCTGCTGATCATAAGGGTAACTCACATGGTTGGGGGAACTCGTAGTTCTCTGTGGATTTTGTTTTCAGCAATAAATACAAAAAATAAAAAATGAATATATAAAAAATCATATAGTGCCAAAACCCTATTATTTCAATGTGTTGATTGCACTTGGCATTTGTTGGAAATAGAGAAATAGCATCTCTGTGTTGGGATGAGGAAGTAAAGATGAGGATTCAGAAGCTTGCCATTTCTGTTCTTCAGTATGCAGCTGGTGGAAGGTCACCCACCACTTAATCCACAGGCTCACTCCACTGCCAGCTGCCGGTATTCACAAGCTGCTGTGACACTGCTCACACCAGGAATTCGTGCTGTGAAGTCAGGCTTGGTGTGTTTAAGTAGAGGGGGAGGGCTTTACCAGGACTGAATCCATTCTGGGAGAACTGTTGTGATCTTGTTTTCCAGTGTGAAGACCAAAAGTGATTGTAAAAAGGACTGGTTCTCTAATGGTAATTTTCAGCCTCTTTTTCCTTTCCCCCCTCAGGTTAATGCAGTCATCTGTGGAATCAGTTTGGAATATGGCATTTGACTTCATTCTTGACAATGTTCAGGTAGTTTTACAACAAACTTATGGAAGCACATTAAAAGTTATCTGAACTTGTAGTAAAGAGCTTGATGAGAGCCTGGAGCTCTCTGCTAGCTGTGCCATAAGTGCTTGTGAGGTATTTGCAAAGTGCATGATAGTAATGCCCTGAGTTTTTATAATTTCAAATTTCTTTTTAAACAACAAAGTGTTTTGTACATTTCTTTTCAGAAAGTGCCAAATTTGTCAGTATTGCATGTAAATAATTGTGTTAAAATTCTTTTATTGTAGTATAGAATCTATTTACAAAATGTTTGTTTATAAAGTTTTATGGATTTTTACAGTGAAGTGTTTACAGTTGTTTAATAAAGAACTGTATGTATATTTTTGTACTGATTCTATTTTGTGATGCTTCAGTTTGAATATAGTGAACCCCTTTCACTAAAGCTGCAGCTTTGATTCATTTCACAAAGTTTTACACAGTGGCACTGCCTCAACACATGAAGGAGGGTGCTGTACAGGTACCTGGCCACTTTGTGTTTCTTCTTTGCTAACTTTATTACAGATTTTAAGCTGAGGGAAGAATATTAGTTCATTTTCAGTTTCATCCTTCAAGATTCAAGCCAGGGTGGCCCAGCCACTCCTGAAGCACACAGGATGGCAGCTGAAGCCTGGGTGCTGTCTGACCTTGGGTATCCTGTCACCTCTGACGTGCTTCTGGAGGAAGGCAAGTCACCCCAAAGTAGCACTGTAAAGGAGGTGGGGAGTAGCCAACATGGAGCATTGGTCAAGCCTGCATCTGTTCTCTGCCTTGCTCCTACTCAAGATGGAGCCATGTGTAAAACAGCACCATTCTCCCCAGCCTGTGGCACGCATTTCCTTTGTGCAGCATAACAGACTGGGTTGTAGGGAGCAGCTGAGACAAAATAAACCATCCCCTCACTGTGTCCCTGCTTGCATCCCTGCAGTTCATGTTTGGGGCAAGTCTGCTTTTTGCAGGTGTGCATCAGCCTCACACAGTTGTACTTGGCCCAATGCGTTGAACAAGGCTGTTCAGGGACCTGGAGAGAATGAAGAACACTTGGCAAAAATCAAGTTGATAAGAAAAATCTTGGCTGAAGAAATGATGGGGGGTGGCGAGAAGTATCCCACATAATGCTGGGCATAGAATTGAGAGCAGGACTGCAAGCTGGAGCCAACCCTGGAGCAGTATTTGCACCACTAGCTTAAATGGAAGCACCTTGCCTAGCACAGGGCAGGAGCTGCTGCTGGAGAGCAGCTGCAGCTGCCAGTGCAGCTGGGGCAGAGAAAGCTGTGTGGTACATCCCTGGCTGCAGCACAGCTCACAGCAGGGGCAGCAGTGTTTTACCTTTAGGTTGTGACCTTGGCTTCCTCCTGCCACATGCTGGGAGAGCTACCAACCTCTACAGCCAGGTGACAGATGAGGGAAGGGCAGATGTCACTTCCTTGACTTCAGTATGGCTTTTTGTTAAATCTCCTGTACCATTCTCAGGGAGAAGCTGATGAAGAACAGGCTAGAGAGAGAGAAGGTAACTGAAAATTGGGCAGGCAGGCCCTGGGCACGGTGGTCAGTGGTACCATGTCCTGTTAGGGGCCAAGCCCAAGTGGTGCCAGTGCCAGGTCCAGTCCTATTCATCCCCTTTGTAAAGGACCTGGGCAATGGGGCGGTGCAGCCTCAGCACATGTCTGATGGCACAGGGTAGCTGAGAGGGTGAGGTGTGCTGGGAACCCCATGAAGTTCAGCACAGAGGTGCCAGCTTCTGCTCCCAGGGAGGGAGGGGCCAGGTCTGCAGTAAGGCCTGGGGCTTGCTTGGCACAGCACAGCACGGGCTGCTGCAAGGCTGCAGGAGGAAGATCCCCAGGAGCCAAGGCAGGAGCTTCTTCCCTGTGCTTGGCACTGGTGAGAGGGCCCTGCAGTGCTGGGCCCCTCAGTACAGAGCAGCTCTCAAGCACAGGCCCCAGCGGTGCCGCTGGTAGTGGAGCTTCTCCCACAGCACGGGGAGGGCTGAGACAGCAGGGACCTTGATCTGGCTGGGGGAGGCTGATCCATGTGAATAAACACCTAAAGGTGCTCATTTCCTTGCATCCAGCTATCAATACATGTCTAGAGAGAGATGGACGTTGTCTGAGCCAAGACCTCTCAAGTTTCCATTAGTTTCTAGGTTGGGTCTTTTGGAGACCCTTCAGTTCCTGCTTTTGAAGCTGCCGCTTTCTCTTCGCCTTGGTTTAGAAAAGCCAGCACATCAGCTGCTCACCTCAAGGCAGGTACTGCTGAAACTCAAGCAGGTATTTTAGCAGTCAGGTTTCAGGTACAGCCCTGGTTTTGGAACTGGAGCTCAGACAGATGTACAACTGGCATCTTTAAAAGGATTCAGCATTAATAATTAAACTGTCAGGCTATTTTAAGTTCCACAACAGAAGCCTGCCAAAGGAATTTTTACCTATGGGAAGAACACCCTTATGGATTTGAGGGAACAAAGAAGAATACGTTGACCACACTCTTTTGACATCTGTGTTCTGAAGAACTTTTTATTAGTGTAGTTTTCATGATTGCATAGTTTGCAAAAGAAAATTTTAACAATTAAATGCAGTCTCCTCTCCAGTCTCCTCTCTCTGATCATTGCGTTCACCCACTGATGGGAAGTTGCACCACACACCAACCATAGTGAAAAGGTCTTTTTCAATGGCAAGTTTAAAGTCTAACAAAAAGAATCCAGAAAGTTAAATTCCATTTGCAAAGGAGGTGAGTTACTAAATGTTCCTTTGTAATGGAGTCCACATAGTCTCAATCATAACATTCAGATTTTTTCAACAAAAAAATAATCCAAGTGACAGAAGAAATCTGATCAAACTGCGTGTTGAATGTTAAACTCTTGTAAGTATCTTAAAGGCTAAAAATCTCAGCTGCATCAACGATCCTCGATTTTGTTTCAGCTTGTGCTTTTGAAGAATGTTTGTTTTGCTCCCATCAGCATGAGCTGTGAGCTACCCAGAGACAGCCTCAGAAAGAATACATCAAGCTGTCATCCCAGGCAGGGAGGCAGAGGGGAAGGGGGGTAGGAGAATGCTGGGATTGCAGACTGGCTCCTGGTCTAACATCACAAACATCCACGCTGGAGCTGTTCAGTCCCACGCTGTCAGGTGGCTCCACAGCAGTGATGCAGCATCCACAGTCACAGCTCCTGGGCCAGCAGCTGTCGGCAGGAGCTCACACCCTGAGCAGCAGCTGGAGAAGAGATCCCTGCTCTGACCTCCTCGGGAGTTTGCCAAACACCTGGCCTGCCTCTCCCATGCCTAACGTCACCACCGTGAGCACACAGGAAGTGCATTCTGAGGAGGAAATGCCTTTGCTGGAACAGCCTCCACCCTTTTGCCAAGCAGAGGGAAGCAACAGGGGCCCTGCCTGGCCTTTCCACATCTGCCACAGCCCATGAAGTGAAATTTGGATTACTGAAGCAAACTGTAAAACAAATGGGCTGCTATGTCCATCTCCTTTATTTGTGGCTCTGCATTATAATGATTACAGTTGACTTCCATGAACTGTACAAGCAGTAAAAGGTGGGCAGCTATGCTTTACAACATTGTTTCACACAAAGCAAATACAGAGATATCCAATTGCCTAATTTTCTATTTTAAAAAACTCTAGAGGCACAAAGCAGAAGAATGTTGGAAAAGAAAGTCAAGCAAAGAGGTATGCATAAATAAAGAAGTATTTCTTACATCAAAAATGTCCCGAGAATCACAAAGTCTGCAGAAGCTTGGTTAATCAAATACTGCAGTACTGCTCTCATCAGTATAAAAGTGAAAGAGCTTTAGTTCTGTAATAAAAATTCAATTTATTTTATTTTGGAGAGAAGGAGGGAAAAAGGGTGGAAAGGAAGGTGTAAGAGAGGGAAGGGCAAACTTTAAAACAGCAGCCAGTATTAGGAAGGGTAGTAGGAGAGGTGAACAGGCACATTGGAACCATGGGAACATGTAAATTGACCACTGTCAAACCAGTGTAAATTTCTTGGTTTCTCATGGAAAACATTTTATCCACATATTTTCCTCCCAAACATATATCCAACACTGTCTTCAATACAGGACTTTGTTGGTAACTTTTTTAGTAACAGGAAGAGTGCGTTTATTCCTGCCTCCCCATTGCTGTAAAAGTTATCTAGATGATTTCAAACACTTTCTTCAGTTCTACTATAAGCTGCCAGTCAGACTTCTGCATCTCATCCCTGAACCAGTCCTTCAGAGCATCGATGGACTGACGGCTGATCTGTAACACACGAGACAAACCCATCAGAAACGCACAGGAATTAACAGCAGCACACTGGAAACAGTCATTGTGAAGGAAGGGCAGTCTGCACACCAGGTAAACTCATTCTAAGCCCCCATTTGCTACTGATCAGTTGAATGAACCAACCTATTTGTTTCCCTTCATTTCTCCTCACACCATGTCCCTTATCTGGTCTAGAGAGGCTGCAGCTGGATAGACCATCCCACACCTTATGCAGTAAGCAAGAACTGGAGAGGTCTCCTGCTTCCACCAGGGCCTACAGGACCAGCAACCCCAGCCTGTCCCTATCCCAGGCCCTACTGGCCCTTCATTTGTGGGCACACACCCCTGGCACGTGTGTGGCAGGAGGTGTCCTATGACATGGTGACTAAAGCAGTTGGGAAGGTGGAGAGCTGTGGCTTTATTTCCAGCAGCAAAAGATGAAGCAAAGGATCATCTCATTCAAGCCCAGTGCCCCACAGTCAGAGCAACTGGAGGATTGCTAGTTTTTGTGCAATTTCAGGCACAGCCTGTGGTGCCCTGGGGGACTGCTGAACTGTGTACAAACAGCTGGCAATAGTGAGTGTGGCATTTTGCCCTCTCAGGTGCTCTGAGCTCCAAGGTCTTTGCAGCCACAGCACCTCCTTCCTTAGGCCTCTGCAGGGGCACCACTACAGACCTCAAACCACGGCTCCAGAGGCCCAGGCTGCACAATGCCACACACACCCTCCCAAGTGAAAGTCAGTCTGTGACAGAAGGCTTCTCCCCTGTTTTTGAGGCTTCATGCTACATTTCACTTCAAGCAAGCTGCCTCTCTGTCCTAAGCCCTCTCCACAAAGGCAGATTGCTCTTACCTTGCTGACGAGGATATCTGTTGCTTCAAAATGTCGTCCATACATTTTAGGCGATTCCCCAGGAATAGGTTCTATTTTAACACAAACTTCTTGGCCTTTCTTTGCAACATCCACTGGTTTGTGGTTTATTTCAATACTTGTGACTATTCCAATTTCAACAAACTGTAATACAATGAAGCAGCTGTAACACATCCACCAAACCTCTGAGCATGCACCCTTCTCTAAGCTCCTGTTTGGAGGCACAGACTCGCTGCATGAAGTGTGGCACTGGCGGAGCTGCCGCCTCTGCACAGGCAAGCCAAACATTCAGCACAGCAAGTGCTCCATCCTGAAAGGGCAGGGACACCAACCTCCCACAGCCCATCTGGGATATCAACTGGTTAGCCCTTAAAATGTCAAGAGCTGGTTCTCCCCTTTTTTAGCTACCAGGTAGGACAATTTTGCCCATTACTCAATACCACAGCACAGAACTGGCAGGTGCCCTCCAGCCACACTTCCTGTGCCCTGCTCCAGGGCTCAACTCTTCTGGCAGAGTGCAGTGATGTATTTAAACACCAGAAGAAAGACTTCATCTGCAAGTCTGACCCTCATCTCCCACCAGCAATCTGTGCACTGAGGAAAAACATGCAAGCACTCCAAGGAGCATCATCCCGGGAACTACCAGCTGGATCAAACATGCAGTGGGAAGAGGCCCTTACTTACATTTTTGCTAGGTACACACATGGGAGTCCCCTGCTTCACCTGGCCGGCCTCAACCACAACACCCATCACTATTGGGTCACGAGAGTTGAAAATGAACTGAGGGAGTATTTTCAACTTGCATGGAAACACTGCTATATGCCTGGAAGGTGACAAGAAAAGGCACTTTGAAAGATACATCCACTGTTCCAGTGTATCATTAACAGTTCTGCCTTCTCCCACACTTCTCGGGCATTCATTCTAGGAGTGTTACTTGGAGAAAAGCAGGAAAAAACCTCTTTTCCAGTCTTACTAATTCTAGTCCATACCTGTTCTTCAAGAACTACAGGGAGTAATAATCATCCATGCCTGGCATGGATTTTAATTTGACAGGCTTGAGCACTCAACTTAGACCAAGACCAAAGGAGTAGTAATTTTACAGTGTAATTATAGCCTCACAAGAACTCAGGAATAGAAATATTGCTGCCTGAACTCCAGAATGTCAAGGGGCTTTTTTTGCCAAGTGAACAAATACATTTAAAAGCTGAGCTAAACAAACTCAAGTTGGGATCAATATGAAACGAAACACATTTTCATTTATTTTGACCATCCTTATTTTACCGAAGACCACCCAATGCCACATGATTCCAAAAATTAATTATGGGTCCCTATAAATCCTTGAATGATTACATATTCATGTTACTGCAGTCAGAATTAAGCCCTCTACACTGGGATGACATGAATATGAAACAATAGAATCCAAATCCTTTTATTTTTGTTTTTTTAGCTCTGCAAGACTAACCCATCTGCCACAATCTTGGAAGAGAAGTCAAGTACAGAAAGCAAACTGGAATAAGAACACTCCATATTACACAACTGTTCTAGCTGAATCCCGCATCTGCTTCACAGCTTTCACAGCTCTCACCCTACTAGGCCTAATCCAGATCTAAACAATTAGACTGGAGCACTGAATTCTTGAAAACTGACAATTTATTGTCCTGCCATAATCCTCCTCTCCTCCCTTTCCATCAGAATCATATGCTAAAGTAATAAGGAAACAAGTAGTTAAATACAGCTTCATTTATACTAAAATAAGAGAGACGCTTATTTGGGAAATATCCAGAAGACAATTGCTCATACTTACTTGAATTCCTCTTGTTTCTGTTTTTTGTAATCTTGTCTATACTTTGTGAAGGCATCAAATAAGTGATAAATGATTTCAGCACTAAAGATGCGAACTCCTAAGCTGTCGGCCATCTCCTGTGCGTCCCGCTCAATCCTCACGTCGAATGCCAGAATGACGGCATACCTGCAGGAACAGCAGCCCAGAGGTTCAGCACAGGGCTCCCCACAGAGCAGAGCAGCCTGCAGCACCACTGCACATTTATCAGCACTGCACAGCAAAGGTACTCACTGTGGGTCATGCTCCAACATAACTGAGGCCTTCATAACATCTTTTTTATGGACAGGACCAATATTAATTCCTGAATACTGTTGAAGAAAGCCACAAAAATCAAGTCACTAATCTCTGAGTGAAAAGGAAACGTTTACTGACTAAACACAGAATCAATGGCATCAGACAAAGCACAGTAGTACTTACTGGCACTTCTGATGTTTTAAGAAATTCAAGTAATGCCTCTAAAGAGCCTAAAGTAGAAGCCTGGACATAAACACCTTTCTCTTCTAATTTGATTGCATTCAGTGTTTGCTTCAGTTCATGTATTAGTTCATCCTTTAGGAAAAAAAAGGGAGAGAAAACAAGTTTTAGTTCTATTGCTATTTATGCCTCAGGGTACAAAATCTTCCTGTTCATGAGCTGCTGAAAACAGGCAACAGCCATGGTGATAAGTCCCAGGTGACAGAGCTGCAGTGTAAATCATACATAGCCTGTGCAATACTGTTTCTGGCATTAGAAAAGGCTGAGCTGAACTAGACCTGAGGATTTTGCAGGAAGATGATCATATAAAACTGAACACCTTCAGAGCTGGTAACATTTCTCTGCAGATCACACATCACTTTCCCCAGCACTACAAGTTTCTGCTGGCAAGGCTGAGCAAACACATGGCCCCACATTGTGCGGCAATGCCTTGGCTGCCTGGGGATCAATGACAAAAGCTGACACCTAAAACCATGAGCTGGAAAGGATCCTGAACACTCTTCAGGCCTGGGTACCAAACAGGATGCAAGAGCAGCAAAGCCAATTTGTTGCTTTTAGAGAAGTGAAAAAACCACATTTTTTTAGAGCCTATGCCTTCTAACCTCAAACACTAAAGTCTCTTGCTCTGGCAGATGGATGGGTTCTGGCATTGAATTTTAGTCATTGTGTATCTACTACCAGTAGTACACTTGAAGTAAATACTCATACGGACCCAGCAACAAGGTCCGTGTTTGGACATCCCAAAAGTTTAACCTCCCTTAAAAGGCACAAATAAATAGACAGAAGACTAAAGGAAGACTATGATTAAAAGTAAACTAGCAACGTGTAAATTGGCAACATGTAAATTAAAAGTAAATTAGCAAGCTAACTTGCTGCCTTTGGAGAAGCAAAACACACAGAGCAGTTTTGAGTTTAGGATAGCTGCATCCTTTCCTCTACTGTTTTTAACATGTAAGTCACAAAAGAAATTTTGCAGAAGTCTTAAATTAGCTTTGCAATTAGGAGAGTTTGCAGAACTCCACTAGTAGATATGTACCTAATATAATTTGATTAGAATATATCCATAATTTACTACAAATACCAAATCAGTAATTAACAGAGCCAAACTATGCCATGATACTTGTTTTCAAACCTTATTGTAGCAGCAGAGACACCCCAACAAAATATCAGGAAAAAAACTGATGGTCAAGATACTGAAAATATCATACCACCAAAGCTTCACATGGGCACAAAACATGTTACTGGAACAGTTTTTAAAACAACCAAAAAACCCAGTTATTTGCAAACTGAGCTCTCAACATTTGAGTTTCATCACCAGAGAGCTCAAGTTACCCTCAGTGTGTTGTAGTTCAACATCAGCCACCTCACCTTGAGGACTGGGACTTCATCCTCTTTATGAGCTACAAGCAATGGCAAACCAGCCAAGGTTTTTTCCAAATCTTTCCCAAGAATCTTCACACCTTGAGCAGCAACAACCTCTTTGTGTTTTTCATACTGGTTCTGAAAAAGAGAATATACACACTAGCAAAGAGTTCTGTGCTGAGCAGCTGAAGAACACAGCAGGGAGCAGTGAAGTGCAGCAGCTCCCAACTTTCATCATGATTGTCTTTGCTTTGCACTTGCACCTTTCAGTCCTCCTGCTCCTCTCCCTTCAGATACCCCCTGCACCCCTGCCGAGGTGGGCAGGGCACAGGGAAATCTAAAAGCAGAGAAGGGGGCCAAAAAGGAACATGTACTAGAAAAAAGCAAGCAACAATAGGCATCTACTCACTAATAAAACCCACAAATTCAGCCCCACAGGCAAGTGATGGGAAGATGCCAACAGCTTTACAAAAACACTAAAGCTTAGCTGACACACAGTCCAAGCCGCTCTGCAGGAAGGGCTGTCTCACTCTCCCAGCAGAGGCCATCCAGCCTTCTCATGTGCTTAATTCCATGTACAATTTCCCAGGTTCTCTCCCCATCCAGGGGAACCTCAAAGATGTCACATTCAGGGCATGGCTCTAAGACATAACAAAACCAGTTATTTCTGAAGATCTTTAAATTGATGTCGGAAGGATTTTCTGATTTGTTTCCTGATTTTTTATTTAGATGTCCCATCCTTTTCTTAAAACTGCAAGGCAGCTTCCTTCCCCAATAAGCACTTTGATCCTGCAAACCTCTATCCTTTAGCCCTCCACTCCAAGAATCTTTTTTTTATTTCAAGGATGACAATTCCATATGAACGAGCTGAATCAAAATGCATCCTCACTGCCTGCATCAAAAAAGCCCAACAGCTACCCTAGGTTTACTTCTCCAACTCAGGGTTCCCAAACCTAAAAGGTTTATCCTATTACATTCACCTAGGTTATCTATATGGTCTTCTTGGCCTTAAAACAAGTCTGTGCAGACATTTATTCCTTCCCTTTTAAACAGGAAACATCAAAGCAGTTCTTTTCATCATCTCTGAACTGCATGCATTAAACTTAATATACGTATTAATTTATTTACAGCCTTTTGATTCTGTGTCTCCTCCTCATTGCAAGGAAAGCCACGCAGGAAGGATTTTAAATTCAGGGCCTCTCCTAAGGCTAATAAGGGCAGCAGAACCTACAACTCTTGAAAATGCCTCTTGAAGAGGCTGCAGATTCTGCAGAAGTCCTGGTCATGGCCACTCACCAACAAGCCCTAGAAACTCATGTGTTCACTTTTCTCAAATGTAAGTGTATATGGTTTTTGTTACTAAAAAACCACTTCTACTAATATTATAACTTTAACTCAGAAGTTTCTGTACTGGTACACTCCAGTTTCCATTTGAGATGGGCATCTCTTGAATCCCTTATTAAAGCATACACACCCTAATCCTCACTGCAACGTAATTCCTTGATCATTCTCTCTGCCACTGCTGTGACAACACACACCCCAACATGAATATACAAGTACATTTTCAAAAAAGACACCAGATTTCCCCTGCAGTCCCCTTGAAAATCCCTTTAGATACCATTAATATAACCACATTCTACTACATTCTCTTTTTATAAAGCTTGATTTAATTTTTTCCTGGTTATAAATGTCAGTACAGTAACAGCTGCCATACCTTAACTCGTAACTCCTTCATAGGAGGAGGCAGCAGCAGACCTCTAATCTGAGTCACGATAGGACCTTCTACCCCAGGAACAATAATGGTGTCTCCTTCTCTCAGACGTCCATTAATCAGAATAACATCTATGGTCGTGCCCATGCCTGGCAGTGCTTTAACCTGAATAAAAGGGGAAAAAAAGTTAAGCACTGCAAACACACAGTTTTTACCAGAAGGAAGGATGCAGAGAAGGGAGAAATTTCTATATGAATTTTAAGAAAGGGTTGCTGTATTACCTCCATGACTTGAGCTCTCAGCTCCTGACACTCAGCCAGTCTCTTGGTCAGCATGGTTTGTGTGAGCTCAACAAGAAGAGCTATCAGACTTCCCATGCCATCCCCTGTGTGAGCAGAGGTAGGTACAAGAGAAACAAAAGTGCGGGGATCCTTATTCTCATAAAACAAGGCAGCGTTCAAGCCCTGCAACCAGGATTAACAGTTACATAGGGAAAAGCACATATACACATCAGTATTGACAGTAACATTCAACCCCAGGCAAATACCACTGCATTTTTAAAAGCCCAATTTAGAAAGCCAACAGTGTTACTGACAGCATGCTATGGAACAGGAAGCCTCAATCCACACTTGGAAGCAGTATGGGATAATTCTACAAAGCTAATTACCCCATCTAGCTTCTAGATGGCATTATATGTCACCAACAGAGGAAGTTCCCAGAACTGATGCGATTAATACCCTGCCAGCATCCAAGCGAAAGAGACAGATGGGATTCTCTCAGGCTATTCCCAAAGAGAAAGAGAACAGTGACAGAAAACCTCAACTGCTATTCATGACTCTGTTGACCAAGCACAGAAATTAGCTATTTTTCTCCAAACCAGCAGTAAGGAAGGAGCAGTTAAAATTATGCAAAATGTAAAAACAACAAAGTGATTTATAAGAGGTTAACACCAAGATGTCGGAAGAGATGCAACAGCTTTCTTGATATTCCAAGTTGTTTCCAGGAAAGGGGAAAAAACAAAACAAAACCCACCCACTCACCCAAAACAAACCAAACCACCATACACACCTCTTCACTAGCACTTTTAAGCAAAGAAGCTTGAATATTCCAACCTACCTGTTTTGCAAATTCCACTATGATAGCTTTTGCACGTTCTTCAAATTCATCTTTTGTATTCTTTTTCTGCTTCTTTAAGGTGACAGCTACATCTGTATCTGGACTTTTTTTCCAGTCATATAACCTATCAATCTTGAAAATACAACAGTATGTCATCTTATGCAGCTTACTAAAGGGTGTCTTTATGCTTATGCCACATCATCAGTGAGAAATACTTTATCAACCAACTTAGCCAGCCATCTATCTGCTCCAGTAATCAATTTAAAGTGGTCTTATTTGCTTTGGCTGCTATATTTAGCTCTGTTTATGTCAGGCAGCATTACAGAATAGCAATGTTTCTTCAGATTTTAAAAATTCAAGCTATAGTAATCTTTTCAAGCTATAATAAACTTTTTCATATGGAAAAAGATTATGTGCATAAATCACACCAAGGTTAAAATAAAACATTAGAAGAGACCTGTTTATAGATTCACATACACACAAAAAAACCCCAAAACCATGGAGTTGTTTGTGGTTTTTCCTGGAAAGAGACTACACTAGTTTTACAAAGAACTCCTAAAATTTACTGGTAACTATGAACCCTGTCCCATGTTGCTACAGAGAAGGGACCAGAGTGGGGTTGTTCAAAAGACACAACCATATTTCAGAAACACTTCCCCACTATAGCTGCCAAAGCAGGACAGACTTAGCCCAAAAATATATTTGCTGTAGAAATCAAAACCACATCTTAAGAAAATTCATTATAACCTGGTCAAATAATACAACTATAACTTAAAATGCAAGAGCTCTTAGCTATTTAATTTCAGGCTCACTGTAGGCCTTTGACAGCAACAAATAACAGTTGGGTCTTCAGGTCTGACCGAGAGAGAGCTCTCTACTACTCTGCCATAAGGTCTGGACACCACCCAAGAGGCTGTTTGTATTCTTTCAAAAAGTAGCTGGTTTTGGCAATGAGATAATGACCTCCTCAGTTCCAACCACCTTCAATCTTAAAGCTCCTTTCATTTTTGAAGTATATTGCAATTTTTACACTGCACTTGAATAGCCTTCTGACAGCTCTCCCTCAGTGTATCAGATGGCTTCCAAAGTCATTGGACATGAGTAATTTCCATATAGATATAATACTTGATTGAGTCATCACAAACAGGCAGCGTAATTTCTCATGCAGAGGATTTTAAAAACAGGGCTCAAAAGAACTGGTACATTTTCCATCTAATATTGCAAAGCCCAAAACATTCCCACCAGTGATCAACATTACTGCGCCATGGCCTGAAGTCAGCTTGTCTTCAAGCCAAACTGACCAGTATCAGTGGCTAAAATAAAGTATGACTGTCAATGTGAAGCTTGTGTTCGAATTTTAACAGAAAGTGGACACAAATCTATGTAAGTAGGCACAAGGGAAAAAACCCCACAATTGCAGTACAACCTCCAGAAGTATGAATCATATAGAGAAGTTACATAAGGCAACAAAATTTACCAGTCAGGACTCCAAGAACTGCAAAGCTCCCGTGGAGCCATTGTGGTATCAAGGACACAGAAAAATGCAACATACAGGACCCAAGAACCACCCCTTCAGATTTTACACAAAACAATTCCAGTTCAAGGAAGAAAAAAGACAATTGTCAAATGGCAATTGCACTATTAGAGTGGAGAAATATACTATTAGGATAAAAATCTATCCTACCTTGTTGAGAGCTACTATAAAGGGGCATTTCTTTGATTTCAGCAGATTTATTGATTCAATTGTCTGTGGTTCCAAACCATGCATGATGTCAACTACAAGTATAGCAATATCACAAAGTGAGCTTCCTCTATTTCTTAGATTGCTGTGACATTAAAAGACAGGGAAAAAAAATCAGTAATTTAGCAACTGAACCTTGTAAAAACACCAAGTACAATGTCAAACTTACGCTGACAAACAAAAAGCTAAAGCTCATCCGTTATTTGCCCTCAAAAATGTAAACCATTCAAATGACATTTTGTAATTTTCATTTAACAAAATACATTAAAAATGTGCAAGCAAAACTAAGAAATTATTATCCTGAAAGTTTTCATATTATTATACATTTTTACAATGCAAGATATGTTCTGATCGTTTTCTGAGCAACAATTGAGACAGTTGAAGTGAAATGCAGGAGTGTAAAACCTGAACACTCTGACTCTTTTTATATACTGCATAAACACTAAGGCTATCACGACTTTATACAATACAGGGTAAAGAGACTATCACATCTTTGTTGGCAAACAAAACCTGGCTAGAAGATGGAGAGCTGTAAGAGGTACCATGCCAAGGTACTGATCTGAACATTACCAAGTGCTCCACAACACAGCATTTCAATGCTTACAAAGGTTTTTACTGAAAAATGTCACATCAAAGTCTTAATCCTGTTTCGAGATTTCATCCAAGATCTCACCTCAGTGAGTTCAGTTGTGCTTGTCAAGTTTTACCCTTAAAAGCTGATTTAGTGGCTTGCCTGTATGCCACTGCTGTTCCTAGAATGCATTTGATCTCTGCTAAGACTCACATGACTTGTGTAATTAGTAACTTCCAATCCTACAAACTCAGTTACCTTAACTGGGACACTATGAATGAGAGACTAGGAAAAAAGTTTTAATTTTTCAAGTACTTAGGTCACCTGAAATCCTCACCTTTTTTCCTCCAGCTAGCTTCCTGCTTCCATCTTTCCTCTTACACTAACTATTTATTTACATGCTTTTTCAGATATTCATGGCTCAATTGGCACGAAGACAGAAAATTAATCAGCTATAAAAGGCCAGCAATTAACCAGATATAAAAAGCACCTGCAAATGAAGCAAATCCACTTAATTCCTCTACTTTAAGTTGGTTTTGTCGGACTTTTTTTCAAGTGAGAACTAGAACAATGGATTAAGCAAAGACCACACTTGGCTAAGAATATGTCCAGATGCTTTCGCCATCAGTTCTGAGAAGTACAGCATTCTGAGAAAACATTACCTGAAAGACTCATGTCCTGGAGTGTCGATTATCAGCATGCCTGGAATTTTTATGTTCTCTCTGTCAAACTAACATTTCAAAATATTAGCCATCTTGTAGAGATTACACAAGAAGAAAAAAGAACAAAATAAGAGCTGGCAACATTACTGACAGTCTGCACTTCAAAAATCCAGATACATATTTTAAGGCCAGCACCCTCTATAAACCAAATCAGTCAACAGTCATTTCAACATTAAAAAAATGATGCAGCACATTCCTTCAGGTGTCAACTAGCCACAAGCTAAGCTAAAATCTGTAAGACAAGGCAGACTACAGAAGAAAAGCCATTTCAGGGTAGTGAGATGTACCATCCTTGGTTTGATTATTTTCTCCTCTCTCTTTACAGGCTTACTGAGTGGAGTTAAATCTTGGAAAAAGCCACTACACCAAGGCTTTACAGCCAGTTGCTTCTGCAAGCAAAACAGGATATAGTATCCAAAACAAATGATACAGAACAGTTACTATGTCTGTAACATGATAAAATTCATCACCCAGAAATTGGCCAAATTTCAGTACACACAGCAAAAGGTAAGTTTTCAACACAAAATATACTCAAGAGGTTTCAAGAGTCTCAATTTACAATCAAAATGCTGACAAGTAAGTAGTCTGTGTACAGATGTGCACTGTCCAGAACAGAATGAACAGTACCTTCACATTTTTCTGAAAAAACAGCAATGCATTAATTGAAATCCAATGTATGAAAAATGAGACAGCCTCCCCTTTGCTGGAGGAATTATAGGAATTAAAAAACAATAGACCACAAAATTAGAGCAGGGGGAAGTATCTGTCCATGCCAGGAAATCTCACAAGGCCTTTATTAGTCTACATTTCATATTTGTTAAGATGCAGTTGTTGAAGTGCTGTAACTTACATTTTTTACCATCTTAGTTTGTTCATTAATAGCTTCAAGAGGAACATTAGTTGCACCAATCTGCTGAGTGATACCACCAGCTTCACCGTCCTGCACGTGAGTGTGGCGGAGCTAAAGACAAAACAGATCAGAAACTTCTGAGCACACTCCAATTCCTTCTGTCTTCAACCAAAAAAATAAATGCTTAAACAAGAGGCACATGCAGTGCTTTCACACTCCACACCTTACCTTATCTAAAATTTTGGTCTTGCCTGTGTCTACATGCCCCAGGACACAGATAACTGGGGCTCTGAGCTTTTCAGTGTTCATATTTTTGCTGTTTTCAGCTCGTCGTTTCTATGCAAAAGACACATAAAAATTGGTAAGTATAAACCAAAAACCACAGTTCACCTCTTGACTTGATTACATACACACAAACACAGAGTTGGTTGTAGGACTTATATTTTCAAGGCAATTTAAGGTCTGTCATCCCTCTTTTGGTAAATCAAAAATTTCTGACTAACAATTACATTTTTGTTTGGTTGGTTCTTCTAACAGTCTAGCAGGCAAACTTGTTATAAGCACTAACAGTAGCTTTGCTGAAGGTGCATTCTGAACAAGCACCTTGGGTGAGGAAACCAAGAACATTAGCAGCCACGAAAGCACGGAACAGTTTAGACACATCTTTTAGAACTTGAAAATATCTATCTGTAAAAAACAAAAGCCTCTTTTTCCAGGAGGTATATAGAGGTGGAGGGGAACAACACTTAAGTTGCCACCTTTGTGGTTAAGTTACCTAAAAACTTTATCTTCACACAAAACCAAGTACTTTTTTTCTTAATTAATACAATTTCTGAACCTGCTTAAATATTAGCCCTGACATAACCACCATTTTGACAAATTTGACAAAATAAACTGAAAATTAATCTGTTTGTTATACAACACAAGAATCCAAGTGTATCTCAATACCTCAATTCTCCGTTTAGCTTTGTCATAAGCACGCTCCTCCTTAGTGCGGTCATCGTCAGAGTCATACTCAGAATCAGAGCTAATTTCCTTGCTGGGCTTTTTTTCCATAGATTGTTTTCCAATAGCCTGGGAGTCTGGCTCTCTCTCATCTGAAGTCTTTTCATCCTCATCTTCACTGCCTTCACTGTCTTCAGATTCTTCACTCTCTTCTTCCTCTTCCTCCTCCTCCTCTTCCTCCTCCTCTTCATCATCAACTTCATTTTGTTCTTTGACTTCAATATGGACAGGTTTGCTCTCTGTTAAAAAAAGAAGAGTAAAGTAAAAATTCTCTATTAAAGTTCACATTTCTGGGGGGAGATGGGACCAAAAAGCAAGAGATTATTAGAGAAGAATGAGGACTGCGAGTAGGCTCTACAATAAGTGCTTGTCAAGATAATTTTTCAACTTCCAAGATAAAAAAAAAAAAAAGCCAAAAAAAAGTGTTTCATGTTCAGAGTTGTTGGCTTGTGCTTCAAATCCAGAAAGAAAGCAAATTTAGGATGGAGTGAAGAATGGCATTATCAGCACGCTTATGTTTAACATTATTTGCAAACATTCAGACATTCTTTAAATCATGTGCCCTTCATAAAGGAATCATGCCCCAACACCTTTTTAATAAAGCCAAAATACTCCAAATCATTACTATATGGATTCTGTACACTACTGATCAGGAAGGCACATTTAAGCAGACATAATAATCAGAACAAATGGTCTCTTTTATGCCTATTAAAAAAAAAATCTCATCTTCAGGTTTTCTTAGATGGTTCAGAGAAGATGAGCATTTTTCATAGGAATTCTTCAATAAACAAACAAAAAAAATCAATAAGTAATTTTCTTTCTTTGAAAGCTTCCCATTTATAATCACCTGTAAAATCATAAAAGGCAAGCTGATGATCACTTTAAAATCATGGATTGTCCTCCTTACAATACTGCTGGCAGGCTCACTGCTCTTAGAGATTAGTAACATTTTCTTGCTACATTCATAGTCCATCAGCTTAGTACTACACTAAATCTAATTCCCCGGAAGGCTCTTTTTCTGTATCCCATTGGCAGAGCCTTCAAAGCCAAGCAGCAAGAAGTGCTATGTCCTCTCCAGGACAGTTGTGCCAGACTAAAACAAACACTCAAGAAGGCAAGCAGCCCTTAGAACTCAAAAGCACCAGAGGAACACATCTGTGATGGAATTAAATCCATTCTGGAGTATGTATCTGTATGTCAAGTATTACACTTGAAAGCACAGGTGTCAGAAGTATAGGCAAGTAACAAGTACTTGATGAATAAATAGTCTTTAAGAAACAATTAAGACATTAACAAAGCACCAAGTCCAATGATCAACTCCTGTTCAGGATGGCTCACAGAAATACACTTTCCTCCACCACCAGAAGAAAGTTATCCCTGCACTGTAGCACAGCCCTAAGTTTCCCACAAACATTGCTGTTGAGTACAAATAGAATATGGGCCTTGGCATACATGCACAGGAATATTTATGTTCTGGCAATTCTTTCCTTTCTTCTAAACCTGCCTCTCAAAGAAGCATATCATAGAATCACAGAATGGTTTGCGCTGAGTGGGACTTCAAAGACCATCTAGTTACAGCCTCCCTGCCAAGAGCAGGGACATCTTGCAGTAGAGAAGGTTGCTCAAAGCCCCATCCAACCTGGCCTTGAACACTTCCAGGGATGGGGATCCACAGCTTCTCTGGGCAACCTCTTCCAGTGTCTCACCACCGTCACAGAAAAGAAGCTCTTTCTCAACTAAACCTACTCTTAGTTTGAATCAATTTCTTCTTCTCCTGTCACTACATGCTCTTGTAGTCTCTCTCCCTTTTTCCTGTAGGCTCCCCTTAGGTACTGGAAGGCTGCAATTAGGTCACCCCAGAGCCTTCTCTATTCCAGGCTGAACAATCCCAATTCTTTCAGCCTCTCCTTGTAAAGAATTTACTATAACACATGCACATTTAACCTTCACACCATTTTATTCGCCCACTTCTTTGAAAACTTCTCGCAGGGGTACTGTCTTAGATGCTGCCAGATTCACGTAATAAAATACTACAATTTTGAAACTGTTACTAGAGAAATACAATACCAGGTAAAAGGTTTCCCTAAGCTCACAGAGATGGTTTAAGCACATATTAGAGAAGAGTATTTTTACTCCCATAACAAAGGACAAAATAATTACAACCCATTTATTTTAGATGGTAACTCCACAGAAGAGTATTTCCAAAGGGTTGTCTTAAGCAGTATTTGCATGGCTTCTGAAAGCTCTGCTTTTGAGAAGAGGTTCTTGTATGTATTTATCATCATACTTACCTCACAATTTATCTAACAGAGCGGAGGAAAAATCTAAGTAAAATAATGTTTTCTATAGAAACAGAAAACTTAGCCCAAAGCCTCTTAACCAGAAAAAACATACATTTGGTATTTACATGCCCACCTTTCTCTCCATCTTCATCACTAACCATAGCTTCCCAGTCATCCAGACCTGCATCTTCTGTGTCATCTTCTTCCTCTTTTTCTTCTGAAACCAAGAAACCCAATACTGAAGTTAAAAAAAGTCAGTCCAGCAAGATGTAACATTTTTAGATGCTCCTTCTTTTGACATACTGACAACTCCAACTTACAAGTTTGCTGTTACCGTAATTCTCTTGAAGTATCTCCACACTCCACAAAAAGAAGATGCTGCATACTTAAAAAATAATCTCCAATTCTCTCCACAAAAATCATGTAATGCTAGCATCTTTGCCTAGACAAACTTTTGTGGAAGAGACAGAAAACCTACTCATCTAGTTTCTGTCTGCATATCATGCCAATGCCTGCATAATGCCTGCCACACAAACCCATACCACAATCATGATCCTTGCAAGGAGTTGCCCAATTAACAGTCACCATGTGTAACAAAGTAGCAGAGAAACAAGAATATAAGTTACAGCAGAATTTTACCTAGTGAGAATATACAAATGGTCTATAAAAAGGACGCCAGGTGCCTTAACATAAATACATCATGGATTCCAGAAGCATTAAACACATTAATTCAGCAGGCCTTCAGTTAGATTTATGAAAAGACTGCAGGTATTAGTAAGAGATGAATGGGAAAATGCAAACATACAACCCTCTCCAAAAGACGCATTATACAACATATGTTTGCTGCAGCATTTGTGTCATAACTTTCAGCTCTCTGAAATGAAGACTAAGTTCCACACTGCTAGAATATTAGCTAGGAACTAATGTTCTGCCAGTGAGCCCTTCTCTTAAGGCAACAGAATGGCAATCATGAGATAGGTCAAGCTAGAATCACAGGACACATTCAGCTTCGTTTTCAAAAGCTGCGCATTTTGTCAGTATTTGTCTGACTTAAGAAGGGTAAAAATTGAAATAGACTCCTTGCAGAGAAAGAAGTCCAGTACAATGTGATTTTGACCAAGCAAGTACCGTGTATAGGCAAAGATGAGGGCAACAGTCTGATCAGCAAACTTGCTGATAACTCAGTTTCACAAGCTAACACATAATCTCTTGATTCACCTATGAAAGCAAAACATCTGGCATAAAGAATACAATCACTGAATATTGCACTATCAATTCTAGAAGCAACATATTTCCTCCCTACTTCCACCTAACTGTTGACAAAACAGACTTGTAAAAGCAAGTGAAAAGTCAAGCGAGCGAATAAGGGACTGAATGTGCTCATTTGAGATAATGGATCAAGCCAAATGAACACTGGAGTTCACCCAAAATAAGGAACCTTTACCACACTCATTTTGAAGCTTCATGCCTTTTACTCCATAAAATTTCATCAATTCATCCCTTAAGAACGGAGGAAAAAAAAAAGAAAAGGCAACTGCCTCAAGAAAAGATGGCCATTCAGCCCTATCCAGCAAGGTACAATAACTATCATGCAGCACTGACACACAAGCTTATATGTTTGAAATTTATTAGCATTACCACCAACCTGGATCTACAGGAAGAGGAGCCTCCTCTTTTACTGGTGCTTCCAGTTCTACAGCGTCCTCAGCTGGGGAAGTTACCTCCACGCTTTCTGAAACTGCAAGACAGGAAATTGGTTGCTACACACTTTCAAAGTGCAAACTGACTGACAAACAGACAGCTCCACTCCAGCTTATTTGGAAAACACTTGGCCTTCTAAGCAGTTGAACACATTTATAAGATAGGTCAGCTATTGACACTAAAAACTCCTCACTTTCTTTAAAAGACTAGAGAAAACGAAGTAATACTAGTGAGCTACCCACACCTCCCCTGCTGTTCCATTAAAAATGAAAACTAAAAAAAAAAAGAAAAAAATTAATGATACTATTCAGATAAGCATCATTTTCAATTCTTTACAAACACTCCATAAATGATAAGCAGGCACGTAACTAATGTCAAAAAAAATTTAAAAAAAAGAAAAGGAAAAACAGCTAAGTAAGAAATACACCTGAAATTTTTAAACTAAGGGTTAGGCTTGAGAAAAGCCACAGTAATCCCCTGGAGGAAAGTAACAAACCACAAAAGTAAAAAACTGACACGTTCAACCTACATCTACCAGTGCAATGAATTCCAAGGTTTCAAAAATGCAAGCTCTTTGAATTGCTCTGAACTTGCACCCAGGAGCTGAAAACTGGTTTTATATACCAGAAAGCAAATGAACAAACTGTCTCCAATTTAAAAGTACTAAAACTAGGATCAATCTATTTTCATCCTGGGACAAACTCAGACTTTTAATTAAGTCACTATTATTTAAACTTCATTGTATTTGATGTACATATGCACACAAAGTATTCAACATCACATTTGTAAAAGGCCTTTACACCCAGTACATCCCAAACATTTAGAAAATCTAAATCCCGAAATGAAATTAGCTTAAGATCAGCTGATTTATTTTAGAAATACTTCCGGAAATGTGACTGATCAATTAGGTATCTCTATATAGAAACTACACCTTCTTTATTTTCTGGCTGCTGCTGCTTCTTTCTCTTTTTGTCTTCATATATTGGCCTCTTCTTTGGCACAGAGTCTTTCGATGGCACTTCAACACCTGCAAAAAAAAAAAAACTGTTAAAAAGAAAACCCAGGTAATTAATAAACATAAACTTTGGTTTAAATAAGAACATGTTTTTTAAAAACTGGAAGATGGAGGAAGAAAGAGTAGAAAGTAGGTTCAATGCATATTTTATCAGAAAGTAGGTTCAATGCATATTTTTAAAAGCCTGAATTCAAAAGCAAGAAAACTTGAATGAAGTATAGTTCTTCAGATATTCCTGACTGCTCTCAAAAAGAAGTCAGATAACTGGAGGAAGGCAATGGCAATGAAACAAAAAATAAAGCAATCAGATTCTACGACTGCAGGTTTGAAGTTATCTCAAACCTGCATAAAATGCCGTGAACACAAATGTCATGATTAACAATTTAAGGTCTGCTATGTAAAAATTCACTTAAAACCTGTCTGCCAATGGTCCTAGTTTCAGACAATTTGGAGCAGTTCACAGGCACAACTCTTCTTAAATGCTTAAGGTTATTCAGCAGAATACATTTTCCATTTTGCTGTGAGGGAAGGTTTCTGTTTTTCAATTTGTTTTGTTTGTTCAGGTTTTTGGGTTTTGGTTTGTTTTTCTGTTTTAAAGGTTTTTTAATTGTACAATACTGATGGTTTCAGGTATTAAAATAATACCGGTTCAATTCACCAGCTTAATCTTTGCCTCACCAGGAAGTGGGTGCTGTAATATATGAAGGGATTCCATCAAAACCAGAAGTTTGGTGCAAAGACAAATTAGAAACTGATTTACTGCTGCACATTCAAATTTTTTTTCAGGTACTGAGTGATTAATATTGCAAATCTGACAAAAATCCAGTTGTAGAGGCACAAATAGAAAGATTCTACTAGCTACAGCAACAACCATGGAGAAATAGCCTTCATGTATGTTTAAGAGCTCCAAATATTTTACTAGCTATGAAGATTCCTACATTTATACACCCACCTACCAGTAAAGTGTCAGATAAGTGTACTCTACAAATACACTCACTTCCCACAAATTACTTTCTTTTTTTAGTCATAAACCAGTTACCAAGAACAATTTAGGACATTTTACTTACAACATATTGGACAATTTTACTTCATTCTAATTGAGACAGATTATATTTCACAGAAAAGCAGGAAAGCTCTTACATACTCCCGGCAAATCCCAGAGAAAAACATACCTTCTCCATGGATTTTCCCATTGTTCTTGAAGCAAAACAGTGCACTTGCCTAACTAAGCATGTGAATTAATTCAACAAGATCCAGATCACTGGTCTTACAAGATCTTCAGCACAGCCCATGTGCTTTTCCTGGCCTTTAGAGTACACCACTTGTTTAAGTGCTTTTTCCTAAGTTCCACAAGTAACATCTTTAAATTGCAAGTAGACTATATTAAAAAGCTGGATATTCAAAGTGTAAGATAAAAATACAGGCACTTAAATCTGCTTAAGAAATAAAGGGGAAAGGAGGGCACACAATGCCTTTCTTGACAACAGAGCAGCTTTACATGGAATCACTCAGTACTTGCCCTCCTAGCTCCAGCTAGAAAAAAAATAAACACAGAGCCATAATGGATATAAAGTTTGGTTGGGGGTTTTGGTTCAGCTTGGTTTTAATAATTATTAAGCTCTACTGCTTACCCTGAGCTTGGAGTAGTTTAAGAGTAGCCTCTGCTCTGGCTCTGGCTTCTCGCTGAGCTTTTGTTAAAAGTTTTCCCTCTTTCTTCAAACGCTCCTTCCTCTCTTTTTCCTTCTGTTTCTTCCTTTCTTTCCTCTCTTGCTCTAATCGTTCCTAGAAAAAGATAAATAAACATGCAGAAACTCTAAAGCATGCTTTACACAAAAGCTGCCCAAGTACATTCTGTTTACAAGAACATATTAAGGATTAATTCACTAAGTGCACCAGGAAGCAGACAGATTAAAGTTACTCCCTTATTTTGTCCTTGGAGTGAGAGATACGGTACCTCCTCTTTGCGTTTTGCTTCAAGTTCTTCCAGTCGTCTTATGCGTTCTTCCTCCTCTCTTTTTGCCCTTTCCTCCTCCTCTTTCATTTTAGCCAAGGCCTCTTGCATGGCTTTAACTGTGGCTTTACTGGGACCCTTCTTCTTCTCTTTCTCTTTTTCTTCTTTCTCACCTTTCTTTTTTTTCTTGTCTTTTTTCTTTTTGTCCCCCTCATTGTCATCAGCTACAGAAAGAAGAGGCATATTTTCAAAGACCCCAGAAATTTCAGAGATACTCTAAGTAAAATTTATGCTTCTAATATGATAAATCATATCAAATGAGGAATATTTTCACTAGCTACTACATAAACATTTCATAATGAAAACAACTAAACTCTCTTACGTCAGGGCCTGAAGTCCTAAAGTATCAGAAAAACAGGGAAGTGAAAAAGTACTCTTGCAATACAGAACTGTAATCATACACTGTAATGAGAATTCACCATTTGGCTTGTTTTCTCATATACCTGAATAAACTACAGGCCAGAAAACACAGCCGCCTGTGAGCCAACACAAAGGCAGACAAGGCTACCAAATTTCTAGTATTCACAATTCAAAATAAACCAACACACTATGCCTGGCATCTCTCTGGCCTTATGAAAACTACAGTATTTAATTTAAAGTTTAAGAAACCATGTCACAAACCTTCTGTTCCTGCAGCAGTCTCTCCTTTCTCGCCAGGGATTGCTGTAACTTCAGGAGAAGCCTTCTCTTCAGCTTTTTTTAGAGGTTCCTTTGGTTTTGTTGGTTCTTTACCACCTTCTAATTCTTCCTTCTCTTTCTGCTTCCTCAATTTGGCTTTTTCTTCTTCACGTTTTTTTCTTTCACGTTCTTTTTTTTCTGCCTTCTTCTGAGCCACTGTTTTTACTTTGAATGAAGGTTCTTCTTCATCATCCCCACTCTCTGCAGCAGGAGCAGACTTTGGCTTTTGGTTTTTCTTTTGTCCTTTTCTAGACTGGGAAACCTCATCTGATTCATCACCACTCTCGCCTGCAGACACTCCTCCCCCACGCTCTTTGCTTTTTTTAATGTTAGTTTCATCTTCTTCTGACAAATCGTGTTTTTTATTTGACTTCTGCGTTTTCCCTTTGCTTTTCTTAAGCTGTGTCTCATGATCATCATCATCACTGCCAGAAAGCATGTCTTGTTTTGCTTTCTGAGTTTTTTTAGATTTTTTATCTTTATCTTCCACTTCCTCACTGTCATAGTCATTTTCCAGATTGGCTTTTTTATTCTTTCCTTTTCTTTTTTTATCTTGCTTTGATATGCTTTCTTCATTGTCATTTTCAGCCTGGTAATTAAACAATTCAATAATCAGCCATGAAAATTACTTGCCATCATGAACTAAGCATTGAGATACATCAAGAAAAACCCCTCTTATTGAACACAAAGTTTGAAAGCAATAACTACTCCTGCTGAGTGTACCATACTTCAGCCCATAAGTAAGATTTATTCTGATTGGATTTGAATAGTTGTCAGCATGACTACATTGTTTTTGTGACTGACTTTTTACTATGAAAATATGATCAAATACAATTAAAAGACCATGCTAGCCACACATTTCACATAGGATTTCTACTACACTAGAAGTTCTCTGGGACAGAAGTATCTCATATTTTAATTATTTCCTGTTAAAAAGCCCACCTCCCTCTCAGTGTTCACCTTTCCTGTAGAAGGTTGTTCCCTGTCAACTTTCCCTCCTTGCGCCTCTATGGACAGTTCCTCCAGCTCCTTCAGGATATCATCTTCACTAAAATAAGAAAGAAGTTTGGGCACTTAGGAAACTGAATTTTTGGACAATAAAGTAAGATCAGGCAGGTGGAAAAAAACCCTAACTTACTCAAAATCTTGTTTCTTCTTCTCTTTTTTCTTTTTGCCTTTAGATTTTTGAGGTTCTTGATCCTTTGCAGCTCCAGCACCTTCTATCTCAGCAGCAAGGGCATCAATGTCAATATCATCTTTTGCACTAAAATGAAGACGGAAAGCAGGGTTATCACTAGTTCAAACGTTAAGTTTATATAAGTAGAAGCCATTTGAATAAAAAAATAAAAGTTTCAAAATGCAAAATCAATCATAAAACATATGCAATGCAGGAAAAAATGCTCCATGTTTAACAAATGATTATGCACTGTTACCTTATTCCACTCAGTAGGAAGGGAAGGAAAAAAACCTTCACACATGTGGTCTGCTTGAAGGGAGGTGGAAAAATAAAACACATTCAGTTCTTGCAACCCCAGCATTGAAAGTTTGGCTGTGCAATTTGATGTAACTTCTTGGAAGAATGTAACTAGACTGTTTGACTTTGGTCCTCCAAAAGATAAGTTGTTCAGCCCTTCAATTCACAGCTGTCACTGATAGAAAAGCAGCCACCACAATCAAAGTGTAAAAATGAAGCAGAAATTCACAACCAGGGGATATCTAAGAGATATTTATCTGCTCCTTCAAACACCCTTTAGCAAACAAAAAAACCTGCTGTATTTTTATTCAGCAAATAAGTGAAAGTTCTCTACAGCTTCCAACCCACAATAACAGTTACCTGTGCTTTGCCATCAGATAAAAAATTGTATTACCCTTCAAGAAAAGAAGTCACACAGATGAACAGAGTTCAGCCCCAAGCCAGACTTTAAAACATATACTGAAAAATACCAATGTAGTTGGCAAGCAATCATTTGTACCACTTGCTTTAGTATTACCTCTCTGAGGCCTAAAGAAAGCCAAAGAAGTTTTTGTCCAGGCATTTTACCACCTAATCACACTCACAGTACAATTGTAAGAAAGGAGACTTACTTATTCCATGCTTCACACTTAGAGCTTAGATCAAAACTGGTCTGATGCTACTTTTATCACAACTTGCAGTTTCAAAACCCATTTAATCAATAAGCTGTTAATATTTCATTTAACTGCCTCTTAGATAACTGGACAGAAAACTGTTGTTTTACAATTTCACAGTCTCATTTATTAGCACCCACTCAGGATAAATCAGCCAAAGGCTGACTCACCAAAAACCCAAAACTATATCTAGAAAATAAGAGAAATAAATTTCTTCCAGATTCAGGACTTTCAAGATATCAGCAAATTCTAAACTACCAGAGCTTCAGTTGTCCCAATTTATAAATCCAGAAGTTGAATCTTAATAAAGAAAACCAAGTATTTCATTAGTCAGCTACAGATTCTAAAATTCAGTAAGTCTAAGTTGCAGTTCTTTTTGCAAAAAGGAAAGGGCTGGATTCTTCTGCAAGTGAATGCTGATATATTGGGAATACGCAACTCACCAAAAACTGTCTCCATGTGACAACAGCACAATTAAGCAACAAAGTATGTCATTTCTTTAAAGGCCAAGATTGATTATTTGTATTTTTAAGATCTTATCTTTTCTTCTGGGTAGACTGGACAAACCAAATAAAAAGCAGCACAACAAAGTACCTCACAGTACCTGTATTGCCAGAGATATTTTTAGTCAAGAGAAGAAAAAACACACCTAAAATACACCTAGTAACACTTCCTCAAGCGCTGATTTGTAATACATTTGTCAAAAGAAGTGTTTCTCTCAAATAGCTAATTCAAGTTCTCTAAAGTAACCCTCACCTCCCTCAAGAGAAAATACACATTTTGGCCATTCTCACCCTAAGATGATTTGATGCTTCAGCAATTAAAGTGCCATTTTTATAAGCAGTTTAACTGGCTGTATATCAGGGGTAACAGCTGAAATAAAAATGCCACTCACTTCTATACCTAGAATTAAAGCCCTAATGTCAGGCTAACTACATTATATCCAGGCCTACACATAGGCCCTCAAACTTGTTTTTGCATTAATTGCTGAGTATCAAGTTTATTAAGCACACTTGCTTACCTTCTTTTCCTCTAGGAGTTAATGGAGGAGACTGAGTCATACCCAAGCTTGAAGTAGATTTAAAACACCAAAACATGTGCTCTACTACTACTTCCTCCAAGGCTGTACTGCTCCCCTTACTACAGGATCTTAACCCTGTGGTTGTTCAGATACCAAAGCACCAGGCCCTTAAACAGCTCATATTTTACATGGATATTACCAAGGCTGACTTTTCACAATGCAGTTTAGCAGAAAGTTATGTCCAAACACAAAACACAAGGGTTTTTTGCTACAAGCAAAGAAGATGTCATATCTCATGTGGTATCTCATGTTTTCCAGGGTACAGGCTTTGAGAGGGTAAGGTTTTATTTGCTGTTAAATCAACTCACTACAATTGAACTTTCAAGAAGAAAAGTTCTTTAGGGGAAAAAAAAACACCTCAAACACTGAAAAGGCTACTTGACAGACATTAAGTTTTCACACCCACCAGCAAGAACAGTTTAGAGAGAAATAATAATAATAATAATAATAATAAACCAAAAAAAAAAAAAAAAACCACAACAAAAAAACCCCAAGCAAACAAACAAAACAACCAAAAAATCCTCTATACTTTCCACTACACTTTCATTTACTAAGAAGTGACAGAGCAAGCTTCAAGTATTTGAGCCTCAGTGAAGCAGGAAGTAAAATTAAGGCTGCATGCAATTATAGATATAGCTATAACTTATAATAACTAACAAGTAAGAATATCATTGGAAACCTAAGGAATTCCAACACTGGTTTCCATTACTATAAGTTTATTCCCATACTGATCTTGAATTTCCTTAGCTTTTAAAACTCTAATAATATTCCACTAAGATTTCATAAGAAAGCTGAAAAGAAAATTAAGAAGGTGCTCCCCTCCACTCCTGGGAGATTCTTATTCCTTTTAATAAGGAACCATTACACTTAGACACATAACATGTATCACATTTCCTATGGGCATTGTTAGATACATCATGGAACTTTTTCTTGTAAAGGCTTTCAAGCAGTCCCCCAACACACATTTCAGAAACCCAAACATTCTTTCAGGAGCCTCCTTCTCCAAGATCTCCTAAAGGTCTCCATTCAGCCTTCACTAGGGTCCAACTCTAAGAGGGCTTGATACAGGAACTGGAAAGGACTGGAATGCTCATGAGGTTTTCAATTTTGACCTCAAACTGCTTTTGTATGAAGACTTCATACACAGATTTCACAGCCTCACTACCATAGACCATTCAAGCCATAATGTTTTGGCACTTAAAAAAAACCCTCACATTTCCCCAGCATAAGAGGCTCAAGGAGATCTGGAAAACAAAGTGCTACTGCACTGCAGAAATGGAGTTACTTCCCCGATTTTCCTTTGTCTTTGTTTCACAGACAAAGCCTAAGCCACCTCTGTTATTCACATACTTTGATTTCAGCCTCTATTTTTGTTGCCAGATATAAAAAGAGTTTTGATATTGCTAAAGCAGCATTTCAATGCATTAAATT
>NW_005054315.1:8607400-8607606 GCF_000277835.1 Geospiza fortis
TTTTCAAAAAAATGGCTGCAGACGTTTTTCCACAGAGGTCTGTGCCTAAGGCAGGGCAAAACTCTGCAGTGGGAAAATACAAGTCACATTAATTAAAGGAGAGTGCAGTAATCAATAACATGTACACAGAGATCACTATATTTCATATATCAAACAAAATATTTTTTCTTTAGAATTACATCAATAATCAAAAATAAAGTGCTCAT
>NW_005054315.1:8607661-8612686 GCF_000277835.1 Geospiza fortis
AAATCTTTAAAATAGCACACAGAAACATTTACAGACTTTATACTGAAAAAATATTTCCCTTAATGCCCTAGAAGCTACATTAAGAACTCTACTGTCTGCCAAAAGGGTTTCAGTACAAGTTGTCTGCACAGACTAGTGAACACCTGTATTACATGGGAGAATCCACTTAAGGATAGATTCCTGAATATTCACTGGGTCACAAGTTAAAAGCTGTCCTAACACAACATTCTGTACAAAGCTAGGATCAAATATTCCCAGACCATCCCAAGTAAGTGTTTGGAGATTTTTATGACGGACACAGGCAACAGAAGAAGTTCAGTAACTTAACTCACACAAACAAAGCATCAGATCAGGCCAGTGACAGAAACTGATACCCAAAACACAACCTAAGTTGCTCATGTTAAACAAAAATGTTCAACAACAAATAAAAGCTACAATTCCAAATCCTGCCTATAAGTATTAAATTTCTTTCAGTGGGAAGAATAAAACAGCAAGGAAATAAAAGAGCTGTCACCTACCGCTGCTCAGTCAGATGTACAAAGACATCCAGTAGCTCTGCTATTTATAAGATCCCACACAGTTGCAAGCTATTGAGTCAGAAAAGGGAAAAAAAATCTCGTGACTGATAGATGCACAGTCCATAGGAAAAAAGCCAAAAACTCTACTGTGTTTCTCTTGCTGTTACAGCAAGGAAACAGTATTAAAGACTAGGAACACTTTAAAAACAAACCAACCAACACCTCAGCTAATACATCACATCTGCCAAAAAATACTAGAAACACCTTAAGGTGTTTGGTTTATTTTATCTGATGGGGTGTTTATTTTTTTTTTTAAACATGAGAAACAAGCACAGTTTTGGATGGAGTTCTTTTTCTGATGCAATAGCCTGCAACAACCAGAACCTAGAAATTCCTTGGGGAAGCCATCTGGATACCAGAGTTGACCTAAACACAAACTCTGATTTACACATACTGAAATTAACGTTAATCCTAGTTTTCGCATTCTAGGGTTTACTCTAGTCTTTTACAGGCATGCTTTCCCATTTCGGTTAAAAAAAACCCTCACAACAGTGAAGTTGACAATTTCTAATACTTGTTCACAATTAGCAAGTTTTATTTTTAAGTACTGAAGTTCCACCATTTCTTTCAGTCAACAATATTACAGGTGTTTATCAGTGCACCACCCACCAGAACAGAAGCTGTCATGCTCCAAATCAAGATTTAAACCTACAATTCTCAAATAACAAAAAATATCAATGTTCTCTAATAAAGTACATCAGAACAGTTACAAGTACAATTCAACTATTTATCACTTCTCTCTTCCATGGAAGGTTAAAAACTTACTTCAAGTACTGACATAGTTAATACATTCATCATTAAGGGATTTTCATAGTGTGAACCTGCCATACTAAGGACAGATACTGTCTGCAACAGAATTTCTGTAACAGACAAATGTAGGCATGGAAATTTGAAAGACTTCCTCAGCACTGCCCAGGAAAACAAAGCCAAATGCAGGAAGACAGTACTACAGCTATTGAAATAAGAGTTAATAAGCTTTTATCATTTTTCTTTGCTCAATGAACTTCTGCAGCTAAAATGCATAATTGCCTTTCCTTGCCAAACAAGCTCTTCCAGCTTTCCCTGCTGGTTCTAGTGAAGGAGAGCCTGACCAAGAGCATTTCACAGACTTCTAATAACAGACAAGCTCTTACATTAGCAAGACCACCAGCAAACATGCATGTTTTCCTCCCATGCTTTCTTAAAGCCACACACAATTAGGACTTCCAGTACACTTATTACAGTACCTACAATACATATCCCCAAACAGAGGAAAAACTTCATTATAAACAGGCACTGTGCAGCTACACATGACAGAGATGGCATCCTGACTAGGCAGCAGAGATAAAGGACAAAGAAAAACTACTAATCCATTCAGGAACAGAAAGAGTGGAGCAATAGATTATACAAAAGAGCTGAGTTGCCCTCATTCATATCAATTTGACTCTATTGAAATTAGGTAAATGAAACTGTGGAAGAATTCAGCTTAAAATGAGACAAGCCCTAAACTACTGGAAATCCAACTTCCAGCTTTGCAAACAAAGTAGGCAGGATAATACTATCCTGCAGAAAGCAAAACTAGAGTGTACACACAGACTAAAAAATTACAAGCACTTTTTGATCCATTGCACTGGCCAACACAAATATGATTACTTATGCCTGCCTTCATCTTGCAGTGAACATGCTAACTTAAATCACGCTAAAATTTTTTTACTTAGGATTCGTTTTCAGCTGTCTTTGTTAAGGTGAAGGTGAAACATAAGAAAACTCTGTACAATTAAAACCAGACTGAAACAAAGAAACTAAACTTTCATGTGCAAGGAGCAGAAGAGTCAGCAAGTTGACACAGCAGGAAAGTTGCATCACTGCTGTGAACTCACTGCCCACATTCCTGCATAATCAGAAGACTCATTTTTGCTGAGGCAACCTTGGAGATATTTCATCAGTTACATTACACCAGCTCTTCTAACCACCTTCAAAAGAACGTCACTGTCATTAAGTAATTTTCTTTGCTTAAGAAAAAAAAGTCCTTGACCTTCAAAAAGACTGAAGAGAAGCTGAACCATTACATTACATAAACACATCTCTTTCCATGTGTTTGGTTTTGCAGTAGTTTTAGACCAAGTAAAACTAATACCTCTAGACAGATCTTTATCATTGTTTCCCTAGAGCACCTTATCCATTCTCCACGTATGTGAGCCATAAACCCAGTACTTAAGATGCATTTCTAAATACAAGATTATCCAAAACCAGCAAGTTACCAATGCTGAATTACATACTTGTAGCTGTTTTCACCTGTAGTATTAAGATTGTTTGAAAGACAGAATGCTAGTTCAAGTTCTGCTAGAGCAACTGGTTTAAACAGTGCCAAAACATCAGCCATTTTGGAAGTAATCATTTAATTGCTCAAAACCCCACATCACCAACTTGTTCTTTAAGTGGGTTATGAAACAAAAAATGCAGGCATCTGCTGGCTCAGCAAGGCTATTCAAAACATGAAAACAAAGCCCTGGCCTTTTTCTCATTTTTGGCCTATCAAAGTCCATCAACACCACAAGCTTCTTTTTTTGGTTTTGTTTTTTCCTCCACTGAAAACATTTAACTTACATATGACTGAGACAGTTTGGAATTCAGGACAGAAAGAACTGTGCTCCCTTCTCAGCCCAGAAAATGAAGGAGTGTCCATGTGAGTACCAGCTACACAACCCACCACTGCTGTTTAAAGAATAAAAATAAAATCTCAGCCCCAGAAATATGGCGCCCTCCTCTTGCCTTTTTCTCAAACTAAGGCATAGGGGAGGGAAGAATTTACTTCCTTGCCCATTCCCAGCCACATTTTCCCCTCTTATCAGCTCAGGCAAGCCTGTGGCCACAAGTCCATGCAGAAAACCCTTTTTGGGCAGCAGATGAAAGAAAACACACACCTGGTTTGTACTGTGAGCCCAAAAGCACTGAATGCACTGCAATGGAAGCAGGTATACTGGCAGCTGGGGAACACCACAGGGCTTGAATGTCCAGCAGACCAACTGAACTGAGTTTTACTTGGAACTACACCTTTGTGATTTTTCATAGATGAAGGAAGCTGCTGAAGCTACCTAATTACATGAGAGAGCAAGGAAATAAAATCTGACTAAAAGGGTAATTGCGTTTCATTCAAGTTCCCAAGACAATGATTCCATTATTAATATCAAAGAGTCATACCCTCTCTTTCAAGTTTGGCTGGGGGAAAAGAGTGGGATAACTATCACCTAAGCAAAACCTTCTGAAGAAAAAGATAGAGAACTACACCTTTCACCCAAACAGATTCTAGAAAAATAAGAAGTCTCCTTTATATAACCCAGATTAAAAAAAAAGAAAAAAACACTAAACCAAATGAGCAATCAACCAAAAAAGGAAGAAAAAAAATCACCAAAGGAAAAAAAAAAGCACAAACCACAGCCCCACAACCTAAAATTCCCATTTAAACAAAGATATAGCAAAACTTCAAGATAAAAAGCTTCTCTTCATGGTTCAGTTTATGTGTTTACATCTCAAGAGAATAAGATGACTAAAAGCATGGAATATGAAACACTAAGTAAAAAACTAGCATTTGGTCTTCCCTGAACAAGTTCTTTTGGTGTTTTTTTTGTTAAAGAAAAGTGCAAAGACAACAGAAACTACCACGAAGTTCAATGTTTCACAACTTCCATATCCTACATATCTCACTGTATAAAATCAAAATACATCACAAAAACTCCATTTAACACAACTTCAGAACTACACTTTACATTGCGCATAATCCTGAAGAGCAAATGATGCCCACCTACATGAACTGTAATTAAAACCAATACTTCATCTTACAGCATTTATTTAAAGAAACATATTTCAGGCTTTCAGAAGTCTTCAGAGAACTGAAAAAACAGGTTCTGCAATTCCCGATGGCTTGCACTGTACTATTGTCATACTTTTCATGAATGGTAGTTACACATGAGATTTAGATGTCACCATGAAGATACTGAAAAGAATAAAGATTTCCACAAGAAAAGCTGCTTCTTACAATCTCCCTAGTGTAATGCAGTGGTTTTTGGTTTATGCTGCCCTTACCGCAAATATTTCATGATACTTATAGACTTTTTACAGTGATGTTTTGCTTTAAAATAAAATCCCACAAGTATATATCATTTTCTTGTAAATATGAAAAACTGTAGCTTGGGAGGAACAGAAATATACATTTGCATAGAACGGGACAACAACTTTCTGTAATGGCAAATTTATTTTGCATTATTTTACTCCATCCTTCAGCACAAAATCTTCCATCTTCCAGATGAGATTGGAAAAACAGGGATTTCAAGGGTTTATCAGCTATTGTCCTTGATGGAGCTGCAGAAATCTTTGCTTGTGGAAATATTTTTGAGAAGCAGATAACTTGCAGTGACACTGGTGTACAGAATGTTTCTAAACTCTGTTCTAGATTTCACAGAACTTCCCT
>NW_005054315.1:8612696-8616581 GCF_000277835.1 Geospiza fortis
ACAACACTGAGAAGATTTTACTTAACACACTAACAGAAAAGGAACCAAACAGACTGACAAGTAGACAATACCAGATAAAATACACAGCATCAGTAAGAGCACTCTAAGTCTTATTTTAGCAGCTATGTTCACTCTTGGCTGCAGAATCACAGCCAGCACCTGTAATTCACAAAGCAATAAGCATGAATGATCAGAGTGGAATGCCTAGGCAACAGGTCACATTATTAAAGGGCAGAAGAATAAACACAGCTAAATACTACCTACTGGAAGCTAAGAAAAACTATTAAGACAAAAAGAAGGTGACTTAAAGCTGGGAGAAGAGGACAAACACATGAAAAGCCAACACCTTCAAAGGGAAAGATCCATATTCTAGGCAAGCAATAATCTGTAACACAGAGTACATAGCACACTCGCTAGGAAGTCTACAGCAGCAATTTGAGGCTCAGATTCAAAGCAGAGTTCTGTAGTTTATAACAGCCTTTCTTCACAAAAATTTAAAAAAAATTCCTAACTACATTTCAAAGACAGTAGGAGAGAACCTTGACATACCTTCTGCCGTTACAACCACATCAAAGAACCAAAGCATAACACTCCTCCCAAAAGGAGCTAGACTATACATCAGAGAACCTGCTCTTCAATTAGAAAAGCTTGAAAACTCAGATGTCTCATCTTTTTATTGAAATATTTGCCATGAAACTTCATTTGAAAATGAGTGATTACCACGAACCCAAAAATTTTGAAGAGGAAACAATTAAAGCAACTTCCCTATTCAGGTTTAGGAGCTATTTTTACCCAAGACACTCTCCACCTTTACAAAGCACCTAACACACCACAAAGTCACCATGTATTTGACCATTCTAGATAAATATGTTCTTCATTGGCAGATGCACAGCAGCAGGAGCCACTAACAGAGTTCCAGAAGGGCATACCAGAGATGCTGGTATAGTACAGATTTGCAGTGTTTTCATAACAGGCTACAGTCTTGCTTTTCTTTCTTTTCCTGTTCATCACAGCTATCATCTCACTCCGGCTCTTATTATACAAACAGGTATAAGTACATAGGGACAAAATTCATCCTCAGCCTCATTTCCCCACACACATTAATACCTATTGGTATGACCACTACCATACTCAGCAGAAACAGGGGAGGAGGAAACTCCACTATAGAAGTCAAAGCTATGGGGCTGAGGGGAGAAAAGCAGAGTAAAGATTACTTGTACCTTACATAATCTGTCTCAGTGTGTCAAGCAGAAAAATCTCCTTCCTGTCACCACATCGATTCTCAAACAAATATTCGCAGCATAAACATAACCACCTGCACCTTCCCACATGCTTCCTCTGCACTATAAGTTGTGCCCATGAGCTGCCACACGCTTTGGGAGCTGCAGCCAAAAAGGATATAAAGGATTGTACCTGTAACATAACTGTAAAAGGCGGGAATAAATAGTACAGCACTATATGGCACAGAACTGAAGACGCAGCAAGCAAATCCAACGGGAAGCCTTTGATTACACAGGGCCATTCCTCTCTCACTTTACTGGAAATCGAGGGGAGACTGATGGGGGATTTTGGAACTCCAAATTCAAACCACAGATGCAAACATGCAGTGCATCTTCTCTCTCAGGGGAACATGACATTCACAAGGATGCCAACTAGAACCAAGACCACCAGAAAATGAAAGTTACCTCTGCAGGTAACACCTGTTCCAAAACATGACTGGCCTTCTAGGTCCATCCTCACCTCCATCCCTCAAAGCCCCTGCTACAAAACACAGCCAGTGTAACCATCCTGCCCTCTTTTCCCAAACACACGCCTGTTTGTATTCTCCCACATCATCCCTCTCCCAGCCATACAACTGTGTAGCCCTGTGACAGTACTGTCACTTCTAGGAGCAATTACTAAGCTCAGTACTGCACTGGCAAGACCTTGGGACTAAAGCCTGTCAAGGCTTACTTTGGCTGAACTCCTGACCTCCTGCAACTGTTCCTTCATTTAGCTGTGACAGCAGTTCCTCCAATTAACCAGGTGCCTATGCCCCATTGGTGCTACTGGTGTTTACCTGGGCATGCTGCAACCATAGTTTCATACAGAATCAGCGACAAACAGTCACTGCACAGAATGAGATAATCACAAGTCCACAACAATAATGCAGTGTAGAGAAATACAGGCCTGGTATGGGAGCAGTGGCCTTGGGAAGGGAAGAGACAGGACACAGCAGGCACAGGCACATGTGATAAACAGAGATGGCTTCGACAGACTTGGCACAGGACGCCCCACAACTTGAGAGACACTGGCTAAAAGAAACGCAGACCTGAACAAAACAGGTTTTAGGGGTAACAAACAAGAAAGAAATAGTATTTAATACACAGTGCCTTTCTCTTGTTTGTATGTACTGTGGAGCTAACCAATGGAGGTAGCTAACCACAGAGCTTCATGGAATAACCAGTGAAGAGCAAAGTCACATAGCCAAGCACATAAAACAATCTCAAGTGGATCCCAGAGCAAGGAAGATGAAACCATGACCACGAGCAATCAGACGCACCCGGTGAAGGACACCTGATGCTGACAGCTCTCTGTATCAGCTCACCATCACCACCAGGATGAAACCACTGACCTTAGGACTTGGCAACAGGGAGCACAGCTACTGTAACTGCACTAGTGCTCTTTATTTTTTGCAATATTAAGATCTGATGTAATAATAATTAGGCTGTCAAGATTTCAACTATTCTAATGAGAAATTCTTGACCTTTTCTTTAAGGTATGCTTCCATTTTTAGACATTTTGTGTCGACATGGCCACACCAGAGAGGCCTGTGCTCAGTAATTCACACAGAGAATGAAGAGAGAACGAAGTATCTAGCAGGTACCAAGACTCTCAAAGTGTTCTCTGCACACCAGCCACTATCCCTGAAACAGCCCCAAGAAGCAGAGTTTCAGTACCCAAAGGCTTTTCCATGCATTTGGCATCTACCACACTGTGTACAAAGATGGGCACTAGGTCTTCTTTCCTTTAGAGCACAAATGTCCAACCCTTCCCTCTTCTTTCTCAAGTCACGCTCAACTCACCTCCTCACCAGAGCTGCTCCCTCCTCACCAGAGCTATTCCTGTCAAATACAGCCCGTGAAACAAGCTGATAATGATACTAAAAAGCAACACATACGGTATGGCAAAAGGCATCAGGAAAAACAGACAAAGGAAAATACCTCACTGAGAAAACACTCATTACCCAGAAACACTGAAACAGTTTATACCCTAGCGTGATACAGAGTAACAGCCTTAAGTAAGCATCAATACATGTTTAAGTAATAAATTCTTAGAGATGAAATAGTATTTTGTGACACAGCTGTCATGGGGAGAACTTCCAGAGGAGAAACACTTAATGTCTCAAGGAAAAGACGTTGTAGTTTCTAGTTCATACACGTTTAAAGATATCAGTTTTCATTTAACTACCTGTCACTATTAAAAACTTAAACGACTCTTTGAACTGATTGTTTCTTTGTATTATTACTTTATAGTGACAAGTAAAAATACATTCCCTCCTGCTAGTGTATATATACACAATGTCATTCGGTCAGCATTCCATATGGCTAATACAGCTGTCTTCATAGGAAACTCTTCGACACAAAAAAGATCACAGATGGGGCATTGTCCACGACGATACGAATATAGCGACAGAGGGGACTCTCTTATCATCCAACCACTAAAATATACAACATTTTCATTTATTAGGCAAGCGCACGAAACATGTAGATATCAGTGTCACAGCACGATCTATAGCACTAACGCCCAGTGAGAGATAAAAAAAAATAATTAAGAAACCCACATTTGAATCACTTCAACTGCACTAAGCAGCTATTTTTTAGCTGGAAATCCAGCTGCCTTCCC
>NW_005054315.1:8616895-8618288 GCF_000277835.1 Geospiza fortis
CGGCTGCTCTCGGGTGCTCCGGACACCGACCGGCCGCGAGAAACCGGCTTTGTTCGCCTCACTCTGGATGTTGGGCAGCCCCCGGAAAACGTCTGAGTGACGCCCCGAATCTTGAAGCTTCCCTCTTCGTCCTCAGGCAGCCCCGGGAAGTGTCTAAATGATGCTCCCAGTCTGTAGTTTCCCTCCCGCCCTCCTGCCTTTCCAGGGGCCCTAGGACTTCCTGGCAGGATTATGGCCCGTTTGGCCATGAAACCTGACTGATAGTAAAAATAAACACGTTTGAAAAGTTTTACCTGGAGGCAAGTGGGATAGCTCAGCCAAAGTGGGGGAATGAAGAGGCTAAGGGGGGGGTTTTCATGGAGCAGGGCAGCAGTACAGTGACCAGGAAGTCATTTTGGTGCGGGACATGCCCGGGACACGTCCCTCAGCCCTTCACGGGGCTCTGCCGATCCGTCACCCCTAGCACCTCCCCGCCTACCTCGTAGGCGAAGTGTAACCAGCGTACGATCTCCCCTGAGGTGACTGGCCTTCTTCCTAGCAGGGGGGCCTAGGAGGCAGCACTGAGTTTACGGCAGTGACCTAATGGAGCTCCAGGCATTTAAAGCACGGTAATTCCTTCCCCGCTGCCAGATTTTCTCAGTGTACAAAGCTTTCCCTCCCACTCCCCTCCAAGGAGCCGAGAGGGCAGGTGCTACGCCCTCTCACAGGAGCGCCCGGGTCCCGCTGCTGCGGGGCAGGAGGAGGTGGCCGATGTTCGCAGAGACAGCGAGGAACCGAGGCAGCCAAGCACCGCGTATTGTGGCGGAGGGGCTTCAGGTGCGACCTCACCTTCTTGTGGCCACTTTCCTCCGGAGCAAAGCAGGATGGAGCAGAAATAACAACGCTTACAGGCAGCACAGACATCATTTCATGTATTTATTTAGTAGGCTTTGAGAGCTGCACGTGTCCTGTTGTAGCCATCACTCTGCCACCGTAACTCGTTTGGCCGACAGAGCAAGTCTCACGGTTCACTACACCTTTCAGCCTCAAGATCACCACCTCCATATTGCTTCGTTCCCTAGCACCCCGACTTCTTACTTCCCTTTGCCTTTATACAGCTGTAGCTCCTTATCAGTCTCTCCCACCCAGGCTCCCGGCCCACTGCAGATAAGGCCGAGTTTATCTTCCCACCGCACCTTCCCCGTCACCGCACTTCGGTACCTGGGAGCCAGATTTCCAAGAAAGATGAAAGCCGGACACGTGTGTTGGGTTTTGGGGGGGATTGGTGGTTTTGGGGTTTTTGTTGTTGTTGTTGTTGTTGTCTGCTTTTCTAAAAAAACCCACGCTTTAATATCCCATTACTTATATGAGCGGATCTTCCAGCGCACTTGCAGGAAGAAGCAAAGAGACGGCG
>NW_005054315.1:8619228-8657639 GCF_000277835.1 Geospiza fortis
AGCGCTGGGCGCCGCGGATGGCACTGGGGGCTGGCGGGGGGCGGTCCTGTTTTCCCTCCGGATAGCTTGGATGAGCAGCCTCCCTTCGCCCCAGCTGAGCAGGGGCTCCCCGTGCCTGGAGACTTGCTGGCCTCTGATCTCCGCCGGCAAGGTTCACATTCCCTCTGGAAACATAAGGAAGGGTGGGGGCAAGCAGACTTTGTGGGCAGCAGCTGTGGGAAGAGGGAGGCAGAGCGAGCGTGGCGATGACACGCGTGGCTGCTGGGGCTGCGTGTGCCCGCGCTGCTGCCCTCATCTGCGAGCTTCTCCCGTCCGTGCTTAAAACGTTTCTCCGGCCTGTGTATGCACGGTGTTCCCAGAGCCAGTGACGCTGGCAGTTCGCCTGCTTTGAAATACAGCCAAGAGTAGCCTGGAACGCAAATTCGGCACCTCAGGTCCGTGGTCAGCAGGTTGAGAATCTCAGTAGGGTGACTGTGCACTGTTTCAGAACTGTCAGTCACTGCACTGATAATTTTCTGCAGTGTAAGTTTATTGGGGAGAACAGTCAATTGTGTTGTCACAAGTCTTCATGCACTCTGGTTAGTGTTGTGTGTCTTTTGATGTGTTTGGGCAGGGAGAACTTTACAGAAAATTATTTTGGCTGTGTTTCTTCACACAGCAATTAGGTAGTGGCTTTTAAATCCTCTTGCTGGCTGCCATAGGTTGCTGTTTGCAATAGCAATTTTCTGAAGCTAATTAAAGCAGTGTATTGGCCTAGAGCATTTGCTGTTGAGCACCTTGTCTTTCTTGTAGCTGAGGAGAGGACTGTTAATTCAGATTTATATATGTTAATGTGCCTGAGGGGCTTAAAATAATTGCATTTAAACTACTGGCACAAACTTACATACTGGGTGTTGCTTAGACTTGTTCTGAGGCATCCTTTACCTCCTCCCAGCAACTTGGTGCTTTCCAACTGAATCTTCTTGTTCCAGAATATTTTTTAAAGTAGGCATATCTGGCTCAGGATGAGTGTCCTTTTGGAACTGATGAATTTTTCTTCTTTATATTAACAAGCAATTTTAGGTTCCTGTGCACTTTCAGTAGCTGCTTTTGGGGCTGAAATAATAGGACTTAATTTGTATCTTTGCCATCTGTGTTCATCATGAAAGTATTCTTCAAAATGGGTTGTAATAAAGAAAAGAACTATCTGCTAACTACTCCTGTCTTCAAATAGCAGACAACTTTGGTTTTTTGTGGTGTGAACTGCAAGCAAAGAGAGATCAGAGTTTTAATTGAACGTGTGTGTAAATTCCTTGTATGTTAATTCCTTGTATCACTGTTTCCACAGCTCTGGAGAGACCACTTTCCAGCTAAAGATGGCTGCTGATACCTCCGTTGATATCCTTCAAAAAGTTCTGGAGAATGAAATACTTCAGTCAGCCAAGGTTGTGGAAGAACATCTGGATGCTGAACTACAGAAGCTGGACCAAATGGATGAAGATGAATTGGAACGCCTTAAACAGAGGAGGCTGGAGGCCCTAAAAAAGAGCCAGCAGCAGAAACAAGTAATTTCTGTAGTACAGACTCTTGATGTGTGGAGAGTAACAGACTTTTTGGAAATTGTATATGTGAACTAAGTGTTTTGGGGTTGTTTGATTGGTTTTGTGGATTTTTTCCCTCTTTCTCTCCCTTCTGTGTTTATTAATTTTAAATTATCCAGGAAAGTAAGTGTCTGTCCATGTGTGCATGCTTTGTGTTTTTTAACAGGAGGAGAGAAGCACCTCTGTGATTGTTACATTAAGGATAGGATAAGGAGTTTCATACAGAGATTTGAGTGTGTCCCTGTTCACTGAACATTGCTATCTGGAAGCATAAGTCCTGTAGGCAACCTAACCATAAGGCTTTAGGCTCCTTCTGAAGTGTCTTCCTTCTGAAGCTTCTGGATTTTTACTTACAGCATGTGATATGTGCCCTCCTGTTCAGATATTTTGTAGCAGGGTGAAATGGGATTTTTCCTTGTTCCTAGGTTGGAATCATTTGTCAGACTCCTTTTGAGCCAATGAAATGTTGGCTTTATGTGACTGCTCATTTCCTCCTACAGGAAGGAAATACTCCCTTGGAACCTGACACCTCATGTCAAACGAGGTCTTTATGCTCCCTCAAGAGCTCTTCTTGAGCAATAGCTTACACCATAATTTTGGTAACATATGGTGTGAGACCTGAATTATAAGTAAGGAAGCTGTATGTTTCTCAGCTTATTCCATCTGAGCTAACCTAAACAAGAAACTGATTGTGGTGGGGGAGAAGTGGCTTGGCTGAAAGGAGATGCTTGGCTGTGATGGAGTCCTTAAAAGCTGATGCCAGACTTTGAAATGGGAATGCAGTGAAATGTCATGGCATGGCTGGGATGCTGGAGGACAGGCAGTACCAGCAGCTTTGGTTCTGTAAGAACCAAAGAAAGTGGTACACTATGCACTTGTCTTCAGAAGTTCACTTTATATTTGATTCTAGTGTTCTCCTTTTTCAGAAGTCATGACATTTGGATGTCCTTGGATGTGAACATGTGATAGGTCTCATGCAAAAACTTCTTCATGTCGTTTTAAGTCGCTGTTCTCACACGCTTTCAAATGCAAAGGTGGTGTAGGATACTGCTCAGTAAAAGGAGTGTGCTGTCACACTATTCCACAATAAATCTGTGGAGAGGGGAATTAATGCATAATCACTGTTGAGGGATAACTGAGTTCTTGATTTGCATCATGATGACTTTTTCATATGCTCATACTTCCATGAATTTTTAATGTATACAATATTCAGGAGAGTCTTTGTTCTATCCTAATTTAGCTTACAGGATATCTTTGGTTTGCTTAGAAACCTTTTTTTTCTTTCACCTTCCTAAGACAAAATTGCAAGATTAAGAAGAGTGATTTATCTAAATATTTTTCCCCCACTGGAAAGTTAAAGTTTTTGTCACATTTTGTGATACTGCACTACTTCTAATCATGTAGATTAGTCTGTACTTGTTTAAATACACTGCAATTACCTTTTAGTAATGTAGAGGCTGTGGGTTTTTTCCTTTAAGTGTGTTGGTTGAAAATGTGGAAGATTTGCTCTTTGGAAACTGTGTTTGCACACTTAATCAGACAGTTTTTGAAGTTACCTCTAAATTTTATCTTGCGACATTCTGTTTCTCTATCAGTGTGTTATGACTGATGGTGCACATGTGTTTTCTGCATGATTTTCTGTGAGCCTGGTTCATATTAAGATCCCTTCAGTGTATATTTGATAGGTAAACACCATTTATTGCAGATAAGTTAGTAGGCTTTTTCTCTCACAGATTTTTTTCATAGAGTAAAAAATTTTTTTAAAAATTGTTTAATTCATGTAATTACTTGACTAAGTTTAGACGAGTTCTTTGAGTGTACATAAAAATTTTCAAATGCCAAGAGTTTTTGTTGTATTCTTTGAACTGCTCTTGTCTTACTGAGAGGCTGCATTGCAGAATTTTCTGTAGCTCTGTACAAGATTTGTATTTCCAAATAAGTAAGGTGGCCTTATCTGTGTACTTTTAAAATAAAACCAAAGGGAGGAAGTAATTTGTTTCTCCACTACTGTATGAAATGGGTTTTCACTGCAGGCCCCCTCTTACGTTTTCTAAAAGCTGTAGAGTTTGCACAACAGATAGACTAACAACCTCCATACTAATTATGTGCTTTTATGTTTTTCAAGGAGTGGCTTTCAAAAGGACATGGAGAATACAGAGAAATCCCAAGTGAGAGAGACTTTTTCCAAGAAGTTAAAGAAAGTAAAAACGTGGTTTGCCATTTCTATAGAGATACAACGTTCAGGTATAGTATAGTAACTAAGCTGTGCTGAAGAAACTTTTGTTTAAAGGTGTCTACAAAAACAGATGTGGTTTTTTTTCTTTCAAATCCACTCATGAACAGGCATTTTTAGAAGTATTCACATTGCTTCATTATAAATCTCAGTCACTTTTCAAGACATTTGATTTCTTTAAATGTATTTTTCCACTACAATTAATCTGAACCTGCTTGGACAACAATTAATATTCTGCTACATAGTTGATTAAAACATAGATGTATAATCTCTTTGACAATATTTGAGAGACTGCTGTGTGTCATTATTGATTTAGTTTGAGGCAGTTAAGTCTATAAATGTAGACCATGCAAGAGGACCCTTTCAAAAAGATGGCTTTGCTTAGTCCAAATAGAGATAATCTGGGTGATTCTGGCAAACAGAAAAAAAATATCCTAAATCTTGTCTAGGCATCTTGAGAATTTAACCTTTTACTTTGAAAGGATCAGTTGCAGCTGCTTTCCCTTTGTGCCTGTGCCTTTGTGATTCTGTCACTTTTTTTAGAGTGTGAGACACCTAGATCTGAGAATATGTGGTGACTCAGAATAGGAACCCAAACTAAGATGTCCCACTTCCTTGGAAGAATTTTGGAAATGCTGGGTTGTAGGCTGTTCCTCACTGGGTCTCTCTCGATGTGTTCTGTTAAAATGCAGTAGCAAAGTAGAGTAGTTTATTGAAGGAGGAGCCAGTTGTCCTGGTTTTGGTTGTTTGGAGGTGGTTTTTTTTCCCCAAAGGTGTTATGTTCTCCCTAGGTTATAGATTATGAACTGAAACAGCCTCCATGTGAGGAATTGCAAGAGGTCAAGGCTGGATTTTGCAGTGAGGTATCCATGTCGTACATTTCCTAAGTCTTTAAAGCAGTTGTGTTTGGCTAGCTTTTACTCAAGAGGGTGAAAGACTGTCACTGCAAATGAAGTAGCTTAGGACAGGTTTGGGTTTTGTTTCTTGAATCAGTGAAGTCTGTAGGCTCAGACAGGAGAAGGAACTTCTGAGAAAGTGCTTTGTAAAGTGTGTCATGCTGACAAACAGGTTGAAGCTCATGTGTTGGGTTTACCAACCACCTCATCAAGTTGCTTTCATCTTTGTCCAGTCCAGCTTTTTTGCTCTGTTCAGCTCTCCTCTCCTCTCAAGTTTAAGGACAGTCACATCACAGAGTTCATGCAGCTAAGCCAAACTGCTTAGAGAAGACAATCCAGAAAGCTGAGATTGCAGGTGATAAGTCCATGAATCTCTGTGATCTGACAAGTATTTTGAGCAGTTCACATCGCTGTCCCATGGCTGAGAAACAGTAGTTGTATGCTCACTCCTATTCCATGGCAACAGAAGCCAAGTATTTTTGCCTTTAGCACTAATGTGCAAAGCAGTCCGTGCAAATCACTTTTTTTTCACTTATGCTGAGTTACTGCATCTCAGCTGTGAAGGTAGTGACTGCAAAAATCCAGAACACTGTAACACATTGAGAGTACTTCTCTGAAGAAATCTTGTATAGAGAAATTTTTCCAGTTGACAGGCAGTGAAGCTTGAGCTGGAAGAACAGAAAGAAATGTCATCAGTAAGTGCAGGCCTCCAGAAAGGAGGGTGAGGCTTCTGGGTGTATGGAAGGTAATTAGGAAGAAATTAGAGAAAGGGATGGTATAATTATACAGTAGAGGTGCTCCAAGCTGTTCCTCTATTAGTCATTAAATCCAGCTACCTCTGAAACATAGTTTGTCTTGAAACTAAATTCTCTATTACAGAGGTAATGTCTAAGTATTAACATCACAGAACTAATTCTTTACTGCTCCTTTTAAACTTCCTCTCAAATGCATATTCATCAGCTTATTCATTCTAACCCTTTATATATTTTGGGTTAATTTTTCCACAGGTGCCAAATAATGGACAAACATTTGACTGTATTGGCAAAAAAGCACATCGAGACAAAATTCTTGAAATTAAATGCTGAAAAATCTCCTTTCTTGTGCGAAAGACTGCGCATCAAAGTAATTCCCACTCTAGCACTAATAAAAGATGGGAAAACACAGGACTACGTCGTGGGCTTTACTGACCTCGGTAACACTGATGACTTCACTACAGAAACTTTAGAATGGAGATTAGGCTGTGCAGATGTAATTAATTACAGGTAATTAAGTGTTTTGTGATTCTTTTATTTTCAGATTAAGTGAAAGAGAATGACCTTGCAGACAGGGGAATCTGAAAGGTTTTAACTTTATTATGTTGTATGCTAAAAAGACATGTAAGAGTTTAATATAGTTACTTAATCTGTGTGCTTCATCAAGGGAAAGAAGATAATCTCTTTGGCAAAGTATTGAGATGTTGTAATGAGTGTTGAGGTGTCCTTTTTGTAGACCAGTTCTTGTCATGAGGTGTATGGAGTAGCAGTGATGCTCTGACATGGCTTCAGTGTCGTGCATCTAATGTAACCCTATAGCATTTACAGATGCTTCATGTCACAGTTGCAATAGAGTGAAGTTTGAGCATTTTTCATCCACTTCAGAGAAAACTCAGCAAGTCATCCTTAAACTGCATCTAAGTCAGTATTACATACATGAATATACTTTTTTCTTCAACAAACTGTACTGAAAATGGAAAATAATTCGAATAAGTGTAAATAAACTGAGTAACAGTACAATATAATCATCATAAGTACCTTGTTAAAGACTGCAGAACAAAAGGCAGTAGAACATATCTGTCACCACAATAGCCTAACTTTATCAGAGAATTATTTACTGAAATTCTGCTTTCCTTTCCAATGTGATTCAAGTGTCATCTCTCGTTTTAGGTTAATTTTGTTCTATTGTTTTGAATGTTTTTAGTGCACTTTTAAAATTTAAATTTCATTACCTGAATTTATTTAAATGTCTAATGAAGTAAAATTTTGGCAAGAAGTATTGTATCTTAAAGCCAAAGAAACTACTAGTCAATTTGGCTTAGTAGCTGTTGAACTTTGGGTGAAATGACTGAAACTTACAGTTTTAAAACAACTGGTATTTCCCAGTTCAGTGAAAAGCAAATATGCAGAGACAGGTTGGATGCAACAGCCTTTTATGGGAAAATTCTTCACTGGAGTTGTATCAAGCACCGCTGAATTTGCTAAAGTTGATACATTGGCTTATGGCATAATGTTACTTTTACTTGACTCTACTACTACTGTGTATTTGTTCTTAGCTCCTTGTGGAGTGGGGGAATTTTGTTCTTCGTTCCTTTTGGCAGACCCTGGCTTTGCAATGCAAGCCACATTTCCAAACTGTTCTGAAACGGTTCCCACTTCCCTCTCTCTGGAGTTCCTGAAAAGGGCATAGGCCTCCTCAGAGCTTAGAAATAGTTCTTTTCCTTCAACCTGTGGGATAGCAGATGGTAAAAGGGTATACTTTATTTAGGGGAAAAACTGTTCAGGTCAGATTATTTGCCCAAAATCAGGATTCAAGTGGTATGTTAACATATGTGATTAAGTTGCAATCTGTGAGCTGTATATTTAGGATTAATATCAGCAAAGGAGTATTAACATTTTGTAAAGAACTACAAATTTCTAAACACCCCTTTATAGCTAATCACAGAAGGTTGTAACTGTTGTAATTGCTCGCTCACTCACTCACTTGGATGCAAACCCCGCACAGGTCATGTGAGCAAAAGCAGGGCACGCCCTTTTCTGAGCAGCCAGAGGGGATTCCCCTCCTTGCACAACCCTGCTGGAAGAGAAGTAGGTGCTCCAGTTTCATGTGAAACCTGCTGCTTCCAACAGGAAACACAGGCCCATTCCCATGGATGCACATGCTGCTGAGAGAACCCCTGCAGCATCATGGGGGCACTCTGAGGTGTGAGTTCCTGCAGGGAAGAGATAGCAGAGATAGCACAAGGTGCCTTTTGGCAAACCCCAGTTCTGACTCCAGAGTCCTTGTTAGCAACATTTTAGCTTCTTTTGTGCTGGTGCTTCCTCACCTGGTTTGAAAAGTCTCTCTGTAATTCCCTACTTACAGTTTACTCTGACAGACTGTCATCTTTAGCATGATCAGTTTGCAGGAAAAGCCTTTTCATTTTACAGCTCCACTTACAGGTGCTGTTTACTTTCACACTCCTGTCTTAACTCCAGTTATCCTGGCCATTTTGACCAGGATGTGCTATGCTAGCAACACCACAGTGCTGCTTAGGGTACAAGTAGGCATTGTGTTCTCTTAGACAGTGTTTTTCTGTAGAAACAGGTCATTAGACATGATGCTTACTGTCTGGATGAATATGGCTTTAATCAACTTGTCTTACCCTTTTTCTGTAGTGGAAACTTGATGGATCCACCTTTTCAAAGTCAAAAGAAATATGGAACAAGCTTTACAAAGCTGGACAAGAAGACCATCAGAGGAAAGATATATGATTCAGATTCTGATGATGACTAGAAGAGCCGCTAAATATATTTGTAAATCATCTTTTGTTTATGCGTGGTACATTTCTAAGAATGTTTTTTATAAAGCTTACTGCTTTTCATTACATCTGCACATAATTCTCATTTTTCTATACAGTTTTATACAACTGAGTCACAGCAGGAAAAAGCTTAAGTATTTTTTTTCCTCTTTTGGAAGTCATTTGTAATTTGAACATCTTAGTCCTTCTAACTAAATGACATGGCAAATGATGAACTTAAGCCCTTTGTCTTAAGTATAAGTTTATGAAATGTTTTGAAGTAACTTAGAAACTGCTGTATGAAGTCAGACCAAAGGTCCCTCTGGCCCAGGATCCAGTCTCAGTGGCTAAAAGAAGATGCACAAGGAAGAATGAAAACAGAGTGACCAGATAGCAATGCTTCCCCACAGTCTACTTTAAGTAATCTGTGGCTTGGGGAACACCGTACCTGAGAGCATTTGCTGCTTAAAATAATAGAAGAAAAATCTCTTTAAATCCTCATAGTATCAAGGCATCCACATCATGTGGCAAGGAGGTCACAGTTTAACTGTGCTGTGTGAGGAGCTACTTCCTATTGTTTTCATTGAATCTAACAAGGTTTTTTTTCTGTTTTTCATTATTAAAGGAGGTAGCATTCACTTCTAAAAAAGACTGTTCTTTTTAAGTTCCTCTTCCAATTGTCTTTTTATATTTATTATTTACATTATCAGTAAAGCACCACAAATTTATTAGTAAAGAAATTGTGCATTTTAACAAATAATTGCTTTTCTTATGGTGCCATATCATGCCATTGAATAAATTAACTGCATTGCACTGTAAGTTGTACAAACAGTCATAACTTCTGTGAAATAGATGGCCAAGAGAAATGCCCTTTTACCATCTACGAATGCTGCATGTCAGAGCTGATACAGCAGGCAATAGCACATAGCAACAAGCATATTGAAAACAGCCTTGTTCACGGGTTTGTATCATTCTGTGGTTGTGAATGTGTGGATTTGATAGCAGATGCTTTGTACAAGAGAGTAGAATAGAGAAGTATTTGGGAGAAACCTTGATCGTTAAGTTTAGATATAGTGCCGCATACTGTGTACTGTTCTTCAGTGATGGACAGAATTTTTGAGATCTTCCTTGGACACAATGTAAAATTCCTGGCTAGGGGAACCATTGATGGGTTTTTTTTTCATTTTCAGAAAAATAGTTTGCTTTGTGCTGAGGGATCCTTTTGAGGTGGTACTTTGAACCCAGTTGGTCCAAATAGCAGTGAAGTGGGTCTAGCCAATATTGCTGCCTTGTAGTAGAGAACACTTGTGATTGGGCCAGCCCAGCAATATATCTCTTTAAGTTTAAAAAATTATATTTTATTTCTGTTCATGTACATTGAAATAAAATTATTTTAATTCTAATGTTGACTACTGTATCCTTTCAAAGAAGATCTAGGTGCTGTGGAATAATTTCTCTATTAATAAAGTCCATCAGAAAGTTTGTTTGAGCCCTTTCTAGATTTCTAACAGGTGATATACAGTTCTGTCCTAACATACAGGATCACTTGGAGAACACAATCAGCTTAAGATGTACACAGCTGCCCATTGATCTAGCAGAAGCAGAAAGGAGACTTGCTTCACACTGATCACTTTTTTAATGCACAATGCTTTAGAAAGTGCTCCTTTTTTTCCCCTGCATCCAGTTGCATGAAGTTCAGGAAACCAATGTTCCAGCAGTATTTTTACAAGTGTCTTAGCAGGAGTCATCACTGAGCCCTAATTGTGTTGAATAAGCTGTGGAAATATAAAATCACCTCTGATGTAGCTGCGTGCTGTGTGGAAACGCGTGGGTTTGTCAGGATTCCAGCATGGTGCGTTGGTGGAGGTTACTCAGTTCCACACATGAATAGCCTCATTACAAACTCAGTGCAAATCCTACTTGGAGTCTGTGCTTTCATGTCACTTTAAGCTGATGATTTTTTTTTTTTTCTAGGTTAATCTTCCTGGGACCTCTTCCTTCATCAGGCTTGTAACGTGACCACACATACTCTAGTGCTGATAAAAGGATTTTGCAGGAATGTGTGGCTTGGGTAGAATCAGGCTCAGGGAATGGGCTGGGTTGAAAGGGACCTTAGAGATCATCTAGTTCCAACCCTTCTGCCATGGACGTAGTTAGCAAGGGAAGTTGACACTGTTTGTACTATAAGTTTAGATTTATTTTGGAAGTAGTAATCTCACAGATTTTCTCCTTCAAGTCTTTACTTTCATGGAAACTTTTCTTGTTTCTGTATATTCTGTCTTGAATGAACATTAAAACTTTTACTGAACAGTCCTTGGTTACACTTCCATCCTGCATATTACTTTGAGATGAACAATTCAAACCCAAAAATTTTATTTTTCCTGAAACCTAGAAGTTCTTTAAGAAATGGGAAATTAATCTAGTTTGAGTAGTGAGGAACAAATTACTGTTCTGTGATAGAATTTAATGATTTTGCCGTGCAGGTTAAATGAATGAATTGTCCATAATGTAAGACCTGGGACAGCAAGCTAGAAGTATCATGATACAGAGAACACCAGCTCAAATAAATGTCAGCTGTACAGACTTGAGAAGCAGAAAGATTAACTTTGTCAACAGCAAGCTAGTGGCCATATGGCTGATTGATGAGATGCTAATGATTCGCAATATGCAGAAAAAATGCAAGTTTTATGTGATTAATTGCTTACCACAGATGGATGAGGTATGTCAGGACATGAATGACTAAGGTTCCTGAGCCTAGACCAATCACAAAATGGTACCTGGTCTGCCATGCATCAGCCATGAAAAGTTGTTAGACAACAAAGAGATGAGAAATGTTCAGGAATAGCTTGGGAAGTGATGGGGCTTATGCCTGAACTCAGCATATAATTTTAATAATGATTAGTGCTTAAGTCTATGCCTGATGCTTGGTATGAAATAATAAAAGAAAGCACAAAGGCAATAATAATAACCAAACAAGATCTCAGGTGTTCAGCTCTTGATGCTGAATTATGTGGACAGAACTGAATGCTCCTTGATCACTGACTGATTCTGGGTTTTGCTCTGTTGCTAGAAATCTACCCCGAAGTGAAGTGCTGAGTTGAGCTTTGGGATGTGAGAGTGTGAAGAAGTCTGGTCCCAGAAAGAGGCAGGATGAGAAATAAATTCTGGAGAGGGCATCAACTGAGTAGCTGCTCTCAGACCCCATTAGTAGGCTGGATTACCTGCAAGTGTCACAGGAGTGGAAGGAGGCCAGCTCAAAAAATTAATTGATTCTGTCAAGTCCTATGTTTCAAGTAACCCCCTTTTTTCTATCCCCCACCTAGAAATACTAAAATGAAGGCTTTTCTACAGAAATTTCTATAGAAATTTGGGCTTTGACCAGTACAGTTTCTATGACAAGCCCTCTGTCTTCCCCATAAGAGTAAAGCTGGTGTTCTCAACCCAGTGTGAGGGATGCTGTCACTTCATCTCTCACATATACACAAACAAGCACTAGCTAGTGAAGAAGTAACATGGCTTTTGTACTCATTGCATATACAATAGCTATGTAACCCACTTTTTGAAAGGAAAATTTTGTCAGTAGTGGCTGATCTGTCTCTTTAGAACAGCTGCATGTGACAGTTTGAGAGTGAGAGTTATGCTCTGGAGCTGAAGAAAAGCCTCTAAGAATCAGAAGGTGAGTACTTGATCTTAGAGTAGTCTGCTTGAGAACTCCTCTGAGGAGTATGTTGCTCCTGAGCCACGTTTAAAGGATAAATAGAGATAGGTTCCATCACATTTGACACAGAAAAGGTTTATTCTGATCTTTTGTTCTTTGGATCATGCTTGGCAGCCTTCAGCATTCAGCCAGTCCAATATGATTGTGGTGATCCAAGACACTGTGGTCTGCCAGTTGCTCCTTGTTCCCTGTCCCTATGCAGAGCATCATTCTTGTATCATGCTAAAGAAAGGAACTTATGCTCACACCTACTTAATCAATTTAAGGTAACACATCACACTGGCTAAAGCAGTACATAATACCCCAGAGCACTACCCAAAATACCTTGTTCAAATTTGGTTAATTAATTTTAAGTGCATGTAAACTGAGAAATACTGGGTGCTTGTTGATGGAAAGGAAGTAGTTAAGAAAACTTACTTTTAGAGAGCCCATAAGGTGCATATTCTAAAGCTACTTTTTTGGTTTTTGATTAATTGTTATAGCCATGGCTTGAGCTGCCAAGTCAACCCTGGTCTAGTACCCATGTAGCTGTGTCAGCTCAGTGTTGAATCTGTGTTAATGTTATTTGCATTTTGGAACACAGCCTGTCAAGCATCACCCACCTGGTGGTATGACTTCAACATGTGACTCTTATAAAAAAAGGTTTAAAAATTAACTTACCTTCTTTGCAAACCATGCAATATCCAGTAATGATTGGCTTTTCCCAAGATGACATTATATAAAAATCAGATGATTGATACACAGAACAACATTAATTACCTTCCTGATCTACTTCCTCCTTGCTAATTATTTCTTTTGTTAGTGCACCACCCTAGAAAAAAGCCTGAAATGGTTTCCTGTTTGTTTTCTAGAATGTTAACAGTCTTCAATGCTTTGTATCATTAATTCCAGGCACACAGAAATGCCCTTAATATTTATCATCAAAACACAGAATAATTTGGGTTGGAAGGGACTTCAAACATCACTTAGTTCCAAGCCCAATGGGCAGGGACATCTTCCATGAAACCAGGCTGCTCAAAGCCCTATACAATGTGACCTTCAACACTTCCAGGGATGGGGCACCCACAAGTTCTCTGGGCAACCTGTTTCAGCAACAAAGACTTTTTTCCTTGTATCAAATCCAAACCTACCCTTTGTCAGTTTGAAGACAGTCCCCCTTGTCCTATCACCACATGCCTTTGTGCAAACTCTCTTGTTTGGCCCCTCTAGGTAGTGGAATGTGCTATAAAGTCTTTCCAGAGTCTTTCCTTTTCCAGGCTGAAATCCTAATCCTAGCTTGTCTTCAAAGGAGAGGTGCCACCAGCCCTGGGGTCACCTTGGTGACCCTCCTCTGGACTTGCTGCAGCAGCTGCCCACCCTTCTTACTTTGGGAGCCCAGATCTTATGAGACTGTAGTGGAGGGGCTGAATCCCCCCTCTCAGCCAGCTGGCCTCAGGTGATTTTGCTGCAGCCCAGACACAGCTGCCTTTCTGGTCTGTTAGTGCACATGGCTGGGTCATGTTGAACTTCTTGTCGACCAACACCCCCAAGTCCTTCTCAGGGCTGCTCTCAATCCATTCATGCCCCTGCCTATATTTGTTCTTGGGATTGCACCCATGTGCAGGACCCTAACTTGGCTCAAACTTCAAATTACTTGCTTTAGGTGATAGATCTGTGTTTAAGATGGGATGTGAACAAGCTGTCATAGAATGCAATCCAGGGATCTTTTTGCTAGGACACCTTTCCTACAGTAAAATTAAAAACTTCATTTTAGAGAACAGAAGGAAAACACTTGTTTCCCTCCCTCATAAACACTTCTGGCCTTAGATACATTATGTGAAGGCCAGAGAGATGCAGAGGGGGATGTTATGCAATGCTCATCTACATTCTTCAGAAAGGCAAGGTAAAGGAAAAGATTGGGACACTCAGCACTTGTTCACTTCTGAATAGAGTGAAAACTGACAGCCTCATGTCTTCCAAGTTTGAAGACTTTTGAGGATGTGTAGATGTGCTGCTTAGGGATGTGGTTTAGTGGTGGAATTGGCAGTGCTGTGTTAATGGCTGGACTCGATGATCTTAGAAGTGTTTTCCAACCTAAATGATTCTATGATTACTTCCAGGTATACTAGATGTTAGAAAGAAAAAACTATGGAAATACAACTATTAAATTGGGTGTGTCCCTTTAAAAGCTGGGAAGGACAACTGTAAAGGATTTGTCTGAGATGATGCTACAGATGCATCTTTAACTGGTCAGCTAGTGGTAGGTATCCAACCTACGTCAGCATGATGGGCAGCTTCCCTATAAAGCAGTTACAAAGTCTGAGAATACCTGGTGTTACCTGTAATTACACCTGAGACAAAAGGAACAACCTGGGAAATTCATCTCCCTGTCAAAGTTATGAAACAAGCTGAAACTCACAATGGAGACAATAATTAATGTGAGTATCATTCCAAGTAATTTTAGATGGTATTCTCACCACCCAGTAACATGTGATGCTAAAACCTGCAACCTGAAGCAGAACAACATGGGCAGCATGTTTTCAAACTGATGCTCCATTTTGATCAGTTCTCCATCAAGCAGAATGTAAAAATCTTCCCTTGGGATGAGGGGGAAAAATATAAAGTGAAAAACTGTGAGTAGGAAAGAACTGTTGGCACTGAACCTTGGTGTGCTTTAGATCTCAGGAGTGGTCCTTTCTAGTTTATGTAAGACAAGTGGAAAATGCTATTGTGTCCGGTAACACTTTTTGTCTGCTCTGCTTTCCCTTTACCTGAATGTAACCAACAGTGTCATTGACAGACCACAGAGAAAGCATCTGTGGTCACTGGCTGCAGCTTAATGCCAGGATGCCCATGAATACCAGAACCTTTCCTGCTTCTTAATTTAAGAAGATGCAGATACTATTTGATAAGTGAACTCTTCCTCTTTCCTTGACTTTCCATCCCTTTACTCCCAGTCACATGCTGTGCTGACCAAACGCAGCACAAGGAGAACAGGTATTGACACTACTCCTGATGAAAATTTCCAAATTAAATCTATCATAAAAATGACAAAAATGTGCTGTACTAGTGACAGATGCAGCCCACTCTCATTAAGTGGCTGCCCTACACCCAATGCTTTGTGTTTACACAGCCCCACAAAGACCTTTTAGCAGAAGATGGTGTTTTCTAACACCATGCAGCTTTCATGATGTGGTAGTGCCTTGAACAAATGCACTAGCTGAGAGCCCTGCCCCATTCAGTGTATACGAGCATGTTTCCATAGAGGCTGCTTGCTTTTGGCTGTTCCTCTAAAAGGCGGTTGGAAAATTTTGTTTGAGGGTTTGAGAGAGAAAAGGTCCATAACACTGCTGGAAAAATATCCTCTTATTTGGGCTTACAGTGGAATTTGAATGAATACAAGGAATCCGTCCCAGGGACCTAAGGGCTTATAGCAGCACAGATAAAAAACTCGCATTTAAAACATAACATCCACTACTCAATGAGTATATAAGGACCAATGCAATGTAGAATGGGCCTTAAGAATTTATGTGACTACTGTGAAATGTAGAAAAATGTGATTACATGGTAACAAATGAAAGAGAAAAATATGTAGCAAAGACAAACAGTATTTCAATTAAAAACTTTATCTTAAGGACCATCAGCAAGTGGACAACATAGTAGGAAATAAATCTTACCTAAGATTATAGGCTACTTCTCAACGAAGATCCCAAGTCACCAGCATGAACACAGGCTCAGTGACAGAGGAGCATCAGTTTCTTGTCACATTGTTGTTTTTATAAAGGATACCTAGATGTTAATACTAAAATGTTATAATTTATTTGAGAGAATACATCTCTTTCTAATACAAAATTATTGTGTTGTTCTGTAGAGGATAAATGAATATATCTACTGGGTTTGCTGCCATCAAGCTGTGCACTATGAGCTTTTCCCAGATAATTTTCTCTTGCTGTCCTTCCCTCCAGCATTTCGTCAGTAGCCATTGCCTTTGAAAGGACTATAGCACACTCACACTGTACATGTGATGTTTCTATTTTCTAAGTGTTAGACCAGGACAACACCACAAAGATGTGCACCTTACATTATATCAAACTTTACCTTCTGCTGTTCAAAATGTTAAACCCCAGTAAAAGGATTACATGATAGTGTAGTCTGAGATACCACAGAAGATATCAGGCTTGTGCACAAAGAATGATTGCCTAGCTTTGTTGCAATCCTTGAGAAGGTTTCAGTAGGAGTTCTATATTTAACACTCACCTTAACCTTTATACTAAACCTCCTGTAACAATGCCTGGTTTTGAAAATATTCGTTAGTAACTGGCCAAAACAGCATTTCTTACCTGCCATATCAGTCCCAAAAGAGCAATGGGAATAGACAGATTCATGATGCATTAAATAATGAAGAGAAAGCCGCCAGAATAAAATCTGGGCCTTCCTAACCTCCATGCATGCTGGGCAGAGTCCAGGGAAGAGAAAAATGCAGCAAAAGGAACAGGATTGAAGGGCACTGGCCTCCCAGACTCTCTTTCCTTCTCCAAGTGACTCAGATGTTTTAGATATGTGAAAAGTGTCTTGGCTGCAAAGTGCAAGTCTTTCAGAGCCCCTCTGTGTGTCCCCACTAACTCCAGTTTCTGAGACCAGTTTCTTCCTCCTAATTTCTGCTGCAACCTCCTGCCTCCCCACATCTTAAACTCAGACCCTGCCTCTGCTCTCAAAGTAGTCAAGTGCCCATCCTGAATTAGGTTTGTTGTAAACAATGAAGCAGTGGGAGGATTTTCCTTAATTGTCCTTGTTAAAATTCATATGGTACTTAAAGTATGATACTTAATTAAGTATGATACTTAATTAAAAGCTTGTCTATCTGTAACCATTGCGGAAAGAAGACAAAAACAATCCTTCAAGAAATATGTCCACATGCAAAGCAAGGAGAGGACTAGACAGGGATCTGGATTTTGCCTGGCCTCTGCCACTGATTCACTTTGATAATTTCTGCATGTCATTTACTGTGCATCAATGTGCTTATTGATGGAGGAAAAACAGTGTTTATTTCCTTTCACAGAGTTGTCCTGAGTCTGACTAACCACCCTTTGTGCAAATCTCTGGATGAAAGAAATCATTGGAGTTCTAAGCTCATAATATATATTGCTTACTGTACTTTAAAACAGTCATCACACTAGGTAGGAATTAACATTCCAAAGCCCATAGGGTGGATACCTTTTCCTATGTATATATATAAAAGTCATCAAGGGACCTGCCTCAGAGGAAGGACAACTGAATACAGGTGAGTCTGAATTCACTTACAGAATATTTATTTAGAACCAGAAGCCTTGATTTGTTTTGATTTAGCATTTTGCCAATATTGTGATTGCTATGGTGTTTCTGTATAAGGTCTGTGAGGTTTTTGTGATGGGAGGGGAGTGAAAAAAATTCCTGCAGGTGAAAACAGCTACATCCTGTAGCTTTCAATAGGGACACGGGTGGATTTGCCATTGAATTCACAGGTGTTGGGTCAAGCTCTATTTTTCTGGGCTTGTGAATACTTATCTTTAGTGTTAGAGCTCAAACAGAGCTACTGGGTGTATCCTGATCTGACCATGGGCATTGCTGGCCTGAAGAACCTCAGTCAGGACAAGAGAATCTTTCCAGTGATGCTGGTGGATTATTTGTGTTTCTGCATCCATATAATCTGGTTTGCAGTAGAAATGCAGTCTAGAGAAATGGTCACATGCTATTAAAACTGATAATGTTTTATCTTTTAATGTTTAACTGATAATTCTAAACAGGATTAGTGTTGATTGCCTATAAGATTCATGGTGTATTTTGTGTTTGAAATCTTCTTGGGAAAAAAAAAAGCCAAATATTTGTAAGCCATAAAAGCTGCTCAGTTTAAATGTGTTCATCAGCAAGGCAAATACGGTCAATTTTTTTTGCATTTGATAGCTATCATCTGATGATATTTTGAAATTTTATTAATAGGCACAATATACACATTTATTAGTAAAGTGGTTATCTGCCAGTATCACACAGAGAAGTATTATCTCACCAGATAAATGTTGGAGTTGCCTTGCATGCTCTTAGCAGAGTATTAAGGGTTATAGTTCTTGATTTTTTAAAACGAGTTTTAAAGAGCCAAGAAAAAATCCTTTTTGAACAGGGAGGCAGGGGTTGTGTGCACTTTATAGCAAGTTAGATTTCAAACACCTATAAAATTAAAGGAAAGCTAGTGGACCTGCTCATCTTAAAGACACACTATGGGCTTTCAGGAGGGGCCACATGAGCAAGCAATGACAACTGACTGGGGCTAAAAAAAGCCCCTGCTAGTCCAGGGGATGAACAGGGACCTCCCTGGTCCCAACCTCCCTATGAGGAGAAAGTTCCTCTGCTGCCCAACCCCTCTTCAGCCAAGGCCATCCCTGTCTGGTGCCTCAGAGTGGAAGCTTTTGGCATGCCAACTTTGCTAGAGTGCTGTTGGAAATCAGCAGTAATTTCTTCATGTTTTGCAAACCACTGTGTTTCCAGGTCTCCTGGGACAGCTGAGGAGAGCCATCACCATGATCCCTGCACTGCTGTTGCTGGGTCTTTCAGCCCTTGTTGGTAAGACAGGTTTGGGTTGCTGTCAAAAGCACACTAGGAATTGTTTGTGAAGGACCTTGGAGAGACAGTGTGCAGTAGGCCTGGGGCCCCCTTCCCACATCCCCCTCTAAGATCAGGTGTGGCTGAAGGTCCTCAGCTGCTGTATGAGGCTGCTTGCTGCCCACATGTGCCTTTTAAACCAGCTTATCTGGAGAACAGGACTGAAACCATGGGACTCACAGCCATGTCTCCTCTTGGTTTTCCCAGCTAACCTTATCCAATCTCCCTGCCTTCTCAGAAATGGTCTCACAAAAGCAGCAATCTATTTGATAGAGGCTATTTGTTCCTCAGTTACTGGGGAAACAGGGTAATTTTCCCAGACTGAGGCAAGCATTCTCCTGAATGAATTCCTCACCAAGTTATCGAGGGACACAGCAGACAATCCCAGCCAGGGTGCTCAGCTACAGCCAGCCATCATCTGAGTGGTTCCAAACACTGGGGAGCATTGAATGGGAACTGCCCTCTGCAATAAATAAGGAGGCTCTGGTTCTCCTCTTCCACACCAGCCTTTAGACCTAACAGAGCAGGTGCACGTTCATCTAAGCAGTCATTAGATCCATTTGCTTCAATATTCAATTAGAAAATAAGCAATTTATTTTATCTACCTTTCTTTGATAACATTATTGATGGAGACCAGCAGCAACCATACAAGCAGGGCCAACACAAGGGGATGTGGACAGCAAGTCTGGACTCTCCCATGCTTGACTTGTATGCACTTGCAGGACTTGAACAATACTGCTCTGAGATGTGTTCAAACACCTCTGTTTAATATTTCAGCTCCATCCCTGAGTTACAGTTGCTATGGTGATATAAGTGCTCTTCAAGCCCCCACGATCTCCTGTACACCTGTAAGAGCCTCTGACTGTGGTATGTATCATTCATTGCTTGATTTGTCAACTTGTTTGTACCTGACAGAGAGATGCCTTACCTCTTGCCATTGCCAAATTAAATGTGGTGCAGCTATTCAAACAGCCAAAAAGGAGAAAGCAACACTTCCCCTCCCAAAAGAGCAGGTGAAGCCTTCAGACCTGATGGGAAGTGGAAGGACAAACTTCATGTCCCATAGTCAGGATCTTTGGCCTCAAAGCAAAAGGAGATAGTACCACCTCTTTTCAGTTAAAACAGCCTCTTCATCAGCCAGGACTTTAGCATCAGCCTCCTCACTAAGCCCCAGGGCTTTGTCTGCTCCCAGGGTAGGATACACAGAGCCATGTCCTGAGTGCTGGCATGTTGGCTGAGCTGGCCAGTGCTTCTACATTTCTCTTTCTTGCCTGTTGTTACTGCCTGGTGCGAGCACACAGCTAACTGTGTCACATTCCTACTGCTGATATCTCCATGTTCCTTGGGTGTAGGCTTTTCCAGGGCAGACACCTGACTGTGGGCATTCAAGCACAGATCTGAACCTGTTTGCTTGTTTCCAAACTGTTCCAAATCTGCTTTTAAAAAGCCCCCACTCTCTAGAAATAGAACATAGCTGTTACTGCAGTGTGGACAATCTGTTGTAACAGACCCCACAATTTTTTCAAATCCATTTTGAAACTTCACTTCTCTGACTCCAGAGGTATTGCAATAATACCAATATAGCCAGATGGAACGTGCCTGGGCTTGTCTGGCCCTTGCTGCTGGACCAAAAGGTGGCAGCTGTGGTGGCTTCACCTCAGAGACACCTCTGGCTAGCTGGATGCTGCAGCTGGGTGCATGGAGGCAAGTCCAGACAGGCAGGAGCTCAGGTTTACCTTGGCAGAGAAGCTTTGAGGCGAGGATGAAGGAAAGGAGTCAGTTCTGATGGAGGGTTTCGATCCAGAGCTTTATTCCTGGCCCACAGGCCTCTGAATCCAACAACAGCTCCAACAGAACTGCCCGGACTGCGTGGTTGTTGTTCCTTTTAATGCCGGGGAGAGGGAGAGGGAAGGGGTAGGGATCCCACCAACCAGGTAAGGGAGGGAAGTCTCAGGGGACAAATGACACCTGGATGGCCCAATGTCCTCCAGGGGTGGAGGTATCTTTTGAATTCTGCCAATCACTCGACGCCCTTCTGGAATTCCAGGACTGACTGACAGACAGTGCTCAGCAGGGGTCAGGGTGTGGAAAGGAGGGATGATTGACACACCTGGCAGGGAATTGTCAGGGAGGAATCTGGGGTATCTGAGGCAAACCATGACATCACGCCACAAAACAGAGGTGCAGCAGAAGAAGAGGACCATGTATTCCACCTCCTAAGAAGCCTCCCTGTTCTCCTGGTCATCCTTGGGTAGTGGAACAGCAGCTTCCTGGCCATGGTCAGAGCCAATAGAGCTGTGCTTGTTCCTCAAACCCCACTGCCCAGCTTGATGTAGATGCAATTTCTCAAACACTTGAGTTACTCCTTTGACACACCTGCTCAAGGGGAAGAGAGGGGTTTGGACAGGGGTGTGTGTAAGTCTGCCTTTTCCTACACAGCAGGATATGCCATGATACGGAGGACGGCTGAGGCAGACCTGCCGCGCCTGAGGAGATACGAGATCCCAATTAAGAGAGTAGCCAGAAACCTGTGCTTGGAGCCAGCGCTCATCGGTGCCATCATGTCCCAGGAGAGCCGTGTGGGCCTGCTCCTGGACGACGGCTGGGACCGTGCGCGCCAGAAGTACGGCCTGATGCAGGTACTCCAGGGTGGCAAGCATGAGCAACAGCAACGTAGTGCATACCCCGGGGCTTTATCTTAGCAAATCACTGTTCTGTGTTTGAAAGAGCACTTTATTGCAATCCCTCTGTATCCAAGGCTGTCCTAAAAAAAGGTCACTTCAATGAGTCAAAGCCTGGGTGTGCAACGAAGAGGGGGGCGCATTCGGAGGGAAACCCATTTTCTTGCTTGTCTTTCCTAGATCAGCAGGCAGCAAGTGCAACCTTCTGTGCCGTGGGATAGTGAAGAACACATAAATCAGTGCTCAAATATCCTGGTTCTTTCCATTAATGAAGTACGGGCAAGACATCCTACCTGGTCCTGGGACCGGCAGCTGAGAGGTACGGAATGGGCATTGTACTAGGGAGGGACAGACTGACTGATGGGAGCTCTGTGTGCTTTTTGGTGTCACTTTTAAGGGAAAAAGAGCATCAATCTGGCAGATTTTACAGGATCTCTTACAAAAAAAGAAACAAAACCCACACAAAAAACCCCAAACAAACAAAAGAAACCTCCAAAGCCCCGAAATAACAACCAGAACCAAAGTTTTCTAGTTTAACAGAAGCGGTACCAGACCAGCAGACTGGCAATGAGAAATGGCTATTAGGTGGATAAATAAGATAGAAAGCAACTAAAGAAAAGTCACTGGAGAATGCAGAAACTGAGGCATCACAACACAACAGAATTATTGTAGCAACCTGTTGTGTCCAGGAAGATTGCAATCCAGGTTTCCTTGTAGTCTCTGCCATGTGCTGGTTTGTTGACCCTATGCTATTTCTTACTCTCCCTTCCTTGCTCTGCTACTGCCCTTCCTTTGCTCTGATTACACCCTTTTCTGGTAACAGTGTTCTATTTCCACCTGCATTTGGAGAGAGTCATGGGCTCCTTCACTATAGCAATAAAGATTTTACAAAATCAGTCACTTTTCAACAATAATGCACAATTGGCACTTTGTCAAGCAGGTCCTGTTTGGTGAGATGCACGGCCTTTTTTTGCTACAAACTTTTGCTCTTATATCACTATTTCTTACTTACAAGGCCATAACAACTTCTTCTTAACTCTTTCTAGGGGGAATCTGCACCTACCATGCAAAAATGGGCAACGTCCAGGTCTATGAGGCAGACCCATGCAGCAGCGACTACAACTACGTCAACAGCGTGATTAGGAGAGCCCAGTACTTTAAGAGAAATGGGTTCTAGGTCTTAAACCCGCCCCACCACAGAGCCTCCCCTCTGCAGACTGGCCCAGCAGTGATGTAGTACCCACTACAGCCCAGTGCTGTAGTACCCAGAGCACTTCCTCAGGTCTCCTGGCACGACCGATGCTGGTGGCATTGCCAATGCCACCTTGCTCACTCCAGCAAATCCCAGCCCCCTGCTCACTGATGGGCAAGCTCAGCACTGACTTCCAGGAGATCCCCAGGGATGAGATCCCACAAGCTCAGGGCCTTTGAATGGCAGATGGGGACACATCAGTAATGTTTAAATTTTGAGTGAGGAAGGTGACTCTTCCTCTTCAAAGCTGCACCCCAGGGCTGTTTGTCCATCTCCCAGACATGGACACAAACAGCTCTCCCTGGGCATCAGCTGTGCTCTTCCCATCTGCATCCACCTTCTCTCCTCTCCATGGCCAATGCAGGGCATGAATACCCTGTTTTCCTTGCCTTGGTGCTGCTGGCTAAGGAGCAATGAAGACACTTCTTAGTGGTCTCTGCAGTAGCTGAGTGTTCCTGTAGCCAGCCTTCAGGAGAACAATACTAAACATGCATTGGTTGGTCTCCTGAGTCCATGGTCAAAGTGCAGCTGGGGACCTCATCATGGCATCTATATGGAAAATACTGCAAGTGCCAGAGCAGGCAAAATGCCTTTCCATCAGTGAGCAGCCCTTGGAGCAGGAGTCAGCCCCATACATACCCACACCTGGAGCCATATCACAGCAATAGTTTTGGTAAAAAACCCCACAACCTTTCCTACTTTAGCTTTGGCACATTTATGCTGAGATTTCTCCAAATTTAAAAGCATTTCAGCATCTGTCCCTCTGCCAGGAATCCCAGTTTCTAGTAGAAGTGAATGAGCTCTGGTCTGTTTGAAAGTGGATGGGTCTCTTGGTGCCAATTTATTAATTAGAGAACAATATGAGAATAAGATAGAAATAAAGATAAATGTTAAATCCCAATGTTTATTTTTTTCAGTTTCATGGGGCTCAGTGGGTAGCTGTGGGTACAGCTTGAGTAAATAACCCCATTCACTACTCTTGGAAGGGGTCTAAAACTCAGTTTGAGAACAGAGAGAGGATAATGGTTCTGCAGACTGGATAGGTCAAAAGAGCTGGGCCTGAGCCTGGCTGCTCAGGCCCAGACTTGTGGACCTGGTAATAGGAATGTTCACATTTAGCCTTTCAAATAACCATTTTGGAGGTGTCAGAGTATTTTTCTTCCAGCTGCCACCATTGCTGAAGCAGAAATGATGTTCCTGGCAGTCCTTGCCTGGCAGCAAGAGGCAGTGCTGTGCCTGGGCTGCCAGGCAGGGTCAACACAGGCAGCATGAGAGCTGGATTGGAGGCAGCTTTTGCCAGCAGAGCACTTTTAACACTGTGCCCCTTGTCTTGCCAGTCCCTCATCTGCTTACCATCAAGGCAAGGACTCTGCAGGATTAACATACATTACAAGCAAACTAATTTTATCACCTCTGGAGACCAGAGGGAACCCTATGTTGTCTCAAATGTCACTGATTTCTTTTTTAAGACTACCATAAACAGTTCAGTGTTGAGCAACACAGATATTGATATTAGTCTTTAATGAATTCTGCACTACATTAATAGAATTTTACTAAAATAATTACTTTGTAATACAAACTTATGAAATCTATCACATGGTTGTCTACTTAACATTACTTATGTAAAATTCATAGGATGAAGCCTTTGGTGCATTATGTTATGTAAACCTATATTACATAAACCTCTTATGTAAAGCCTATGAATGAATTTTTGGTAGATCAGTATAAATTTCACATGGGGCAGGGAATCTCATTACTGTTTATGTGTACAAAGCTGGCGCTTGAGTTCCAAGGGTGAACAAGAGTGGAGCTTTCCTTTTCTGCCTGATGTAGACAGAGCAGCTGCAGTCACACTCTTAGTCACCCTTTTGACCCATGGCCTATTGAAAAAAAAACAACCAACAGATATCTTGCAAAGCAAATTATCTAATACCAAGTAACATATCAGAAAAAGCAGAAGCACGGGCAAGGAAAGAGGGGAAAGAAAGTTCCAAAAAAAAAAACCAAATCAGAGAGGAAAGAAAGTTCCAGGGAATCAAAGACCAAGACACTTGCCTGAAACAATGAGGAAGGTGCTAGAGTAAGGGATTGAATGGTTCCTTCAAGAGATCCCGTGGGACAACAAAGCAGCAAGACACTGTCAGGAGGGTGCTGGCAGCCTGGCTTGGCAGGGAAAAAACATCTCAGATCAATTAAAATCTTTGTCTATCTGGGTAAGTGGCCAAGGGAGAAGCCATGGTTGTGCCATATCATGAGGTCAATAACTTTGAGCAGAAATGTGAATTGCCCTCATATGTGAAGGTCTTGAAAATAAGTGGAAAAACCACTAGTTACCAGCAGCTTCTGGCCAAACTCATGAGATTTTCAAGTGGAGATACACAAGTCTGTCCTACAGCAGTTTCTCTGAAATTTGCTGTCAGAAAATGAACGGAGGATGTAAGCTATCTAACCACGGGCTACATGGAAAGGGAACATGAGCACTTCCATCGTGGTTAGAAACTGTGAAAACCTGTTAGGAACCAAACACAGGAATCAATTAAACAGAGGTGCAAAACACTCGATGAGGTCAAGCAGCAGTGTAGCAGGTGGGCAACCATCCCACAGAAAGGGCTGGAGATCCTAGTGAGAAGCAAAGTTGATGCCAAAGACAGAAGAAATCAAAAAGAAGGAACACCTCATTTGTGAGGTTATCTTTGTTACAGCACTGTGTGTGAAGCACCTGGGGCAACTCTTCTCTTAGCCATTCAGCTGTCAGTCAGTGAGACTTGGCAACAGCGCTTCAGGCTGTTGCACCAACAAAAATATGCTCAGGACAATCACGACCCGGATGGAAAGTACAGTCTTTGGAAATAAGGAATTAGATTTTTATTTTCCCCCCCAAAAAGAGAGAAAGAACACAGTTATGATTTTCTAATATGCAAAAGAAACGAAGGACAAGGACCTACATGCTTCCATTCCCCTTGAAGGTAAGATAAATAGCAATGAGTTTAGCAGCAGATTTGTCGGATACTTAAAAAAAACTTCCAGGATAATGAAGCGATGCAACATTTCCTGGGTGTTTTAAACAACATTCAAGATCAACATGTAAAAGTTGCTGTAGATCATGTATAATCACAAAATGGTTTGAGTTAGAAAGGACCTTAAAGATCACCAAGTTCCAACTCCCCTTCCATAGGTAGGAACACTTTCCATTAGACCAGGTTGCTCAGGGCTCCATCCAACCTGGCCTTGAACACTTCCCAGGATGGGGCATCCACAGCTTCTCTGGACAACTTATTCCAGGGCCTCACCACACTCACGGTAAAGAATTTCTTCCTAATGTCTAATCTAAACCTGCTCTCTTTGCAGTCATGTTTTGTAGAGAGGGGAAATGCAATATGTGTTGTTAAAGGACCTTTCCAAGCTAACACTGCTCAATCAGAATCAGCAGTCAACAAATGGAAAACAAATTGCAGACAGGGAAGAAAAACCTTCTTTGTTGGGGTCCTGTGATTTCATTTTACAACTGATGTTACGACTGGGAAATTTATTTAAATGTGCTTCCTACAGCAAAGAGCAAGTGTGAGGTGGAGTCTTTCTCTCTCATCAACTTGTTAAGCTGCAGGTGGCATGGGCTGATCCCCCTGTGGCTCAGGCAGGGATCTGCCTGGAGACTGGAGCTGCAATGACTGGTTTTCATAGAAACCAGGCAGAGGGACCAATTAAACGACCTCTTTCAGCAGTAACTGAAGCAGCAAGAAAACGCTGTCAAAACCGAGTCCCTGTTGGGTCAGAGCCCTAAGCTACATGGGAGAGCAGATTGTTGCAATGGCTGATTCTGAATGCTGCAGCTGGATCTGTTTGAGCCACGTGTCCGTGTCTATCTCCCGGAGATATGCAGAAACAAAGAGAAACACCATCACATGAAGGCAGTGCTGAATAACTGTGTTTGTTCTGCTTTGTTACTCATTGCAAAACTGGGCTGGGGTTTCCTAGCCAGCACCTTGTCCCCAGGACAGAGCTTCTTACACTGCTCAGGACAGGCACCAACCAGTGGCCCCAGGGACCCCTGTGGAGCCAGTGCTGCAGCTGGAGGTAACTGTTTCTAATGCTTGCCTCAGGTTATTTAATTGTCTTCCTGGAAACTAAATACTCCCAGATTGGATGCACATGGCCTGCTTTTTTCCCCACTCAGTGTTAAAAGAGATCACATTGTAGGATTGCAACCTCAGAGCAGTTTCCCACCAACATCCCTCAAACAAAATCCTGTTGTCATCTTGTTACAAAGCTCCCATACCTTCTTGGTGATTTCTCATGGGCAGCTCCTGGCAGCCCTAACTCCTTCTTCACAGCACTACCAACAAGCTCCAGCTCTCTCCTCACCCATCTAACCCACTCTTTTGTAGCACTCATCTTATTGGACACAGCTGTGCCCTGTTAAGGGCAGGCCTGCTCCTAATCTTTGGTGATTAGTACAGCTGCAACTCCTCAGGTGTGAGACTACCTGCTGCACTGTCTTTATTTTCTTACATTCTATCCCTCCACAAAATCCTTGTGTCTCTCTCTAGCATTTGTTTCTGTGGGTTCCTCAACCAGCTCATCCTAGAAGCAGGAATTTATTGCAACTAAAAATTCTGCTTCTGCACCTCATCCTGATGAGGCCCTGATCCAGCCAGTATGCAGGCTCCCACTCACACCACCATCCCACATTTACTGCTCCTCTGGCCTCACTGACCACTCTCACAGAACTCAAAATGATAGTACAATCCTACTACCGCATTTTTATCAGCAGCAACTGGGATTTCCACCCACAGGTTTTTAGGGTGCTTCTCTTTTTCTGTAATATTTTTATGCTGTAACATTTTTATCCTTCAGATACAGCATCACACCTCCACATCCTACTCAGTGGTTCCTGTAAGGCTGGCAGTGCTGTATCTCATTGGTTTTCTAGCCTCCAGCAAGACTCTGAGACATCTTCTGTGTCAGGGTTGTCATTTGGTCCAGGCATTTGGGTTCTGGCTTGATTTTGAAGTCTCTAGCAACTGTACAAAAACACCTGCAAGTTTGTCTTTGCTTTGTTGCTTAATATTTCATGTGCCAAATCCTTGCCACTGTATTCTATTCTATCTTTCTCACCTATTGTGATCATGCTGTTTATTTCCCTTGTGTTCTTTTCAGAGGTAAACTGAACATCAGCCTTGTTCACCTTGCAGATCACATGAGTTCAGACTAGATACTCCTCTGTATTTGTCAGCTTTCCCCTGCTTCTAGTGGAAATGTTCCTCTAAAAGCTCTTCAATTTCCAGCGACACTGGTTGTCTATGCTACAGCTCAGGTGCAGCCCACCCCTTCCATGCTGCACCTCTCATCCATGTTTTGCCAGTTCCTCACATGTCTCATCCATCTACAAATCCCTGCATTTCCCCACGAGGCCATCTTGCAGCCTCAGGACACAGACCTTCTCCCAGCATCCAGAGCATTGTGCCTTCCTAACACGGGTTGGGTAACCTCCTACAGCTCAAATGGGCTTGATTGCCTTGGGAAGCTTGTGTCAGCCTAGTTTCTCCCCTGAAAGCATAACTAGGATCACTCATTTCTTACCCACCTCTTATTAAGCTAATTAGCAATTAGAAGAAATGTTCAAGAACATGAAAAAACCCACACAGTGAGGATGTGGCTGACCTGAGACTCTACTGCTGCAGCCCTCAGTCTTCCACAAACACTGAATTTCCAAGAACTGGAAAGGTTTCTTGTTCCAAAGCAGGCAAGGAGAAATTTGACTAATTTTTGTCCTTTAAATCAGGTTTTATTTTATTAAATCCCTGCTTATTCAGCCATCCCTTGGCTGATTCAGATCAAGAAACTAACAAAGTTTTTAAAGGGGTTTGAGTGCGTGCATAGTTACAGAAACAAGCTTTATAGATTCCTGTTGTAATAATAAAAATCCTGGCAGCATATTTTTGTACCTTTCCTCTAGAAATGAAGACAAACTCTAAAAAGACACAGCTGCATGCCTGAGCCATAAATGCCATAATAGAGGACCAGATTATCCCACAGATGTTTGCCCTGAACCATTTAATTGCCAGAGGCAATTATTCCTTCCTGCCAGACACATGAGAGAAGAGTGAAGAGTAGCTGATACTAGATCTGGTCTAGTGCCCTGCAGCTTGGCTTCTGGGTAAACCAAATTGTCCCTCCTCTGCAACTCTTGTTATCAATTAAGAGCTTGCTAATTGATCATGGATATTGATATTGAATGGATCATTGTGACCCTTGTGGTATGTACTACAGGTGGATGTCCTACACTTACCACATGCACAACATATTTCAGTAGTAGAGCTGTCAGGTTGCTCTAGGTAGAGGCTGAAGGGCTAGCTGAGTATAAATAAAGTCCCAGGGAATTCAGGTGAAACTGTCTAGATGTGGCAAAGGAGGTTTGTATGGAGAATATGGACAGGGAATAAAGTTGTTCATGATGGGAGTGCCTCAATTACTGTGATGCAGAGGAAGAAAACTAGTACATCCTTTATGTTTCTGCCCCAGAAATAAGGGAATAGTAGCACAGACCATTTGGAGATTAGTGGTTTGTGAATCACCTTTGCTGTTTTTTGAATTTTTTAAATATCACTTGTTTTGAGCCACATCTGTTCTATTCTCCTTCCTGTCAGATGTGATTTCCTGTTTCAACCTTCTTTACACTCAGTCGTAATTGTGAACCTGAAGAGCCCCATGCATGAGATGCTGTGACTTTGTGCAGCTGATTCTCTATGGGAATTATCAACAGCACAGCAAAAACTTACAGAATCTCTCAGTGCAATGACACGGGACAAATTCCCCCGCTAAAAATGCGAAAGAGCTGCTGAAAGAGCAAAACGGCATTTCACACCCTCAAAATCTGCCGTGGGGGAGAAGCAGGTCGGGATGGATTCTGCCGCGGGAGTTCTGCCATCCAGCGGCTGTTTTCCTTACTGCTGCACAGCTACAGTAGCTTGGAAACCCACATTGCCTGCTAATTTGGGGTTGTTGGCCTTTGTTGTTCCTGTGCAATAGGGGATAACAACAGGGGCCTGGCATAGTCTCTGCCTATCCGAATGCTCAGCAGTTGCAGCTCTGGTCATGTTATTGTTCCTGGATCTTTGCCTGCAAAAATGTCATTAAATCCAGAAGCCCATTTTCCCATTGTCAGCATGTTACTGCTTCCAAGAACTGAAGGGGAGCAGCCGTTTTCATACAAGGTTCCTCCTAGTTCCTCTACGGTTCCTAGCAATGGGACTTAAAATTAAATTAAAAGCTATTTCATTTTTTAAATTCTAATTGTGTTTTTGCTGTAGAACAGAATCCCTGCTGTGTTTGGGAGGATGCACAAGTTGTTAGGTGTTTCTGTTTCTTGTAAGACCAGCGGGGGTGGGAAATGCTCGGAGCCAGCTGTTCCAGAACACTGCCAGCAGATACAAAGCCCATTTGTCTCCAGGAAGTGCATTGAGAATGTGGGGAGACATCCTGCAGCAAACATGTCAGGTCTGTGATCTTTGTCTAATATTCTTGTAAACGATTCACTGTACCAAAGTCTGTATTCCATTAGATGAATTGTTCCTCTCAGTTGATGTTTATGTGTTTTCCCTCCTGCAATGGTGTGTTAAGACAACAGATAAATGCAGATAAATTGCAAGTCAAACAATCTGCAAGTCAGATAAATTGTAATGGGTGTAATTGAAGGATGTTTCTGTTTGATTTTCTTGTAGCTATGGAAAATCAAGCTGGAGCCAATAAATAGTGTAGGATTTCAATTGACTCTCATATTTCTTTCTTTACTTTTTTTAACATTTTGGAATAGAAAACCTGCCTTTTTGAGATGCCTTCCCCCACTGGCCATGCAGGCAGCCCAAGTCACAAGCTTAGACTAGGACAGCTAAGTTTTAGGTAATTAGGGGAGATGAATTGGACACAAAGCACCAGTTCACAGGGTACATGAGCTAGCATGACTAAGAGGTAATCCCCTCCAGAGCAGGCCATACATACCATGACTGCATCTGCTAGCACAAACACCTGCACTAGTATCAAAAGGATGCCATGGGTTTCAGTCAGGGATCTGAAAGCATTTTAACAGCATGAGTCACATATTGCATTGGCCTGACATCTGCTTGTAAAGACTGCTCTGTGCTGGTTTCAGCTGAAACCAGCACGTGTTCTAAGGCTGTTCAGAGTGTTATGGGAACATACTGAATGTTGACACAACTGGAGCTTTGCGGACAACTGTGAAAGCAGATGGTGTGAGCTGTGTAGGTGGGCACTAACTCTGTTGTTCATTCCCCCCTTACACCCATGCACAGGCTCATGCCTCTTATGGATCCTGGTCTATGACTGTCAGTCATTGCCAAGCAAGCAGATATTTTCACAATCAATCAACAAAGACCCTACTTAGGCACAAGTTTCTGTTGGGAATAGGGTTGCCTTTGAGATGACATTTAAGACCATCACAGAAAAAATGAAAGTCTGCTGGGTGCATCCAACCTCTGAACCTACTTTTCTCTCTCCACTGAGAGTTTCCCTGAAAACCTGAACTTCTGAATATTTCTCCATTATAGTCCTAAATTCAAAGGGACTAAATCTGGGACTAATCCACACAAAGGCTTAGATTTAAAACAAGACTCATCTCACTTTCAAGCTGCATGCTAGAGAAATGCCCTCTGAATCTGAAGAAAAAAGTCTTTTATATTATCTGTGTATTGATTTCTAAGGTACCCTTCAGTAAAACTAGTCAGTTCTATCCTTGTTTCACTCTAAACAGATTCAGAAAGATTCAAAGTGTCAGCTCAGCTATAATGACCTTTAGAAAAACTGGGTTTGGATTCTAAAATGAAAGGCAAAGTCATGCACGTCATGTTGTAGAAGTTCCTGCCTCAGAGAAGATGGCAGAAGAACATGGAGAAATACCAGGCCAAGATGGCAAAAGCTGGCAATGGTGAGGGTCTTGCTCCAGATGTGATTGATTGCTGACTATCGACGGCCTGGGTGACCACTGGAATACAGAGGTATGGTCAACCTTCTTAAAAACATAAATCTCATCCTTCCCTTGAAGCAGAGTCAGAAGAGTGGCAGGAACCCTGTTGAAAGGCAACCCCCTAAGCCTTTTCAACCAAGCCTTTGGCCAGGCTAAAGCCCATGCTGACCAGGCTGTCAGCTCCCAGCACCAGGGAAGGACCTGGGTGAGCATCAGTGCATGAGCAGACTGCTTTACACTGTGAAACTGATGATTGCTTCCCAGCACTCCTGTGGGATTGAAAAGATTAATTGTTCTTATTTCACATTTAGATAAAAAGTCTTTTTTTCAAAAAGCACCTTTTTAAACTGAGCATGCTGTAGGCTGCAGCTACTACCATCAGGTTAATTATACTTTATGCACCACAGGGGCCTGGGTTGTAGGGGATCTTGCTTCATTATTCGTGCCTACATTTCTGCCTAGCTTGTTTCCCAAGTTGTAGCCTCATCTGTAAAATCCCTAAACATTTGCTGCATGCATGGGATCTGCTTTTCTAACAGCTCCAGCCCCCTCAGACTTGTGCTTTACTACCTCTGGATTAAGGGGAGATCCCTATAGGAAATGGATTTTCTCACCCTTGATTCAGCTGGGGAGGAGAGGGGCAGTCACCTTGCACCTGCAAACACTGTGAAGCAGCAGTAATCCTGCTTTCTGCATACTGTCACCTTTACAACAGCAGCTGTGCTGTTTTTTTAAGACTCTGACAGACAAGGAAGTAGGGCTGGCATTCCTCTTCTGTGTCCAAATGTCTGCCTCTCAGACATCTGCTGGCTTTGCCTGCGCCATGAGAAGTGCTTGTGTCCTCTTCATAGAGTCACAAAAGAGGTAAATCCTGAGACTGAGGACCAAAATGAACACCAGCAGCCTGTAAGCAACAAAGAGCTCTGGATAAGTAGTGGGGTATCTGGTGTGGTGATGTTGCTGTCTCACTTTCAGGCTGGCAAACCAGTACCATAAGATTAGCGAGCCATGGGACACTGAAGAGCACTTAGCACAAGACACAGAGATTTTATACAGGATGATGAATCCAGAAAAAAAATCTCCATCTTGGACAGAGGAACAGCACCTCAGAGGTTGAGTTTTGTCAGCTTTGAAACACTTCACATATATAAAGTCAAGCATGATATTGCTGTAAGCACTACAGAAAGCTAAACACATCCCAGTCCCTATGTTCATGTCAAATAATATTCCTTAGTATGCACCAAAAGGAATAGAAGAATAAGATTAGCCTTCTAGCAGTTTTTTTGAAACCTGGCAAATACCATGACATTTTTCAGTTGCAAGGAGTAAGGGTGGCCTCTCCCCTTCCTCTCTCCATTCCATTTGTTTTGTGGTTCTATACCCACCTACAAAAAGTAACCTTTCCTGGTTGCCTCTCCTGGCAACTCTGAAGTATTATTTACTGATGAAATAGCACCTCTGTTTACGTGTTTCTTTCACCCTCTTTCCAGCTGGGATCTACTCTTATAATGCAGGAGTTAACTCTGTCCAGACCTAGGACAAAATGGGTATTAGCAGAACACACAACTATGCCAATGATGGCGATGTGAGAGTCAGGTTTTATAAGAAAAATGGACATTGAGATCTCTGAGTAATGACTAGATTTGAGGCCCTGATTTCATACTTGGCTTCTAATTAAAAATATTCTGAATTTCTCCTCCAGAAACAATAAGAATGGGGCAGGACAATGAAGCCAGGAACAAGAACAAACTCGCAATGGGGTTTTTTTCCAGCTAAGGCTAAAAAAAACTTAAAAGATAACACAGCTAATAGTCCAAAATGTAATTTACCTTTTGCCTTTAATTTTTATCTTACATCATAAGAATATCCAGAGTTTTCATCCGTGCCTGCAGTTTCTTTTCTCAAGCAGCAGATTAATGCTGCAAGGAAGCTGTAACACTACTTAAGAAGATTTTACCTGCCTTATGTTTTATCTGTCAATACACAAGTCTAACAGCTGCACAAAACAGCAGTGCCTGGAGAGAGGCTGAGCTGTCCCTGTCAGAGGCTTTCAACACCCACTGAGGAACCTCATCTGGCCTCAGTGCTGGCCCTGTGTTGAGCAGGAGGTTGGACTAGAGACCAGAAAGGTACTTTCCAATCTGAATTTTGCAATCAAATTAAATCAGTCTCTTTGTTCCCTACACAAAAAAGGAACAAAAAGTCTCTTACCTGTGCTTCACAAAGCTACATGGAGCATTACAAAGCTCCATTACTGAAAGGGTGTGGACACACACTGTGTTTGTGCACGCTGCTGGTTCAGGTTATAGGGTTTGAGAGCAAATCTTGAGAGAATGTATGCTCAAACAGAGAAGGTTTGGGATAGCAGACTAACTGTGGGAGAGTGGGGGCCCTTGGGGGAAATACCATTGCAGAAACACCCAAATGTACACACATATGGAAAAGTTAAAAAAAAAAACAATTTTCTTTTTCATTGGAACTGTCAGCTTGTCAATTAAACATCTCTGTAAAGATCTCTTGCAGCTGCATCTTACTCAGAAATAACAGCTACTATGTATTTTCCCTTCTCTCCATGTGGGAGCCTGCAGTGTCCATAGTTTATCAGACACTTCTTTAGCTGTGAACGGTACCAAGCCTTTTCATTAACACAGGCCCTCCGGGATACCCTGCAGCACTTTTGTAGGCTGCAGCGCCAGAGATCCATACGCACATCCATACTCAGAGCGTGTGGGATGGAGCTGGCAGAGCCCTCTGCTGGAAGCTCCCCAGGCTGCAGTGCCACGGACGTGAATCCCGAACGTGCCTGGCAAGGCTGAGCCAGCCTGGCCCTGGTGCTCCGGGACACCGATCCAGCCACAAGTCTTGTTATTTGCTATCCACTAGCAGCAAGACCCATTTGCCTAATTTTCTGCGTCCTAGTACTTGCACCATCTCTATAAAGAATGCCCTGTGCCTTGGATGCACTACACATATCCTTTAAAAGGGCTCAAATTTCAGCTTCTATCTCCCTGTGGGAATGTGATCAACACCTCGCAGAGACTGCAGTTATAACACACTGCAGCACAAGATGCTGTGCAGATGCTGGAAGAAAGGCAGGAGGTGAGAAAAGCAACATTAATTTATTTGAGAAATTATTAACTTATCTAAAAACTGATTAATTAATCACTTTTTCCATGCTATTTTCAGCTCAAATTCTCATTTCTGCCTTCAGCCTGGCCATAGGGGCCATTACACTCCTCAGTGCCACTACCACAGCCTATCTGTTACTAACCTATTTTATGAAAATCCTATTGCTAGGATTTTTCTCCTGAGAAGCTTCAGAAAAAAAAATGTAAACAATAACTATCTGATAGCTGTAGAATGTAGTCTAGAGATGATTTACCAACAGGTGCATCTTTGATTGGTCTCATGTAAATTGTTTCTACTTGATGACCAATTAATAACAAGGCCAGCTGTGTCAAGACTCTAGTCAGTCACAAGATTTTATTATTCATTCCTTTCTAACCTTCTGATGAAATCCTCTCTCTATTCTTTTAGTATGGTTTTAGTATATAATTTTATTTTAATATAATATATATAATAAAATAATAAATCAACCTTCTGACACATAGAATCAAGATTCTCATCTCTTCCCTCATCCTAAAAACCCTAAAATACCACCACACCTATCCTTTTCCCTCTGCACAGTGCCTCCAGCTCTAATATCCCTGTCCTGATATATCTCTTCCTTTGAACTCCTACAGGTGTTTACTCTTCTCTGCAAGCAGGCAGAAAGGATAAAGACTAATTCTCAGTGACTGCATTCCTCTGATATTCTCACAACATGCAGTCATTAAGATTAACTCCTCTTCAGTGTTTCTAATGTGGGAGCGACTCACGGCGTGTTAAATTACAGAATTTATCCTGACTGGAATGCAAACTACTTTATCATTTGATACAGCAGCAGCTTGCTAACTTTGGCCACAGTTCTTAAAACTGTAAATAAAACTACACACACAGTAGTATTTTATAAGCTTGCAGCCCATAATTTTAACTCACATCAGAGGTTTGCTTCAGAGTCTCCACATTTCTAACGTCTGCCATTCTAGAAAAGGAAAAGCATTAACTTTCACATGGACTACAGCAGCTCTTAGGCTATTCTTACTGAACACTTAGGATCAGGGGATACATATGAACACAGCAGGTTTCCTGAAAGACAAATTAGACAACCAAGCAAGAGGTGAATAACTCCTGTTACTCCCAAATGGAGAGTTCACATGCTTTGTAAGCTACAGAAGAAGCCAGAGGACAGACTTCGCTAGGGAACAAGCAAAGGGAGATCTGGATAACCATGGTAAATCACTCTCCATGGACAGCCAGTCAATTCTCATGTGACAACTAAACAGAGGCTTTTTCAATTCCAATTCCAAGTCCCTCCTCTGTGCAGTGAAAGTCCTGCAGTATTGCTGTAAGTCCTTACTGCTAGCTGTGAAATGTCCTCACCATCATTAGCTAGAACTATTCCACTCACTTCCCTGCTTATTTGACTTTACCAATAAAGTCAAACTGTAAGAGAACTTACAGTTAGCCAAAAACTGCAGCAATCTAGCTGCAAAATTAAAACACAAAGACAGAGAGCCTATAATTCATTTAATATTTCAGGTAACTATTAACAACATTGAATTTTGTATCTGTACACCTGCAATCCTTCTTTAAGCATCAGTACCACCTTTGCCATTCATACCAGAGTAAGAATATTTACTTTTCATACACAAACTCTTAACTGGGGATTTAAAGTATTTATTTTATAAAACCTAAATCCAACCAGCACACCTTATGCCTTCATTTCTTTCTGCTCCACGGGTTTCAGTCGCTTTTTAATGATAAGCTCTCCCCTGGTTGTCAGAAAGGTGCTGGATAATTCCTCTTCTGTTGGCAGCCCATGGGGGAGCTTCAGTGGCTGTATTCTACAGGCAAAAGAGTTTGCTTAGTGAAGTCCTGTGACTAGAAGGGAGTTACATTAAATGTTCCAAATAAACAAATAAATAGTTAACAAACCTTATCAGATGTTTAACAACTTTCAGTCTGGAATTCACAGAAGGGATATTTTTGTGCAGTCTTGGCTGATGTGCCTACATAAGGGATAAAACAAGTTTTACAAATGTGCTGCCAAAATCTAAATCACTGAACTTTGCACACTACCAGTACAAAAATAAACCATGTTTGCAAATGTAAGATTTAGAGAAGTGCCATGCATCAAGAACAGACATAAAAAATATGCAATCACAACGTGATTCCAGTAAAAAGACAATTTCAGCTTTATTCCTACTTCACTATAAATGCATTTTTCTTCCACCTGTTAAAAATACCATAAATGTAAATACAAGAGTTTAGGGGCAAAACTGCTTTCTTCAGTTATATCTCAAACTGATCAAGCACACCTTTTTTCTCTGTAATATAATACTGACTAGACAAATCTTTGCATAATGTGCAGTTAGCCTGAAAAACTCAGATAAACACATCTTTGATACAAACTTTTAGAGTCCTGAATTTGGAAGCTTTTTCACTGATAAATGAGTTTTACTTGCCTTCCAATTTCTGAATAATATGACCCGCAGAGACCTGAATTCCAAGTATTTACAAACCTATTTCTATTGTTTTAGAAGAATTCTCAGGGTAAAGTTCTCCTCAGGCAATGCAGCACCATACCACACAGAGATATTCTGAATTCTCACTAAAAGTATATTTGCCACAAACATTCCCCTCAGCTCTTAAATACATCACCACCTTCTCAGATTGCTTTATGGCTGCTATAAATGTAATTCTGGTTTGTGACTGCAAAAAGGAGGTCTTTATAAAACCCACCATCTTAGTGCTACAGTTCTGACATGCACAAGTATAAAAAACAACAATCATACTTTATCCAGTCCCAGATCACGGATTATCTTCTTTTCCCAGTATGGGCGACCAATGACACTTTTTATTCTAGTAATAACATGGATTTTGTGGGGCTCCTCAGGGTTACCTCCATACTTCTCATGATCTCCAGGCCGTGGCTGAAATACCTAGAATAAAAAGTTGACAAAACCAGAGATTTTTTTCCCTAAATATCTGGTCATCAGTACTGCAGTTAACTACTGCCCAAAACATACTTCAACCTTGATAAAAATTCTTACATATTTTTCTTTTCAGGCAGTCAAAGCATCAACAAAGTGACCTCAAATTTAGCTTTTATAACATGAAGTCAAACATATTTCTATAATGGTTTGCTGATAAGTATAGTAACTCTAGAGCTTAGCCACAGAATGGCACAGAAATACATGGACAACACCCTGTACCAGCACAACACTTAATTCACATGTATTTTATTAGGGAGCCTGTGATCAGCCTCTGGATGGCAAGTTTTTCCACAGGCTTTAAGAATGCTTTTAGGGAAAAGAGTCAATGGACACTAGATAAAATAAAAAATAAATAAAACTAAAACAAAAATAAACTAAAACTATAAATATAAAAAATGTGAAGTGCAAGTCAAGCACATACCGAGTCTGGAATATTGGACCTGGTAAAGAGACAACGAACCCACACCGGGGACGCCATCCCCTCCATCCTCTTCCCCAGCACCTGCACGGAGAGGAGGGCATAACTCGTCTGCACTTTCCTTACAGCTGTGAACACCTGCGAACAGGTTACACAGCCACGAGTCCCAGCCCCACCTGGATACCCAGCTGAATTCCTAGCGGAGCCCCGAGCAGGATCCCCAGCTGGATGCACCCCACGAGACCCCGCCTGGATCCCTTTCCCAGAACCCCATCCGGATCCCCACTGTCCCGCAGGCTACAAATCTCAGCCCCAGCCCAGATCCCCAGCTGGATTCCCGTTCCCCCTGGATTCCCCCACATCCCCAGTCCCCACCCCAGCTCCTCACCTTCCCGAGGCCCGCAAGCCCCA
>NW_005054315.1:8657714-8664836 GCF_000277835.1 Geospiza fortis
CGTGGCCCCGTCCCTGCCCATGTCGCGGGCAGGCAACGATGGCACTGCCGCGCTGGAGCGGGCCGGGGCGGAAACGCTGAAGCGGGCGGTGCAGCTGGACGTGGCGTCCCGGTTCCAGGAGTCGCTGGTGTGTTACCAGGAGGGCATCGACCTCCTGCTGCAGGCGATGAAAGGTACCGGGCCGGTCGCCGCCGCCGGGGCTCGGGGTGGCCCTGGGGACACACGGGCAGTGCTGGAGCCCTGGCGATCTCCTCCCGGGACAGCCGGGCCGGGCCGGGCAGGGCTCGGGAGGGCCGGCCCCTGTGCTCAGCAGGCCCCTGACTTTCTGTGATTCACAGCCACGACTGATGAGGCGAAAAAGCACCGCTACCAGCAGAAGATATCCGAGTACCTGACCAGAGCCGAGGAGATTAAAGAACACATTAAGAAACAAGGTATAAATACCTAAATGGGGGCACCGAGAGGAGGGAGCCAGGCCCTTCCTGGTGGTGCCAATCACCAGGACATGGGCAGAAACTGATGCACAGGAAGTTCTATCCGAATATGAGGAAGAACTTCGCTGAGCACTGGAACAGATTGTCCAGAGACAGTGTGGAGTTTCCCTCTCTGGAGATACTCAATGAAATAAATAGGGCAGGAGATCTTTCTCCTTTTTAATGCCTTTATTAAAAAATCAGCTTGGGTGGGAAGAACCGACGGGTCACTCTCACGCCACCGCTGCTCCCAGGAGTGACTCGGAGGAGGAGGAAAAGTGCAGCTTTGTCCTCTGGTCTGCAGGCAGAGCTGGGGCTTCTGTCCTCACGAGAGCACCAGGAGATTCCCAGTTTTTCGGTTTGACATTCGAGGTCCTCTTTCTAGACGTCTTTTTAGGTTAGGGTGAGGGGTAAAAAGGGTCTTAGCGGACACTGGATTCTGTTCTTCACGTCTAGACATCACTTCGATCCCTCAATTCCGTGTTGGCTCGTTGTTTGTAGGGGTTTTTGCTAGGTTTGGTGAGGGGCTTCTTCATTTGCATGCCAACCCCGATGTCCCCTCCTCTTCACCATCCCGGGTGCCATCCTCCAGGAAGCAGCAGGGTGTTACTCCACAAAAAAGGGGAATTCCCAACCATCAACAACAGTTAACGAAAAACTATTAACAACAGGCGATTATAACAACACACAGTTAGAACTCCACCCTGGCAGCAGCTGGCCCAACCTGTGAACTCTGCAACCTTTTAAAAAAATGGGCAACTTTTCTACTCATAACTCTCAAGAACTGTCTGGACACAATCCTGTCCATGTGCTCTGGGATGACCCTGCTTGAGGAGGAGGTTGGACCAGATGTCCCACTGTGGTCCCTTCCAGCCTGACCCATTCTGTGATTCCATGAGCTGGGATGTACCCAACGTACCCGTCTGCTTTTAAATGTCTGTTGTTACATGAATGTTTGATGGGCGAGGTGTTTAACATGAGAATTATGTCCTGACCTTTACTTAAACAGAGATTTACTTTCCTTTCAGATAGCAAATACCATAAGCAAATCAGAATAGAAGAAAATGCAACAGGTTTTGGTTATGAAAAGCTTTTCCACGAGTACCTCACTGAGAATGTTTCTGAAGTTTGGGTGGAGGACCCGTACATTCGCCAGGGTCATCAGGCAAGTAGATATTTGGTGTAACTGATATAGATGTAGCCACTATAGAAATTCCAAGCTACTAAATTAAATAAAACTTTTTCAGTTGTATAACTTTCTACGATTCTGCGAGATGCTAGTTAAGGGGCCATGCAAGGTGAAAACAATCCACCTCCTCACTTCTTATGATGAGGTAAGTGTCTAGATTTTGAGCTCTATTTCCCTGTATTCAGATGATGCCACATGCAAAACAAGATATAAAAATACAGACTTGTTCCTAGATAGTTGAACATAAGTAATTTTGTAAGTTCAGAGTTTTCCGGTTAACAAATTCTGAGTAAGCAGAATCTTAAATTTCTCTGAAAGTTTTGTTGTGGAAAATGTAATAAAACCCAAAGCATCTGTTGAGATAGGGTTTTTTTTTGCTCTTCCAACAGCTGTATTTGTCATTTTAGAGGCTTTCATGAGCTGAAATCTCTCAAACTACCACTGCACTTATATAAACTATTACTGCACTTATTTTGGCTCAAATAGTACATATCTAGTTTCAAAGAGCTGAGAGTGAGCTCATCCTCCACATCCCTCAGCAAATATACCTGTAGACTGTCTGCTTTTTATCCTGTCTTTGAAACTGTAAATCTGCCTTCATCCAAGTTACTTTCTTTTGGTTTACTTTGATACTGAAAATGTTTTGAGTTTAAAGGTGTATGAGTTTAAGAAGTGGTGACCAGAAATAGAATATATAGTTTAAAAAAATGAAACCCCATCACATTATTTTTACTTTTGATAGGGTAGTGGGAGGAGTCAACAGATGAGTGCCTTGGAAGAAATAAAACAGTCATTGAGAAATTATGGAGTAACACTGAATATTAACTTTTCGTCTTCAATACATGATCGAGAAATCAGGTGGGTGATATAAAAAATGACCAAATGGCAGTTATTTGAACTCAAAACTATTTAACCCTAAAAGTTAACTATTTAACTTTTGAGATAATTACAGCTGTGATAATTTACAAAATAAAAGGCACTGGCCCTTACTGGATGAAGTCAGCCCTCTGTAGTTCTATATTTTTTAATTGTGAATTGTTGTCTCTATACAGAATGGTGTCTTCTGTGGTTCACACAGGTATTGGTGACACTAGGAAATAATTGTGATTGAAACAAGGAGCTTGTGCATCATGTGGATGTAACCTTTTTATTGTGCATGTTTCAAACAGGTTCAACAATGGGTGGATGATTAAGATAGGAAGGGGTCTTGATTATTTTAAGAAACCAAAGGTAAGGATGCTTTGACTTCATTAATTAAGTTAAAATGAGCTCTTCATGGTGAATATATGCTCACCGTGTTAATTCTGTTCATTTCTGCAGGGTCTTTTCAGCATTGGATACTGTGACTTTGACTTGAGACCTTGTCGTGAAACAACAGTGGATGTCATTCTTACTAAACACACAAAGAAAATGTGATCAGAAATGACTGCTTTTAATAAGTGTTTTCATAAACATAAAAACGTAAGACTGAAAGGTGTTGCTTGAGTCCAGCTGGCTGCCCACAGAAGCAACTCTTCTAAGTACTTAATGCAGCACAGCTTTTAAAATCTGTATGTTTTAGAATGTTTGAGACTTTCCAGTCTGAGAAAACAAAACTGCGTGATTCCTTCATTGAACTTCTTCGGTAATCTTAATTACAATCCATGTCTAAATTTTATCTTGATTTCATAACAGACCCTCAATAGTGTCTTTCAAAAGCCTCTATGCTGTCATTTCTGTTTTTACTGTTGATTTTGTCTTGAGCCTGTTTTGGATTTTATATCTTTAACTGACCACCTCACAATCATTGGAAGCTGGGCTCCCACATGTCCCCTTTTATAAGCAGTCTTATTTATTTCCTTTATTTCCTATGACTAGTATTCTAGTTATGACTACTATTTTGCTGGGTTTTTGTCAATCCCGTAATACTTTATTTCCCAGACTTTACTAGTAATCCCAATTTTCACATTCCATTTTCCAAGCTCTTAGCCTATGAATGTTGTAGTGTTCAGTACACAGTCATTTTAGGGTTGTCTTATGTGTCTCTGCATAATGTATTTTGGACTGGGAAGGCTGCAAACAGCTGTAATCTCTTCCCTGGCACTTCTGTGTGTTCTTTTATTCCATGATACATATACCTGACATCCATCTTTCGCATTAAGTGTGGAAAGGATGTGTGATCCTCTCTCAGTCTTACTCTCTGACTTTAAAGCCCAATGACTGGCTTTTCATGCCACTCTCAACTGCACTAAGTATTTCGCTACTACTAAGGGAGTCCCCTAAAAGGAAAATTTAAGTTTTTTTCAGAAGTTGGGTACCCTGAGTATTTCAATTGGTCAGAGCATGGTGTGAATAAAGCCAAGGTCATGTGTTTTATCCCTGTAAGGGTCAATCACTTAGGAGCTGCACTGGATCCTTGTGGGTTCCTCAAAATATAACAGGTCCCTCAACTCAAAATATTCTGTGATTCTTAGCAATATACTATATTTAGAATAAAGACAAAGTCTTCCCTTGTCATTCCTTCAGCCTTTGGAAACCAGAAGGTATTACCAGAGGTGCTGCCTTTTTTTTTTCCCCTTATACAAGAGTTCTTTGTTAGCAAGAATCTGCCTAAGTCATACAATCTGACATAAAAAAACAGGCAGTGGCCTCCTTTTCAGGTCCCATCAAAATCTTTTCAGCCTCAGGACTGACACGTGCCTTACACTTTCTGCCTTGCAATGCAATAGGCCTCTATATTCTAGTAGCATGTTTATTACTAGAACTTTTTTTTGTTTCCTATATTTATTGTTCTTGATGGTTGGTGTGTTCCATTATCTTTTTTTTCCCCCTTAATGTACTTTATTATTTCATCTTCTGTCATCTAATGCTGCTATTCTTTTCCTCTTGTTTCTAATAACAAATCTATTCCACAGCAATCAATAGGAAATGGAGCTGGTCTTTGCCTTGTTTTCTGGGTCACAATTAGCCAGTGGTCTGCCTTCTTTATCCTTTCTCATAATAATGTTTCAGCTTTGCAGTGTTGCCTCAGCAAAATGAATAATATATGTGCCACAGAGCTGTGTGCTATTAGTCATTCCCCCAAACATTCCATAGGAGCTTCCTGGTTTGCTGCTGTGATACAAAGTTTCTAGTCACTTGTGAATTTTATTCAGTTGTGTATAATATATGCCTATTTTTAATGGGAATAAAGGTTGTTTTTTATTATTTGTAGCTTCAGTCATCTGTTTGATTTCTTCACAACATCAGGAAATTCAAGGAAGCTGTGTAATGCCTCATAGATCCAGCCACATTCTGGAGAAGTCTCACTGTAAATACAGTAATTTCCCATATGTGAAGCTTTGTGTCTTTTACCCTAGTCCAGCAATTTCAAACATAGAGAATCACAGAATTAACTAGGCTGGAGAAGACCTTTGAGATCATCGAGTCCAACCTGTGACCTAGCATCACCTTGTCAACTAGAGCATGGCACTAAGTGCCACATCCTGTCTTCTTAAACACCTCCAGGGAAGGTGACTCCACCACCTCCCTGGGCAGCCATTCCAATGCCCAATCACTCTTTCTGTGAACAATCATTTCCTAATGCCCAGCCTAAACTTCCCCTGGTGCTGCTTGAGGCTGTGTCCTCTTGCCTTGTCACTGGTTACCTGGGAGAAGAGCCTGAACCTCACCTGGCCACAGCCTCCTTTCAGGTATATGTTCTGACCTAATCAAAATTGCATTACACTTTTTCTGCAACAACAGTGAAATACATCTTGAGCCTTTTTTCCATAATTTTACTATATATATAGTTTTTATTTAACAATAAAACTGTCACTTTCAGTTCATTGTTGCCTTTTATGGGAAAATCTGCTAGGTGGTAACATAAGGAAACTCTTTCTTCTAGATCTGTATTTACATTTTCAAGTGTTTAGCTTTGATACCAGTACCCATGGCAGGAGGGACTCCCAGCTTTGTGCCAGGCACAAGAACAAAGGAGGCACGTGTGGCCTCCCAGGTAGCCTCTTCTGTCCTCATCACACAAACCCCAACACTGAACTTCCTATCTTCCCCTGCTCTTGCACATGCATGGAGAAAAGCCCTAACTCAGGCTGGACCTGCAGTGATTCACTACCCAGCGGTGAGCTGAGCTCACTGCAGTGCTTGTGCAGCAGAGGCACGGGGGCACAGCACTCTGCAAGAAAGGACTTTGAATCAGAAACCAGGGGACGTCCCTCTCTACACAGCTCAGGGGCTGTGACACAGCCTTTGGGCTACTGTCCACAAGGAGCTGGATGCAGGCTGGGGCATCCAGTGCAGCAGCACACCAGTTTTACACCTACCCCATTCCATCTGTGTCAGTCATTTGTACCTTCTCTGCTACAGGGCTAGTTTGGGATGTCCCCACCATTTTCCCTGGTTCAAGCAGCAATGATATCTTGTCAGCAGTGGTTTCAATCCTACAGTTTGGGAACATCAGGTGCAGGCAGTGTGAAATTTAATTGTAATATTAAATAAAAGCACAAGAGTGAACAGTTTGTTTTCTACAAGCCGAATTTTTCTCTTACTAGTGATTGTTTTAATTTTGTTTTCGATACATTAAATAAAAAAGCAGCAGAAGTTTAACTTACATTTTCAAAATGCAAGTCACATTAACCTTATCATATTCTCACACAGTAGACTCCACCTGCTGTGCAACTCATCGTCTTGTGGACACAGTCTTAGCAATGTTGTCACTAGTGTAGTGGTTTCATTTGGGCAAAACTTACTGCCAGTAAGACTCTTGACCAGTTCACTGTACAGTCCTGGTGGCAGCCACTGCTCTGGCAGATCAATGTTACAGACTTCAATTCTTCCATGCTTTACATCCATATTTACTTTAACGTCAAGAACAGAATCTTTATAGACCATGTTAAGACACGTGCTAATGCTGAACTTTGGTGTCTTTCCATACACCCATTCCCAAGTTTGTAGTTCTTTAGTTTTGTCACTAATTCCAGGAAGCAGAGTCTCATCAGCTGGATTTATTAAGGTGATATGGTGATCTATCTGGTGTTGCACAGCATATTCTTTAGCAATGGCATCCAGGAGCATCTCAGAAGTTAAACTAGGATCCTCTTCAAAGAGATTTTTCACCAAGGCAGGCACGCTAGGAGTGGCATTGCTCTTTAACCCTTTAAAAGGACTTTTTAGCACAGAAGATAAAACACACTTATCTGCATTACAGAGTAAGGTACAGTGGTGATAAGCACTTGTCCTTCCCAGCTTTGCAGCAGTGCCTGAGATTTTGTATTTCCTGTCGAGCAAGATGTCGTACCTGTCAGTGACATGTACATCTAACTGGGGTCGCAAGGCTTTCAGAGCCTTCACAACAAGCTTCAGGTTTTCCATTCGTTCATATTTTTTTCTGGTTGTGAAGAAAGTCAAATTGATATTGCCTAAGTCGTGGTAAACTGTTCCTCCTCCACTTCTTCTCCTGGCTAGTTTTATATTTTTTTGCCT
>NW_005054315.1:8664892-8665608 GCF_000277835.1 Geospiza fortis
TTCTCCAAAGGAAAAGGACCTGTTGCTTCTCTAAATCCATGTGGTCATGGATCCAATCTTCCACAGCTAGATTTTGGTAAACATCATTAGAAACAGACTGGATAATGAGACCTCCACTAGCTGTGCTCCAGAAGCAAGCTTTTGGAGTCCTGAGGATGCAGGACATCCAAAGACAGCTCTTTACCGACTGAAGCACCATGTTTTTAATAACTGCACAGTGCACGGAAGGAATGCCTGCTCTGCTAATGCTGAATGCGGCAGGAGCGCAGCCGGCTCCTGTGACAGAGCTGAAAGGCCAGTGGCGGGCATGAGACACTCATGCTCTTCCCACAGCAGCACGCCAGCTCCCAGGCACGGCGCTGCCCCGGTGATGCCGCTCAGAGCCCGGCAGGAGCACCACAGGACATCGGGGGTGTCACGGCAGCTGCTCCTAGCACTCCCTGGTGCCTGAAAAACCAAAGGAAGAAACGGAATGTGTATTATCCCCTCACTCAACGCAGCCTTGCTAATTCGGTTTCACTTTGCGTAGTCCAGCTTTATTAAGGTTTTCTGCCTTCTTTTCCATGGGGTTCTCGGCGCGGCGTCCCCTCAGCCCCCGACGCCGCGCCGCCGCCCGCACAGCCCCGCTGGGTGCCCTGCGCTACTCACGGCTGGGAGCGGAGCAGTTCCAGCGCCCGCCCGTGCTCCCGGGGACTCCTTGGAACCGGCGGCATCGG
>NW_005054315.1:8665620-8676400 GCF_000277835.1 Geospiza fortis
GGGCTGCTAGCGCGGCCTGGTGCTTGGTGAGCGCCGGGGTCCCGCCTGTCCCAGCGCAGCCACGGCACTGGGCGGGGGATGGAGCTGGGGAGAGCGGGAATGACCAGAACACAGAATCGGCCGGGTTGGAAGAGACCACAGCGGGACATCTGGTTCAACCTCCTGCTCAAGCAGGGTCATCCCAGAGCACATGGCACAGAATTGTGTCCAGACGGTTCTTGAATATGCCCAGTAAGGGAAACTTTACCGCCTCTCTGGACAATCTGTTCCCGTGCTCAGTCACCTGCATAGTAAAGGTCTTCCTCCTGTTCAGGTGGAACTTCCTGTCCATCAGTTTCTGGCTGTTGTTTCTCATCCTATTGTTTGGCACCTCCAAGAAGAGCCGGACTTCATCCTTTTCAAACCTTCGCTTCAGATACTTTTGGGCATTTCCCACAATATTTACAGGACAACAAGAGGCTGGTGCACAATGCATTAAATGGATGATTTTTCTTGCAAGACCCAGATCGGCAGTTCCTCTCTGCAGGATATTCTGGATGCTAGAAACTTTTATGAGTTCACAAGGAGACAGAGTTAATGCAAATGCAGAGACTTGTGAAATATACTCTCTATGGTGCTCATGAAGAGATAGAAGCTAAATGTCAATAGCATAATTCATTAAGCTGGAAAGTGATCAAAGACTAGACATATTGCTGGCAGCAGATTGTCTTCAGATTTGCATTTAAGCCATTCTTAAAAGTCTGCCAGACCTTAGCTATAATTCTTCATCAAAAGCTATTGTCTGTGCTTAAGCTTACACCGTGGGAGAATGTTCAGTACTAGGTGAAGTTTTTTATCCACACTAGTATCCCTATGGGCAGATATGTGCTGTATTTCTCTTGTTCATGGATGTGTATTTCTAGAAGGTACATAACATACCTTTGTCCTCCATTCTGCCTTAAAAGAACTGTGTGGGTGTAATAGGGCAAGTAAGAAACCATCACAACATGTGTGCTGGTGGTGATTAGTGAGAGAAACAGACTCTAAAAGGAGCTTGATGTGATGTGTGTGCCAGTACCTTTAATGTTGTACTGCCACATTAAAAAAAAAAAGAAAAAAAGGGAATTTATTAAAGCAATTTTAAATGGACAGAGCTTTTTGCTGAATTAGACTGGTAATCATTTTTCAGTGGGGTGAACTATTCTGTAATGCAAAGGTAAAAAAAAGGTAAAAAGCATGTGAAGTTTGTCCATAAAAATGTGCTGGAAATCAATGTTGAAGGCAGTTGACAAAATGCAAACACGAACCCGTGCATTCTAGCACTGGTCAGAAGTATGGAAATGCATCTTGTGAGACAACTGATGTTACTAAAACCCCCAAAAATGTGGGACCAATTGTCTCCATTTCGGCACTTGATTCTTGAATGTTTGCAGTGTGTCATTTTGCCACAGGGTGTCCCTAAAAACCTACTGTGAGATGTTGCAGTCTGTGTTTTTCTAGTCAAAAACTGTTTTCATAATTAGAACAAAAAAACTGTTGCAGTCTCTGTTTTTCTAGTCAAAAACTGTTTTCATAATTTTCTAAAAAACATAAAGTGTGCAGGATACTAGGTGGACAGATAAAAATGTCATGAGTCTGTTTCTGATGAGCTGAAGGATGAAATACACATGCAACAATAAATGCCTTGCTATTGTTGAAGACAAATCCAGCAAGATTTGACAATAAGCAAAAAGTATGAATTTGTAAATGCACACCATGATTTATTTATCTCTTCTGAATTGGACATTTAAAATTTTTTATGTCCCAACTACTATTGTATAAATCACATATCTGTAAAATACACCAAATATTATTTTCACTTTTGAAAACAATCCTGTATGTGAATTTAATTTCTTTTTTGATCAGTGAAGCATTGTTTGATATTCAAAAACCAACGCAACTGCTCTGTATAACGTTAACCAGCATTAAGATATGAAAAATAATTCACCATATGTCCCTTAGAGGATACCTTAGACATACCAGAATAAAACCAATTAAAATAAATTGAATAAATCCTAAAATGAATTTTCATTAGGAATAATTTTGTTAAAGTTGTGAAAACATGAGATGCCATTTTCACATCTCTTTTGGAGATAAATGTGATAATACAGAGTCTCCACTTCCATTTGAAAGTAAGATTTACAATAAATCCAAAATATTTGTTTCTCTAGCTCTGTGTCTGGAAATTAAAATCTTCTAATTTCTTTTCTGGCTTTAGGTGGGGATTTTATTTCAGAGGTGTTACTCACTCCTAATGTCTGAAAAGGTGAGCTGTATCCATGAGTGCTTAATAGTGGTTGCTTGCCAAAGAACCCTGTAACTCACCCTGCACTGTCTCCAGAATATAAAACCTGTGCTAGTGGCTAGCAGGGAAGAGGGGACATTTTGTCTGGTTTCTCTGCTTGACTTTGGGACTACCTAAAGCAGCCTCTTACAAAGGCTGTTTATATCCTTGCCATGAGTGGTCAATAGGAGTCACAGGGTTCACATGGCCTCCTTACCCTTTTTGCATCACTTTCTTCGAAGGCACCAGTCTGCTTGTCCCTGTCTGTGCTATTCCAAGATGAAGATATGTGCAGCCAGAGGTACTGTAAATAAGAATTCCTATCTTGGGATATAAGGAAACATAAGAAGTAATTTCTCTGAAATTATTTTGTTGGTGGAATAAAGAAAAGCTTAATTAGCCTTGTAATACTCTGATGTTTTAACGTCATGATGTTGTAATATATTATCCTGGCATTAAAAATCAGGAATGAGTTCAGACTGGAGTTCATCATATGTGTGAAGCTAATGTTTGACACTGTCAAGGAACAAGTATAGTGCAAAGAATAATATTTATTCTGGATGATACAACTGGCACATATTCTTACAAACAGATACATAAATTAGATGGGTTTTGGATAGAAGATAAGGTTTAATTAAAGGAAGCTATTTTCACAAGATTAAGCCAGTCTTATCTACCACTTGCTTTGTTCTTGTCAGGCCTGAGAGATTGTGTGGCAATTGCTGGAGTTTTCATCTGTGAAAGCGTCTCCTTGGATATTCGTTTCTGGAAGAGATGAACCTAATTAGAGTAGAGGTGTTCAGCTGAGCTCCCTGAGTTCACTGTCAGTCCTGCCTGATCAGCTGTGGCAGTTTCAGAATACCCATCTCTCTCCTGGGGCTGGACTGACAAGACTTGGCTACTTGGCTTTGTCTTTGAAATCTTGTGACCTGTAAGCATTGCTCGTGCTGCCTTTCCCTGCCTCTTGCTGAGGCTTTTGCATTAATCACAAGGCCCATGCTCCATATGTGGGCCCAGGAGGTTTGGGTTAAAGGTGCTTTAAAGGAATTCTTTAAAAGAATTTCACTCAAAACAATGGATATTGCATATGTCTGAGTGTGCCATTTTATGGTCCATCCTCCTGTTTCCATCCCCAAATAACTATGAAGAATTTAACTATTATTTGAGGAAGTCATCTCTTTATCTGTCAACATGTGGAGAAAGTGTTGTGTCACTTGAGGAGAAGCTTGGCTTACCTCCCTCCCCCAACAGAAAAGCTCTTCAAAAAGATGTAGCAGGAACCAGTCACTCAGTGTTCATTTGTACTTAAAATCAGAAATAAATATGAGCACCTTTCCTTGACTTTAGTAATGTTTATTGAGAAACTGTGCTCTACATCATAAACCTGAGAGAGAAAGTTGAATTTTCATAGATAAGAGTTATTCAAAAACCTCCCAGGATGAAACCAAGTAGAAAAATAATTAAAATTTCTATGAAAGCAGTGGACATAAATATTTATATCAGCATTAATGGGAAAAGGGGTTTGCTGATAATTTTGTACAAGATTTTACAATCCATCCTTTTAAAAATTATTTTTAGGAATATTTCTAACCTCTCATTTTGTTTTGCCTATAGAATTTCAGTCATACACACCTGCAGGGACAACAGATACTATGATCATCTTGGAAAGCAAGAGTAAAGAAAATAAAAATGCAGAGATGTCATGCTTGCTAGAAAGCTGTTTGGGTAAGCTGTTGTGCTGGTACTGAACCAGAAGTCAGTGTGTCCACCACAGCTGCTTGGTTTCTGTCCTATAGAACTCCTGTCTCAAGGAAATCAGAGTCATAGAATAGTTTGTGTTGGAAGGGACCTTAAAGACCACCTAGTTCCAACTCCCCTTTCATGGACAGGGACACCTTCCACTAGACTAGATTGTTCAGAGCTCCATCCAGCCTAATTTTGAATAGCTCCAGATGTGGGGACTCCACAGCTTTTTTAGGTGATCTCTTCCTCATCACCCTCCAAAGAAATTAATTCTTCTTGAAAATAAACAATTCCTCCCTATTGTCTAATTTAAACCTTCCCTCCTTCAGCTTAGGGTCATTCCCCCTTGTCCTATCACTACCTTCCCTTGTGAAAAGTCCCTCTCCAGCCTTCCTTAAGCTCTGCTTAGGTGTTGGAGTCTCCCTGGAGCCTTCTTTTCTCCAGGCTGAACAATCCCAGCTCTCTCAGCCTATCTTCCCAGGAGAGGTGCTCCACCCTCTGATTAGCTTAGTGGCCCTCCTCTGGACTTAACCCAACAGATCAGTGTCTTTCGTGAACTGGGGGCTCCAGAGCTGGATGCAGCACTCCAGGTGGGGTCTCATGAGGGCAGAGTAGAGAGGGAGCATCACCTCCTTCACCCTGCTAGGCACGCCTCTTTTGCTGCAGCCCAGGGTGTGGTTGGCCTTTGGTCTGCAAGGCCACATTGCCAGCTCATGTTGGACTTCTTGTCCACCAGCACCCCTAAGTCCTTCTCCCCATGGCTGCTCTCCATCCATTCTCCTCCCAGCTTGTGTCCATGTCACTGACAGGTGTTAAACAGCCCCAGTCCAATATCAACCCCTAAGGAGCACCACAGGTCTCCACCTGAACATTGAGTCATTGGCCAGTTTGAGTGCAACCATCCATCTAATTCTTTATCCACAGAATGGTCCATCTGTGACGTCCATGTCTCTCCTGATTAGAGACAAGGACATTGTGCAGGACAGTGTCAAATGCCTTGCACAAGCCCAGGCAGATTATAGCAGTTGCTTTTTCCTCACCACTTTCTTTACACCACTGCTGTAACCCCCTTGTAGAAGGCTACCAAATTTGTCAGGCATGATTTGCCACGGTGAAATCATGTTGTCTGCCACTAAGTACTGTCACCGTGATATTTTATGAAAAATCCCTTCGCCAGGATTCTTCTCCTGAGGAGCTGAGAAGCCTCAGAAAAGAAATGTAAACAATAATTATCTGATTGCTTGGAATGTGGTCTGGAGGTTGCTTACCAACAGGTGCATCTTTGATTGGTTCCATGTGAATTGTTTTTAATTAATGACTAATCCCAGTCCAGCTATGTCAGACTCTCTGGTCAGTCATGGGTTTTTAGGATAATTCCTTTCTAGCTTACTGATGTATCCTCTCTCTTTAGTATAATATAATACAATATTAATATAATACAATATAATACAATATAATACAATACAATATAATACAATATAATATAATATAATATAATTAATATAATAATCAGCCTTCTGAGAACTTGGAGTCAAATTCTCATCTCTCACCTCATCCTGGGGACCCTCACAACAATGCAACAAATTACCTCCTTATTTTCCTTGTGCCATAGGATAGTTTCCAGAGGGATCTGCTCCATGATCTTGACAGGTACCAAGGCAAGAGTTACTGGCCTGTATTTCCCTGGGTCTTCCATATTTCTTTTCAAATCAGTGGTGAAATGTGTCACAGCAGTAAATTCTTACCACTATATGGCAAGTGTAGTGTAAGTATATATTTTAGGATATATAAATATTATCATGTTTTCCAAAAAGTGGAAACCAACTTTCACTAGCTGGTAAAGGTAGTATTGTGAGTGAGCAAATAGTGTGTGTAAACTCTGTGTGTAAATTTGAGTCCTCAATGGTCAGTGAAGTACTGAAGGTGCCAATTGCTTGATTGCTGTGATCTGTTCCCTTCCCTAGGGCTAGGGAAATGCGTATAACTGCAGAACCTGAGTGACTCTTTCAGAGAGAACAGTATATTAGGCTGGGATTCACCTAATCTACATGATATGTCAGCAGTGATGATGACTGTAATAGAGATCTAGGCTGTCTTTATCATCAGAGATACTCCGAGGACATGATTATTTAGTATGAATGCCAAAATTGATTGTAGGAATCAATTTTTAGAAATTACTCTTTGTAGTGACTCAAAATTATGTTAGTTTACTCTTAAACAAAGGGGATTTGATGTGCAATTTTGAATTTCTGAATTGCAGTTTATGTTCAGAATCTGTTTTAGGCTCTTACATGACTTTCTGGATTTCAACAATGCTTACTTGCACATTACTTTATTTCCATTGCAAAAATTCACCTTTCATGGACCTTAAACAAACATGGTGGCCTACTTTCTATCATATTTAAAAATTCATTAGATATTCCAGAACAAATCTACCCTTAGTTTTAAACAGATATATTTCAAGTTAATTAACATTTAGCTTTTATGTCCCTTTCTTTCTTGTTAGATACATATTACAAGGACATTCAGACATGTTTGCAATGTAACAAAAAAGAAAAAAAATAGAGACATTCGGAAGTTACTTTAAAGTATTATATGGATATTTATTTTAATTAGATTTTTGCTTCATCTTCATTTTAAAGAGTATATTTATCCATTTTACATTGAAGTATCAATAATTACAAAAGTTTTATTTCAGTGCATGCACTCTCTCATTTATGCTAATTCAGGTTGTGTTACAAAGAGAATATGAAATAAAGCAAGGGGATCACCTTGAGGCTTGATGCCTTTATTTAGTCACTGGAAAAGGACAGAGACTGCCATAAATGTGAGACTGAGAATTTGTTGAAGGCATTAAGAAACACATTCTCAAGTCCTAAGTAAATCTCTACTTGTGGCAGCATAAAAAAAAAAGTCATCTGTCCTGGTGAGCTTGGGAAGTCACTCTGGAAGAGGAATATATTTTTTAGACTATATCTCATGTTAACATACTAAAGCTGTAACTACCAGGAAGAAAAACTAGTTGATTGTAAACAGAAGGATGCATAAAATGGAAATGGGCCAATAATAGAAATTTCCTAACCAGATATAAGTGTTTCAAGTTTTGTTTCTTTGCTTTAACACTATATCACCATATTCTTTAAGGGAGTGGTTTCTGATCCAGAAGTCTTGAAAATATTGAGAGAATGTGAAGAACTTGGGTCAACATGGGAAATGAATGAATGTCATGGCAGAAATTCAGGGTAACTTCAAAGTTTTAACAGTTGAGAGAGACAAAATTCTCAGTCTTTATGAACAGGTCATTTTATTTATATTTGTGTGATTAATTGAACAAGGTAATGTGCGAGAAAAAAAATATATTTTTGGCTTCATATAAAAGAAAAAAGAAAGAATGCAAAGTATTTGTTTAAAAAATATTTTTTAAAATTTATGGAAATTCTGTGATTTGAATCTGTCAGTTCAATACAAGTTTGTAAGTGCTGTCTTGAATTGAAAATGCTTTCACAGTTTCTGGGATGCTCTAGCCAGCCACAGGACCCAGTAATATATTATCTATTCCATGTTTCTATTATTCAACTGTTTTCAAAAACAGGCACAAGAGGAGATTTCCCAGCTTTGTCAGGAAGTTATAAAATGCCCCAGGACTCCTAAAAGCATCACTCCTGTAACAGCTTAAGCTGTATTCAGACACATGGAGCTAGAAAGGAATACAGCACTGTCAGATTGCCAAAGGATGCCTACAGAACGTGATAGCCTCAGGGAGCAGTTACAGGTTTGAGTGTGTCCCATCCTACCTCAGCCCCACCCCACAGGTTATTTAAACATGAAAACTACCCAGCAGTGTAATTAAAGTTGCTAAGGATCTCTCTTCTAGTCCTGAGAATTAATTGCTTTACAAGTCTTTGGTGAGTTGAGACTTGTTTATATGGGATTTTGTTGTTGCTGTTATTTGATAAAGATTTCCCAAGAAACTTCTTTTAATGAAAAGGCTCATTTGGAACAGAGAACTGAAGAGCTTTAATGACTATTCACAATGTAAGGGAAAATAATTATTTATGGAATTGTAAATATAATGCAGGTGATGTTCCTGGTTAATCCTGCAGCACCAGGCAGACTGCTATCAGGAAACAACAGGCTGAGAGCAGTAGATGTCATTCACCAAGATTCTTTTCCCTCTACTCTGCTCTGGTAAGGCACCATCTGGAGAGCTGTGGCCAGCTCTGGGGTCTCCAACATAATGATGACATGGACCTGTTGGAATAAATCCAGAGGAGGCCATGAAGACGATCAGAGGGGGCTGGAGCCCCTCTCCTACAAAGACAGGCTGAGAGACTTGGGGTTGTGCAGCCTGGAGAAGGGAGGACTTTGGGGACATGTTTTGGCACCTTCCTGTACCTAAAGGGGACCAGCAAGAGAGCTGCGGAGGGGGTTTTCACAAGAACATGTAGTGACAGGGTGAGGGGGATGGTTTTAAACTGGAAGATGACAGGTTTAGATTAGATACAAGTTAGAAATTTGTGACTGTGAGGGTGGTGAGGCCTTGGAACAGGCTGCCCAGAGAAGTTGTGGATGCCCCATCCCTGGAAGTGTTCAAGACCAGTCTGGATGGAGCACTCAGCAACCTGGTGTAATGGAAGATGTCCCTGCCCATTGCAGGAGGTGTGGAACAAGATGGTCTTTAAAGTCCCTTCCAACTAAAACCATTCTGTGATCCTGTGGTTTTAAGATTATACCAAGCTTTGACAGTGTTACCCACAGGGATCTTATATCCAGGTGAGGATTCGCTTGTTTCACCTGGAGTAGAAGTGGCTTAAGAGGGACATAAGTCCTACCTGCCAGTAGATATGACATGAAGAAGTCATAAACAAGCTTTTTACTGCAGTGCTTGGTGGAAAGATGAGCAACAATGGGCATCCTTTGAAGCCAGAAGGGTTCAGGCTGAATACAAGGAAATACTTGCTTCTCATGAGGGCAGTTGAGCAGTCCCCAGCCTTGGAAATTTTCAGCACTGGACTGGACAAAGCCCTGAGCAGCCTGACCTCAGAGCTGGCCCTGCTTTGAGCAGGGGTTTAGACTAGAGACCTGGAGTCCATTCAAATGTGAATTATCTTATGACTGTGCATTACAAAGACCTGATGCTTCAAAGCTAAATGTAATTGCACTCTTCTGGCAAGTCATATTTAATAGGGTTTAAGTTACTTGTGTGTGCAATTGTTTGCTAACAAATGGCACTGAAATAGAAAATGGAAACATTAATATAATGAATATAAATCCTAAATTTACTTGCAGTCTTGGTAGAACTTGATTTTTAAATAAATTAACATTGATTTCTGCAGTATATCTTTGTTCTAGATCTTATGGTTATAAATTCTGGTTTATCTTCTTTTTCCGCCTCAGCCTTCTAAAATCCTGCCAAGCTTATAAATATAATACCACAGTTTATAATATTAAATAGAGTGCATCTGATATGAAGAATACACTGTAGGCTGAAATAGCTTTGAGTAGTAAATTAACTTTAATCACATGCCTACATACGATGTGTAGTGATATTGGGAGCCCTGTTTTAGGTACATCATCTTATTTCTTCAGTTCTTTTGGTACCCTTTGAGTGCAATACATCAACATGAAATTTGTGGCACTGGTATTGAAGAAGCTAATATATAGCACAGGTGTACTGACTTGCTCTTTAGAGGCCTGACCTTTAATTATAGTAACACAGAAATTAGTACAGAAAAATTGGTAAAGGAGGAGAGGGATGAGGTGAGAATTTTTGTACTTTAAAAGCTGTGTTTCAAATAATTTAGAAAGGACAATCCTTTGAATTGAATCCAAGAATGTTAAGTGTAAGCATTTTAATAAAAATATAGAGGTTTCTTTAGACTGAAGATTTCAAACCAGCTTTGTTGGAGTCTGTGAAGGAGGCTTTGGATCTGTTCTTTGTTTTAGCTACAGACCTGAAGGCCTCATGGTAGTAACTGGTGCTTTACATGGTGGTTACATGGTGCTTTATGCAAGTGTTTTACAGTGATTTCTCTACCTGGTTATTGACATAGGCATGTAACTTAATAGAGACCTAAAGCCATTATTGGTCATGTTGTGTCCCAAACCATGATTTCTCCTTTCACACACTCATAACAATGTTTTCTTTCATGTTAATTTGCACTGAAAACTTTTAATGTTGATCAATGGCAAACAATTTTGCCCTTGGGCATTATTACCAACCAAAATTGTATATGAATAAATGAAAATATTCCCAGAGATCTAAAAGATGGGAAATCGATTTACTGTCAAAGGATGTGAAAGTCACATTTCAGGTGTTTGCCAACTATTTTCAGTAAACTGATAGTTGAGTAAATGAGATACTTGGACACTTCTTCTTCAGCAAAAGATTTGTGCTAAAACCAGTAAAAATTGAGATAAATTCTGTAAATCAACTCCTTTTATTTTTGCCAGCTGTTAGTGTTTGATTATATTTGTAGTTAGATAGTGAACAGTTAGAACAGATGCCTAAAGTGGCACTGATGAAAGACACCATTGATTCTCTGGAAACTGAGATGAAAAGATTGACAAGAAAAGATTGGATTCTGAAACTGAGTGAGTTGACAAGAAGCTGAATATGCTTCTCTTAGGTAAGTAAAAGTATGTAATTGTATTAATTTGACTAGTAACACCAGCCTATGTCTTGCCACAGCGGGCCCCTGACCAGTAATAATTAGCATTGACTCCATGATTCTC
>NW_005054315.1:8676671-8694354 GCF_000277835.1 Geospiza fortis
GAAATTGTTTTCTTCATTGCTTATTTGTATGTAAATGTTCTTGTCTTATTGATATGATGGTATGGTGGAAATCACCTTCAGTGAAAAAGGAGAATTCATTTAATTTAGAGTTAGGAGCTTTCTATTAGAAACTACAGGGATTGATGGGTTTTGGTAAATATCATATGAATAATTTTATTTTAATTTCTAAAAAAATAAAAATAGGTAAACACACATAAACTGGCAAATGTCGTGTTGTTAAAGACCCATTTCTTCCTCTTGCAGCCTTTTCACGAGAGGAAGTAAAACTGAATCTTTGTGTAGGGCTTATTGTCTGCTGCTCAACTGGAGTTCCCAGTCATGTTCAGAAGCATAGTGGGACTAGACTCGATCAAACCCTTTAGGGAATAAAAAATATGTCAGTGAGTGTTGCTTTATAATAAATTGTCAGATTTATGAACACTGTTGAATTGTTGAAAACTAGGTGCTGCTACTGGAAGATCTTTTTCTTTACATCCCCAAACCAAACTGATGATTCTTTTCAGTTTCTTGAACTATGTGAGAATCGTGAATATGACTACATTTGAACAGATCACTTGGCTATAACTTGAAACAGATCAGGCATTCCAATAGATGTCTCAGGGGTTGATTTTTATTTTAATTATTTTTGTGACTTTCTTATAATCACCTGTTGCAAAGAATTCTTCTTACTTTTCTGTAATCCTTTACACAATTATTCAGAATTTAATGCACTGAAATTAACTTTAACATTAATAAAATATCCCAAACAGTCTAAAATAGACATAAAAATCTCATTTTTCCTATCTTTTGCAATTTTAATGACCTTTCTGAAAGAAAAAAAATAGTATATCAGTGTCTGAATTCTCTTGTTTAATGCTTCTTCTTTTCCAGTTTATTGAATGAAACAGCAGAACTGAGTGTTTCAGAGATTCAGTGAAACCTTGTGAAGAAAAAAACTTGAAATGCAACTTAGCCAAGAGAAAATGATGCATTTAGATTAAAAAAAACTGGTGAGTGACAGATCCAATTTTTATAATAAAATTCAATAGGCTAATTTTCATATTCTGCTGTCATCTTTTTTTTTATGGGTTGAAAGAAAAGGCATTGAATGCAAATAAATATACTTCTGAAAGTCTTAACATTTTAAATGCAAAACTCTTGTTTTCTTTCATTATTGAAAGCTTTTTGCATTTTAAAATTGTATGACAGAGCTCTGGCAAATGTAAGTTTCAGTGATAACATGTATTTATGTTTCTTCAAGAGTTACTTTTGGGTAGAAGATACTTGGAATAGTGGGTTATAATACAGCCTTACATTACCTACTGTGTTATTTATCTTTGTGCAGTCCCTGGTGAAAGTAGTTAAAATATTTCTAGAGTCATCTTATGCACACACAATACTCCTGCACTGATTTTTCCAGGCAGCAAGAAACGTATCCTAATACCTGTAGGAGTTCATCGCTTCTGTAGGTGATGCGAGTTTTCTTCTTTTTCTTCAGCTTCTTGCCTTCATTTGGGTTTTTTGGTACTTGATCTGTGCACTTGCTCTACTGCTCACTTGACTTTCTCTTCCTCTAGAAATGCTACTCAGTTTTAAAGGAGCAAATTAACTGTACCTGATGTCTGGTACATAGAACTTTTAAGTCATTAAGGGTCCCTTTTAAGTGAAGAAAAGTCCTCCAGGAGATTGATCCCACCCCAATTTTTAAAGTGATTAATTTTACCTCTCTCCCTTCATTATAGAAGTAGTATAGCTAATGGATTTAGATCAGGTGTTTAATTCTTAGGTGAGACGAAAGTTTAGGTGAGACCACTTGCATTCTAAATATCTTTTCTCCCAAACATACTTATTTTTTTTCTTAAGTGCCCTCCTGGAAAAGGTGAGGTTGGTAATGGCTTTGACTGCCAAAGGTTCACCAGGAAATCGCTTCTTCACCTTCTCTTGGAATCACACTCTATAAGGATGATGTCAGCTGGTACAAAATGCAGCTTCCTGGTGCTCTCAGCTACTTTTGAAAGGTTCACAGTTTTCTTTGCAATACCTGGATGCTTGCAGAAGCAGTGGGAAACAAAAAAATCTTAGTATCATAGGATGAAGTACTTTTTAGTAGAATTGCCTCTGGAATATGTATTGGTTCCTCCAGGCCCTTCCATTAATTGAAGTGTTACTCCAAGTATTTAAAGTATTATCATTTCTTTGCTTGGGTTTACTGGAAACTTTCCAGAACACCTTTCTCAGTAACTCACAGCCTTTTTGCAACAGGAACAGGGGTTTCTCCGCAGAGCCTTCCTCACACTACCTCACCTTCCCCCAGTTCTTGCATCTGAGTTCTCCTAGCAATTTTGCACAGAAGCAATTTCTGAACTGTGCAGTTGAAGACAGCCTTTCTGCAGCTCTTTTTCCTTCTTCTGTTCACTTTCTCAAGCAATAGTTCTCAGAAGTTCTGTGTCTCTTCTCCTAATACTTGTGGCTTTATTTCTCCTGATTGGGAGATAACCACTTGATTAATTACCATGTAAGCAATTACATAATAATTAAATTACTTAATTTTTTATCTGTCTTCTACTTTTAAAAGTATAGGCTTTTAAAAAACTGTAATGTAAAAAGAGATGGAGTTGATTGAGCTCTGCTTGTTAAATGGGACAGGCTGGTTTTTTATGACAATCTAGATGCTAAATAAACCATCTGGTTTTTTATTTTTAGCTGTTACATTCCTTTACAGACATTTTTCTTCTTCCTAAGACAATTTAGCATTATTTATAAGTAAAAAAATATTTTTCACAAATGAAAAATTTGGTTTATAAAAATACACCTAATTTATATTTCACATAGCCTTTAAAAACCAGTTAATAAAGCCATAGACCTTAGATACACACTAATTATTTTTTTTTTAAGGTACAAGCAGTATACTTAAACCTTATGGAAAAAAACTTTCTTCATAGGTACTATATAAAAAACTAGTAGAGTACCAAACTGAGCTTGATGATATGAAGTTGAAAACCCAGGGTTCAAACAGAGATATTTTCAGGATGAAGCATGTGCTGAAGTCTAAAATGACTGTACAAATTAAAACTGTTGGTTTTTAACAAAAAATTAAATTTTTAGATATCTCTATAGAAGAATTTGCTCCCAAACCAAAACTCATTTGCATTCCCTTAATTTGGTTTTAGTAGTTTGGACACATTTTCATGGCTGGCTTTGCAGTACAAAATTGGTGTAGAATATTTCATTGTGGTTTTATATATATATGTATACACACACACACTTGTGTGTTTGTTAAACTTAAAAAATCAGACAGGGAATAATATATAAACTTGGAACTCTTTTCTCTTTATTATTTTATAGGACTAAAGTAAAAAGAAGTATTACTGCAGTATATTGCTATACCTTGTATGTCTAGTTAACCTAGCCATTCTTAACAGATGTCTATTGATCATTAAAATGTGCTCATCTTGGACAAAACTCTGGTTCTTGAGAAGTCTCTCAATATTTTCACCAAATGGCAGAATTTTCAGTGGAAAGAGTATATCCAATACCATATCTGTAGGTCTATAAATATCCCTGTTTTTTGGAGCTTACTGTAAATTATTAAATAAATAAGCTTTATGTGTTAGGAGAGAGAGCTGTGAGCTCTTATCACAAAGCCTGTGATCAAGGAGAAAGTTGGGAAGCAAAATGCCACGAAGCAGAAACAGGCTTTTCCTGTTAGACTGGCAGTGATCAGTGCAGTCTGAGAGCCACAGTTGGAAAGGGAAAATAGAGTCCCTTGAAACACAGATGGAGCAAGTGAGTTGAAATCATTCTTTCTGTAGTTCACCCTTGAAATGGTCTGATAATATTTTAAAATTATGTTTAATGCCATTTCTATTTCAGGGAGATTTTCCACCATGAACTGCATCCATTTTACTTTATATAATATGATTAGAATTCCACTAGTCACATTTGGGAAAAAATTATTTTAAAAAATTCAAGGAAAATAAAAAAATTAAATGCTCTTGTGGTTTGGAATCACTGAAGGCATAAAGTCATACACAACTCCACTCAGTATACCTGAATCATATCAAGTACTTTGTCACCTGTCACTTTCCTGTCCCTGTTCTTTTTGCTTTGAGCTTCTCAGCCTTCTTTCCACTCTTTAGATGTCCCAAAGAGCCTCTTCCCACTTGAAAATCTGAAGAACTTTAAGAAAAATTCAAAGCTTGGCTTTGGAAATACGTTGTGAGCATACAAACACGGTTTGGGGGCTCTCCAATTTTTGTTGCAGATCATCTCTGCTTCCTGAACATCACATAAGCTGCTGAGGGCTATTGGTGATATTTTTTGCCCAACATCTGGGAGGAATGATGAGGAGGATTCCATCTTATTAGAAGGCTAATGAATTAATTTATTATACTACCTTATTCTATATTATATTACATTACATCTAAATTGCCAAGCACTCCACTGCACAGAATCTCGTGACTGTCAGCCGACAGTCCTCCCACACACACACGGATTCAATTGATCAGTGAATCAAAACACTCACACCAGAATCTAATTATCAATTCCCTTCAGGTAAACATTCTTCCACAATGCATTCCACTTGTGAACCACACCGGAGAGGTAATTGAGATAGGAATTGTTTTGATCATTTCTTTCTCTGCTTCTCTTACTGCTTCTCTCAGGTTCAGAGAATGTGAATCCCACAGAAGGCTACTCAAGAGTATTAGATACTCTAGAGGAACCAAACTGTTGCTGTTCAGAAAGTGGATGAGAACACAGCAATAGCAAAACAGCACAGGAAGGGGGTGGTGTGGCAGATTTTTGGCATTCCTTGAAGATATAATAAAACAGGTACATGGTTCTAGTTTGTCCAACAAGCCTGAAACCAGCAGACATTTCATCTTTCTAATCCTTCTCACATGCCTGCTATTAAGTATAGGAATGAACGGGCCTCTTCATGAACACTATGTCAACATACTGGGTCAATTCCAAATGTCGTATTCCAGTTCATACAGTTATGTGCAAGGCACATATCTAAAACACAGAAGTACTTATTCAAAAATCTTAATGTGCTCAGCAGTGCTCTGTGTTCCTTGTGCTTTTTTTTGTGGTGAGACAGAGCTAGAATTAATGTGATGTGCTCCCATAAAATAATCACTTTGGATGTCATTTCTAGTAAATTCTTCAAGCAGATCACAGTGCCTTACCTCTCACTTTGCTCTGTTAACCTCCCACACTCATTCTGCCACCCACTGAAACTTAAGGAGTTGAAAGTGGCTGACCAGGAATATCACTGGGCAAAGTACAGGCATTTTTCAAAAAGGAAAAACCTAGGTTATGTTAATTTAAAGTGTACAAAATTCTTAATGCTTTTAGTCAGACCTGCTGCTGCTGCCTTGTGGACTCCACTTTAATGTGACTCTCATCTCTTAGTCATGCCTGAATTTACAGGTGACAGCAGTATAAATATGACTGACAGAATCTCAGCATCCACAGATCATCTACATACAAAACCAAATTTTATCGCTAAAGAGGATCTCATCTGAAAATAAAATGTGGTCCATGGCAGAATTTTCAACCTTATTAACTCTGCAAAAGGAGTAGAATTCCAAGAATAGAGTTTAAAATGGCAGAAGATGATTTTGCTGTCAGAAGCAAGAACTCCTCTAATTTTTGTATACAGGAGTTATGTAAAGAAATAACTTTAAAGTTTACTGTAGAATAAATTACTGCAGCCTCTTAAAATTTGCCACGATTATATAGAGATATTTTGTAGGATTTTGGAAGCTGTTTCAATTATTTTTTTAGTAGTTTTATACTGCATTGCTGTATCATTTAACAACAGAAGCAGCATACAAGTCTCCTATTTTTGCCTTAAGAAACTCTTTTGTGAAAATGAGCAGAGGGCCTCAAAATATACATTAGGAGAGAGTCTCTGTACTTGAAAATGCCACATCTACACCAGAACTTTGCATTAAAGTAGATGCAATCAAAGAATGATTAAATTAGCATTTAATTTCCACAGCAGAGAAGGTAGAAAGGGTATGTGAAATATATTAGAAAAATAAGTTTATGTTAATATTACACTTAAGGGATCCAAATATACTTTAGGATTATGAATGATCACTTTTTCAATTTTTTCAATATTTAATTTGGCATTTCTCAGGGGCTTACTCCTCAAAGGGTATGAATTGAACACTTTTTGAAAAGGACACTGCTTCACTGCTTTGCAGGACTTTTCTATGAACACTCAAAAGTCAGGGCTAAAAATTACTGTTGTTTTCAAGAAAGATATCTTGGATTTTACATCTAGTCACTAGGTAAGCAGAATAGCTGAAGCTGTTTGTTAGCAATGAAACTTGGTGTGGACTTTAAAATGATTGACTAATTTAGGAAGTACCAATATCTTTAATATTTTCTTAATTTCCCTTGGAAATCAGTTTTTGTTGATCTTGATTTTTACAAAAACTACAAAATTATTATGTGATACGCACATTTTTTAAAATTCAGTTTGGATAAACTTTGAAAAGTTGTTCATACACACTCAGATTATTCAGGTATTTTCAGAGTGATTCTATTACTGACCTGTCCATCCTCTGCTCCAGCTGAGATAATTTCTTGTTCTTTATAGGCTGCCAGCAGTCTCTTAAACCTTTATGACTTTTGGAAGCAGAGTGGGTAAAGCTGCTGTTTGCAGTTGGTTATGCATTCCAGCCAAATATGTGTGATGTTTTTTGTATCCTTGTGAAATCCTCTATGATTCTTTTGATATGAAAGAGTTCCAGCATAAGACATTTATCTGAAACTTTTATGAGATCTAATATGGCTAAGGCTCCCTGGATCCTTCTGTGAAGGGGATTTCTGGGACTGTGGAGAACAGCAACAGTTTCAGGAAAGAAAACTGCAGAAATGCAGTTGGAGAGTTGGAGAAAAGTCAGAAGTTAGGAAATTTTCACTAATTTTTCTGTATCTTTCAGCCAGTAGTCTTTCATTAGCCATGTATAACCTTCAGATAAGGCTCTTGCTTTACACAGTATTCCAGCACAGAATCTGCATTATTAGATTGCAGCATATTTATATTCAGAAGTGGAAACTAAACCTGATTCTGAATAATATTATTCTTTCAATGTTTCTAATACTGTTTATTTTCCTGTATCTTCTTCCGTCTACAGTTTTCAGTATTCTTTTTTTTCCTGAAATACAAATGTAGAATATCAAAACTGTTTCTCTGCAAAGGAACTAGATCTTTGAGTGACATAGAAAATGGGATCTTTCAGAATGAAGAAACCTTTCAGTTTAGTTTGGTAAAAAAAAAAAAGACTTTTTTTTGATAAGTGACAAATGCTTTTTTCTTGCCTTTATCTTTCTTTTTTCTTCCCCCCCTTCTGTTGGCCTATGATCTTAGTTCTTCCTCGTTTGAACACACAAATGGTTATCTTCTGAAATTTCTGAGAAATGTGCTGGAGAGGTGGAGAGTTTGTTAAGATGTCCCAGTTCATAGATTTCCCATGACCTTTGGCTGATCATTGTTGTGCTTAATGTAAACTAGGCTTGAGTAAAATACAGATAAAATGTTGCAGCACCCCAGACTCAGTTAGTCAGACTACAATGCATACATGAAAAGATGAAGAGAAAATAGCATCCAGTTTACTTATACTAAGATTGAAACAGGCAGTTTCCTTTGTCTCTGTAGCTGATCCAATACTGATTTTCCTGATTCTCAGTCTCTGGAATTATTTTTTAAATGTGTGTTTGTAGCTATGTATCAGGTATGTCCATTGTTCCCTCTGCAGTGAAATATACTAGGTTTTTTGGGTATTCTTTTTTAGGTTCCTCAAAGATTTATAGATATTTAATATCTTTGATTGGATTTTAGTAATTTTCCCTTTCCCCCCAGTTTATTCTTGATGCTCCTGTAAGTAAAATAAGTGTAATCTCACTCTGCTGGTGATGCTGGTGCCGGTTTGTAGTACCACATGTTATTTCCTGTGTGCAAACAGTTAATCAATAGCTTCTTGCCTCAACAAAATGTGAAACTTCCTTCCTCTTCATTAATGATTCTGTCTACAGAATCCATTGATCCATCTATTTAATAGCATTTTCTCATTTGTATCAAGTATATTTATATTAAGATGTATACATTGGATGATTTTATAAATCTCACAGAGGATTTTGACTGGGAAAATATAAAACTAACCACCCATCTTGCAGTGAAAATTAATTTTGTCATTGATCCCAGACTTCTTTTCTTAAATTTTTGTTTATCTGCAGAGCAAATGTGAATCAAACCATTCTGAAATGGAGCTTCTGAGAAAACAACTGGGAAATGAAAAAGCATCTATGAAAAACCTGGAATCTTCTCTTGTGTCCAATTGTGAGAAGGAATTTCAGTCACAGAGAGCAAACCAAGAGAAAGTCTCTGAAATTCAGGTTCACAAGGAACAACTTGCTTTAGTAGAAAATAATCTGTGAGTAAATGACCAGGAGAGTATTGCAGTTTTTCTCATAATTTCCAAGTGTATTTAAACAGAGATAGTCTTATATCTAGCTGCATTTTCAAATGGCCAATGTGCCTTGACTATATTAATAGCAGAAGATACCAAGAACCTGCTTTGGATTTCTCAGCTAAACCCTAATAGATTCTCTTTCATAGTGTTATATTTTGCTCCAAAAAATGTTCCTAATCTCATTTGCATAGTATAGCTGCCCTTTTGATTTTGAATAATTGCATGTGGCTACATGCTTCGAGAATTACAGTTGCTATCTAATTAATGCGTATGGACTTCAGAGTGCTGTGCAGAATCAAGATTTTACCTCAGAAACAGAGCAGCTCAGTTAGACTCAGAACTGGATATCACCAAAACACAGCTGGGGACTGAGCACTCTGATAGGCAAGTATATGTTTTTGTATTGTGCTTCCTGCAGCTAATTGGGGTGAAATGCAGTATAGTACTCAGACTGAGGCTAATTAGTCAGATAAACAACAGAGTTTGGGTTTACACTGCTCTACATCTCCTATGTGTTCGGAGACTATTCATGTCACTAAATTTAGTCTGTTCAGCTGTTACACATGCTGTCTAAATTAGTTATGTAGGTTGCATGTGTAGCCAACAGAATGAGACAGAGTGAGATTAACTACCCTCTGGAATAGCCTGGTTTAGGATGAGGTGGATCACTTTCCTGAAGGTACTCATCTCTCTTCGCTCATTTATACTGATGCCTGCCTTGATCTATAGTGAACATCCAGGTGACTAGTCATTTATACTACTTTATATCCTACTCGTTCTCTGCAACTCTGGAATGATTTTTGCCTGTACCAACCCCATTTTCCCAGGTACTACTTGAAGTGCTATGGGTGGTTCCCAAATGGCAGTATGACAAATATATATATATATATATTTAATTTTGCAAGAAGAGAGTTTAACAACATATAGGAACTATTTCACATGGTTTGGCCACAGCACCAGAGAATGGTCCTTGTCCTGCTTCATGCATTAATTTATCTATGTAGTCTTGGTGTCTTACCAAGATAAAATAGTCTTCTTATCTTTGAAAAAACAATACTTCTCTACTTCATGGATGTATTGAGGATAAAATATTACAGTTTTGGGTATTATTTTGGATATGTAAAACAGCGAGCTAAAAGAAGCAGAGTGATGTGATTACAGCACAGGTCTGAGAATGAGGTATCTAATTTAACTAGAAAATTGTTGATATTCTGTTCTCTCATAAGTAAGGAGGAAGGGTCTGAAGAGGACATCTCTGGGACAATCACCTTCTTTGTGGGAAGAAATTAAGCACCTTGTCAGAGCCAAAGAATTTTTCTGCCACTGGCAAGCAAAAACCAGAAAATTTGCCATATAAGAAAAATACTGTCATTAATATTATCATGTTAGTACATAATGGAAGCAACAGCTGTGAGTAGTGAATGGTTTGTTGTTAGTTTGATGTGGGTATATGCTATCCTTTTTATAACGGTGGCTGGACTAGTCCTACTTATTTACTGCCTTGGTGCAGAATGAAATAATGCCTGAAATTGGGAGGTGGAAGTGCCAACATTGTCAGACCTTGAATAGGCACCAAAACAGTGATACCAGGAGGCTTCATCCATCAGTCTGGCTTTTTCTTTACCAGCCAGGAAAAGCACCTCTCCATCCCTCCCATCTCTCTGACTGCAGAAGCAGTTTGGACTCCTGTGGAAACAACAGGTTTTAATTATTGTCCTGGCCTGGCTGTGGTGACCAAGCACAGGGACTGTTGGGCTTGCTGGGCTGTTTTTGCTAGACCAAGTGCTTTTGTTGTAGATCCAGCTCCCAGAGGCAGTCTGAATGTGATCATTCCCCAGCAGGATTTAGTGACCTGCTTCAGTGGTCCACTCCAGAGGTAGGTCTGTGGTAATGGCTGAGCCACACTGAAACCCAGGGGTTGTTGTAGTCACCCTATCTAGGAGCTTTCCAATCCAACACAGACTAGATTTTCCTTAATGTAAACAACTGACAGGCTGAAACCAGGATCCCAAAAAGTATGTACCTTCAAAACTTTCCAATGGATTATCCAATCCCACGTACTTCCTTCCCATACAGCCAGAAGCAGGAGCTATGGTTTGAACTAATATCCAGACCCCATCTCTTGCATTCCAAATGACTGGACTTCCATTTTGCAACTTTCCCTTTGGGGATTCTAGCATCTCTTAAATATGCATCAGTTTCAGGGCACTTCAGTAGACTCTAGTCCACTGGCCTTGCCAACTCAAACAGCACAGGAATACTGCAAGCAGCACTGTTCTTACTTTTGTATAACCTTAAAATTAGGCTCTTCCTCCCTGGAGGTGTTTACATTTTTTAGTTTTAAACCTGCAGTTACCATGGATATCTTCTGTCTTTCAGAAAAAAATTGAGACAATAGATACGTAGAAATAAATCTCAGTAAGGGAATAATACAAAAGACTCACTAATCTGTCTTTCAGAGAAATATATGATGAAAACTGCATTTCCTTTTAAAATAACATTTAGAAGCTGACAGCATACATAAAAAATATTGCCAGTGGAAGGGGAAGAAGTCTTAGTTCATGGCTTGCTTTTGAGATGATTATGTACTTCCAAGTTTAATTTGTTCACTGAGATTATTTCCTTTGGCACTTGACTAATCTTTGCTATCAAAGGCTTCTCTAAGTATTAAAAATGGCTCCCAATAATAAGAGACAAGTTTCCTCGGGTCAGTGAGCTGGTTCTGGTGCCCTTAGGAAGAAGACACAGCTGTGCAGGACAATTATTTTTTAGCTACTGCCATTCCTTGATAGAAAGTACAGGGAGTCTTCATTCCTCTGATAGAATTGTGTCTACTCCTCCTTCATCTGAGTACAGTGTAGCTCTTAAATATGTTGAAAGAAACATTGTGTAATTTGGAACAGTTTCATTTACTTTTAACTACCATAACAGTTTCTTCTATTTTGATACTTACAAAGAGAAGAGGAAACAATCCATGTAGTCACCGCACTAACAATTATGGCGCTTTTTCTATTTGCATTACTCCCTTTCCAGGGTGATAAAATTCCATTCTAAGAAGTAAACTGGCTAAATAACAAATGAAGACTAATCTTCTACAAGATAGATTAGGAATTAAATTCCTATCTTGCTTAATGTTCCTTTTTTTTCCCTGGCTTTGTGGGGGATTTTTGCTTGGTGTTCTGTTTTGGTTTGATTTGGGCTTTTTTATCCTGGTTGGCCTTATGTGACTTTTGCACATGCCTAGGGTATGATGAGTTTAAAGACTAAAAATGAAGTAAGTGAGCTAGGTTTAAAATTTTCAGACTGTTTTAAGCTAAGTTTTTCTTAATTAAATCTATGTAGCTTTTGCATGGCAATGAACTCAATTTTTCTGTTTGGTTATTTTCCATTTTTGAGAATTCAAGATATATAATTAATACGTAATAACTAACATAATTCATAACTTTTTTTCTTCACCCAAGTCCTTGTTATACTTTTATTTTTTGCTACATGGGAAGAACTAAAGTTGTTTCAGACTTAGAGAATCCTGAAATTCTAGAATGGTTTGGGTTGGAAGGGACATTAAAGACCATCTAGTTCTAACCTTCCATTAAACCAGGTTGCTAAATCCCTTGAGCACTACTTGGTTACTTGTTTATGCTAAATTGTTTGGGATTTTTTTCATTAAAAAAATGCAATAATAAATAAAACATTAGCAGTATGTGCTACATTTTAAAAGCTTAAATTGAAAGAATTTATCAGGTTTGTGTAGTATAGTGATACAGGGATGAATGAAATAGCCTGTTATAAAAGGCTGTCCTAAAATAGAGCAGAGATCTGAACCTGGAAATGTCTGCTTTGTATAAGTGATTTACATTGGATCTGCATATTTGCTTAAATGTCCACAGACCTGAAGTTCTTGATAAATTTTATGTCAAGAACTTAAGAGTGTCAATGAAGAATGAGATGGAATAGTAGAAATGTCTGAAGTATCTATGAATGATGATTTCCCTCTCTGCTAACTCTAGAAAGATTTAGAAAATTTATTGAGACCATAACAAAATAAAAACAAATGTAGAATTTTGCCTGAGAGTAAAAGCAAGAATAATAATGCAAATATTTGGGTGTAATAATCATCAGAATCACAGAATTAAGACTTTTAAAATAGATTTTTGGGGAATTGATGAAATATGATCTAGGTGTAAGTTCCTGTTAAGTAGTATACTACTATTCCAGGAGAATCTTCCTGGAGAGGACATCTCATTTTCCAGCCACTTTAAGATAAGTCATCAGGGATTGAAAAAGGTACTGTAGAAACAACTGCTAGAAACTGGAGAAGCTTCTTCCACAATTAGCTGTGACTCTGCATCATACAAGAAGTATAATGGGATAGTAGTGTTGGAATCACAATTAATGCCCTTCCTTCTTTCCAGCTGCTATTTCAGCAGACACTCTGTGATGGGAGATGAGGCAGGCAGTCACCTTTTCATTCTATGGAGGATGTAATATCAGAAGTAAATTGGACAGTAACTTTTTTCTTATTATTCCCTCTTTCGCCGTGTATTTATTGTACCAAAGTCCTTGCTCCAGTAAAGTGAAAAGGATGTGCCCTGCAGTTTGTGTTGCAGACCTGGTGGGAAAGACCTTTTCTGTCTGATTTCCTTAGGTGGTAGGAGTCCAAACTTGCCTTACACATCAAATGTGCTATGACATTTTTATACAATAAAATCTAATCTGTCAAATGATCTGGATTGACTGTTAAAGAGTCTAGGAAGTTTCCTCCAAATGCTTTCAGAATCCACATCTAGATTAATCCTTTTTGCTATCTTCATACAAGTATTTATTAGGTCTCTGGTTTATTTTTGCAAGGCATGTTGGTCACAATAATGGATTAAGCATAAACTTGCACATATATTCCTTTATAAGAGTTTTTTTTTTGTGATAAGCTGACTGCTCAACATTAACATACATGTCTGAGTTATAATTAAAGACAGCATAATCCATAGCAATGCTCCTAATACTGAAATAAAGTAACTGTGTTGCTTTTCAGGAACAGATGGCTTTAAAAAGCCTCTAAAAATAATTTCATTAATAATGTTTTTTAAAAATTAAAGTATACATACATATGTGCAACATAAATTTTAGGGTTATCTTCCATGAGAGTAACAATATTTTTCAATACAGGTGAGCTGATTTTAATTTGGAGGTTCTGGTTCTTCATTCTTATTTGGCAGACAGCCACAGAAGTCATATCAGCAATCACCAGTGTTAATGAGACTGCTTGCAAGTAATAAATAAAGACTGTAGGAGCAGACATAATGATATTAACCATTGCCTCATTATGCAGTTATTAAAAGGCATATTGTACACTCTTCCCAGATGAGAGATGATAATTTCATTATCCTGGAAGATGAGAAAGAGATTTGTTGTTTTGCAATCATACTGTCATATTGATTTTTTTTTTCTAGAAGGTGATCACAAAACAGTTTGAGATATGTGATCTTGGTCTATAAAACTAATACCCTATCATCTAGAAGATGAGAAGCAGATATTAGATGAACTTAGTACAGATAAAAGGAGGTTTTTTTGGAGTGAATATGCTGTGCAGAGCCCATGTCCTAAGATGTAATTCTTTAGTTGCAATGATGATGCTTTTCCATGTAACATAATAAAGAAGTCGGTAAAGAGGGGCTAGGTGCTCACCCACAAAGTAAAAGCAGAAGATTCTTAAGCAATTTTGACTTAAAAACTCTTCTCTTATGGAGAGAGGAATAAAGCAATATGAGATTATAAATATCAAGATGTATAAACCTGCTTTTTCTTGAGTACTCTGGTAAAGTAATACCTTTTTTATTAGGGTTAGCCTTTCCTTAAAAATGTTTTGGAAATGAAAACTTTCATTTTTTTGCAGGAAAATTGCAAGGGGATTATAATATCATGGAATGGTGCCAAAGAAACTTTTGTCAACAGTGATGACATACAGACTTCAAGTGACTTCTGACAGCAATTAATTGCTGCATAATTTTTGATGATTAAGAAACAAAACTCATTCAAGTGAGTATATTATTCAGGGAGCAGGATCACTGTAGTGGCAATCCCCCTATGTCTGATCTAATTCAGAAACTGAAAGAAAGAAAAAAATGAAAAATAATTGAATTTGCTGAAGTTTGCAAATGATATGTTTTATTTGACAATAAATTTGCTTGTTGGCAATGTCTGTAGTAATAGCCCAAGAGGAATGGAACAGTGTTTGTTGGTTGGGAACTGTATGCACTGCCCCAATAGTATATTCTAAAAACCTTCAGACCGTGACTGGATATTAAAGGCCAATAAGCTCAGTGTTTATACAGTTCTTTACTTTTGATTGTAAATGCTCTAATCTATAGTACATCTTAATTTTTTCAATAGCCAGGAGTTGTATATGCCCAGCCTGAAATGTGTTACACATTTTGTGATAGTATCTATTTTTTCATGATATGGGTTACTTGTGATTTTCTTGTCATTGCTTAGTTACAATATTTTGACTGGAAACAGACCTACACCAAAAAAATCTATTTATCATTTGTTTGCATTTGTGGCACTTATTTGCAACTGTGAACAATGCTATACTTCATTTTTATACTTATATTTAAATTGCCTCTTACCACAATATTTTTACATAGGCAAACCTGGAAATACAATTTGTGGTTTTATAAAATATAAGAGTATTTTAAATTCAGCTATGCTGTTATGACCTAAAATCTTGTGGTTTGCATAACAAAGAAACCTATAGTATTTGTAAAAGTATTCATGATAATTTTTAGCTACTGGTTATAGAGTTGTTTCTCACAAAGTTTTCTTACCTGTGGCAATGGAAACTGTCCCCACTTCCCAGTAGAAGGTATTTCACTTGAGCATAACTGGTTTACAGGGTTTGTAAAAGAAAGAATTCAGTATCTCTGGTGTTGTTCTCATCATTATCTTTTCTGCATATTAGAAGAAGCAGGATGTATGGACACAGAGTGGTATCTCCATTACAATATGACATCTGTTGTTCACCCCTTGTTGACCACTGCCATCATTCCATCTTTTCTTTTTCCTCTTTCCAGTCACTAATAAAGCTTGAACTTTAGCAACATGTAATCAGAGTTAAGATTCTGCTGTCAGTGTTAAAGCAAGTGGTTTTGAGCAGAAAAAATGTTCATGTTATGGGGTAGTCTTTGGTAGAACTACAACTGAATTTTTTGTTCTATCCCTTTCTACCCCCTTTTTTTTCAGACCAGCTAATCCTGTCTGTGTCAGTGTAGGCAGTGGGGTATTAGCAACATGGCTATCAGCATCAGGTACAGTTTAGCAGTTCTGTTACTCAGTTGCTTTTCTGTATTTATTTAATCTTTTATATTGGCAGTTATAATGATACATTAGTATATATTCCATATTTAACTAGTTAATTTGCATTAGCTTCTCCTTCATCATCATTTTGGAATGAATAGCCCTGCAACAAGAAATGCAAATTGATATACTGATACAGACTGGAGAGTCTGTAAAAAAGTGTGATCTTTTATTAAAAGAAGCAAAAGAGGATTTTTAATGTATGTTGCACTCTTAATGATCTTCCCTCTGATCCACTGAACTTTCACGCTAATTCCCAGCAGAGGGAGTAAGTGAAATGGAGATGAATGAATCATACATAGCTTTGTAGTATTAACATGCACTGTTATCTGAACACGTGGAAAGATATTTCAGTTAGTTTTACATTTTGGACACTTTCCAAACAGAAGAAAAAGAGCTTGATAAGATGGATGAAATTTTCATATGACTCCACTTGGATTTAATATATCAAAACACAGCCTTATTTCATGACAAGGATCAGATTTTTTATTAATAAACTTTGAAAAAACAATATTGGTTTGTAATTAAAACATTATGTATAAAGCTATGGCCTGAAATTATGGTCCCTTCCAATGGATTTTTTTTTACCTTACTCTCTAATATACTGTAATTTGATTTTTATTAAAATCCATGAAGCAGTTTAATAATTTATTTCAGCAGATGCAAAAGTCTAAGCTTAGTTTTAAGTTTCCTATCTTGTGCTTCTCATCTATGTTGTATTTTTGGTGCTTTTATTTCCTGAGGTGGGAGAAGAACAAACATTTTTATCTTGAATGCAGCCTACACCCAAGCAATTATATAGAGTACACAAAGCAGAAAACGTCTTTGTTGTCAGAGTTGCAGTGCAACCCAGCAAGTGAACAATGTACTTCTCAGATTTGCTTTACATGAGAGTATGTCTTTCCTGCACATAGAAATATTTTATAAAATCACTTTTGCCAGCATAGCATGAATATTTTTAAAACAATGCTACTTGACAGAAATAAAACCTATAATTGAATTTCTTTTTTGACCAACAGTGACTGCTCTGGAAGTAGTGTTGAAATGATTTTTCATTTTAAGACTGAGTCAGTGTGCACTAGCTTTCCATTTTCATTTCTGGCTCCCTTATCAGTGCCCTAAGAAACAAGCAACCTCCACAGCATTTTTCACTCTAATGCTTTTACCTTGGACTGCAAGTCAGTGTGGTGTGGCGTTCATTCATTTATCAGGCAACACCTGTATTTCCTATCCAAAAGTGCTGTCCTCAGACTCACTGACTTTACACGGAAGAAAAAAAAAAAAAAAAAAAAAGAAGCGCTCATGTTGAAACCAGAACTCACAAGTTTGAGAGAAGTTTATTAAAATACATAAGACGCCGAACTGGGGAACCAACTACCCAGTATTATTTTGGTCAGTTCTTTCAGTCAGTCGGTCCAGCCTTCCTTTCTCACTTCTAGCATAGAAGCTGAGCTTGAAACGCTGCATTTGAAGACCCAAGGGCACTACAGTTCCCAGATGTAAGCACCTTCAGCCGAAGCCTTTCACCAGATACCACAGCAAGGATCCTGACTACGTGCTTCAATTGCCCCGCCACCTCCAACACTCGCTCGAGAAAACAACCTGGAGATGGCCCGTCGCTACCTTAAGCCACTTAGGGTAGGCGAAGGGGGAAAGAAAAGCCGAGGCGGAAAGTTGTAATGTTGAAATCGCTCTTTCTCAGCGCCTGGCCGCTCCTGCTCCTCCTCACCCCCGCGTGGCCCTGTGACCCGGCCGCGGTCAATGTCTTGCCGAGGTGGCAACACCTGAGCGCCGCACCCCGCCCTGCCCGGGCAGGGCCGCGAGCTCGCCTCCTCTTTGGCCCC
>NW_005054315.1:8694488-8710671 GCF_000277835.1 Geospiza fortis
CCGCGGGTGGAGCCCCGGGCGCTGCCGTCGGGGGAGGCTGGGCAGCGGGCAGGGCTTCGCTCCCTTCCCCGCGCCTTGTCCGGAGGCTGTTTGTCTGCGAGCACAGCGACGGGAGACGCTGAACCTGAAGAAAAACAGGCGCTTAATTTAGAGGCCACCCGTACCTAGTGGGACACGGGTTCCCGTGTACACAAACGGCTCCTCCGCGGCCGGTGGTCCGAGTTTCCCGAAGGTGTGAATTGGAGTGAGGTGAGCAGCCTTGTGCTCCCACCAGCCCGGCTCCCCGCAGCAAGGCCGAGCTCAGCAGGCAGTGCTTTCTTGCCCTGAAAGGCTGTGGCTTTTCCTCTCCCATTCCTCAAATATCTCTCAAAATGCTGACTGATCCTCTACCCTGAAATTAGCCATAAATTGTGTGACTTTTCCCTCTCTTTAATATATTTTCAGACGTGAGACCTGAAATACCACTAATGTATTGTTTTCATTATTATGCTAGCCTCTGTTGACATACTTTACTATCCATAGTATATTTAATGTATTCAATTTTAATTGCCACTAATGGATCTTAGGTTACTATATAGGACATCTTTTCAATTCAAAACCATTTAAGAGCACAATGAAATTTTAGTTATGGAAACATCACCTTGCCAGTTTTGCCATAAAATTAGCTGAAAACCACCCCATATATAAAAAGGAGTCTATAGGAACACCCCAACAATATAAACACTAATTGTTTGAATATTTTCACGCTAGTTAAAAACCCAAGTTTTTCTCTATAGTTTTTAAAATTGTATTTAAATGTGATAAAGTAATGCATGTCTTACACTTAATCTGTGTATAAATACCAAAGCAATGTTAGTATCAGCTAGAAGCATGTAGTGGACTGTACATTCCATCTTTTGTCTGAAAGTAAATTGTTATTCCAGGTAGACACACAAGATCTTCCAGAACCTCTTCCTGTTCTCTTATTTTGCCATTATAAATCTTAGGTACCATAACTATCACCCATAAATCTTTGTTTGGTTGGACATCATGTTCTCTACTCAGTACTGTACATTCTCCTGTATTTGTCATCATTAAGAAGTTCATTTGCTTTACCACTCACCAAACATTAGCTTCCAAAAATAGCAACCATGCATCAAAGCTTGTTTGATGCTGATACAAGGCTGTACATCATTTTTTGCATCAGAGTAATTTCTCAGTCTTGGTATCACCATGCCAATAAACACTGGGGCAACAGTCCTTTTCCATGCAACATGATATGGATTGTTTTTATGTAAATTTTAAGTGGAACTGAGCTCTCATCAGCAGTTTCTACAGGGCAAAGATTAGATTACAGATGGAAAAAAAAGTAACTTTATTACTGGCACTTGTCTTGTAGCTCTTTAATCATTGAAAGAAGGCGTTTTCAGGGTAGGAGTTGGCTTATGATTAAAGGAAAGGGAGCAGGTGCATTTAGGCTCATCCAGTGACGAGGTAGGAACTGTCTGTGGTTGTTTATAGTGATGGGTAATTAGTTTGTCTATGTACAGACGTCAGAGTTTAGAGAAAGTAGAAGGTCATGTTTCTTTGCTTTCACAGAGACCTTGTGAACTTAAATTCTGCCGTGTTTTTAATTAAAAAATGTTTTATTTAGCATGTGCTTCTGGGTGTATAGGGTCTAATTCTTCTCTTGGAAAAAACCCAGCCAACCTGGCAGTGTTGCTTCTAAGGCAGTGGATGGGAATATGAGTGTGTGCTGTCTGCCATTGAGCTCTACAGAGAAAGGGTTCTGCTCCCACTCAGCCTGTGGCGGTGCTGACAGCCTCTGCTGTCCTCTCTGTCGTGCAGGACATTAACAGCTGTACAGTACTCGGCTGGTAGCCTCAGAGTTTATAGTTGTGAAAAAAGATGAGCAAAAAGGAGGAAAAAACCTCTTAAATAACGAGCACCGGCACTGAATTGTTACCAAGGAACTGCAAATAGGATTGAATTATGGAAATGTCTCAGGCAAATATTTATTGCAGTAGCAAAGCTGCATTTCAGATTCACCAGGACAAAAGTGATATCATCAATGTCTAACAATGCACAGATAAATTCTCCCTATTTTGTGTGAAGGTTTAATAAATGGTCATTGCCTCACAGCCCATCTGTTCCACTCTTCATTTCAGATGTGTGTTGTAAGCACAACTGGTCTTTGACTGGAGAGTGTAACCAGCACACATTATAGAGAGGGACCTGCAGAGCACTCACTGTGCAGAAAGTGAAGGTGACTCTGAAGTCTGTTGTCGCTATGTCACAGATCTCTTGTGCAGTGCCCTGCACAGTGGGAATCCATCAGTTCACTTCTTCTCTGTAGTCTTGCTTCATAACAGCAAGCTCAGACTTTGGCCCATTAAATGTAGTATTTACCCAGCAATGCACAGTTCATTTATCTTTTTGTTACAGATACCTAGAAGTGCCTTTCTGCAATTGTAGGTGCTGATGAACTGAATATGGCTTGTTTGTTGAAGTCCAAAATACTAAAGGACATCCACTTGAACGTGGGAATCTTTGTTGGAAGGCAGTAGAATGAAGCAGTACATGCCAAGATTGTAAGACATTCTTAGAAAAAGCTGCTTCATTTCTCAGCTCTGCATATACTGGAAGAAAGTTAACAATCACAAGAGAGATGAAGTTCAGTCATAAAATGTAGTTTATCCAAGATATTAAATATACAGTCTTCTCTTACTGCAAGATTTATGGTTCTGTATTATTAAAGGAAGAGTCTGTGTAAAAAGGTCAGGAAAGGAGACCATTTACCTACCTATTTTATTGCAGTGAAACATGCATTCATGGATGTTGGCACTTAAGGAAGATGGCTTTATCTGTACCAAAGCATTTCTGTGCATTGCTGTTCATCCTCAAGTCAGCAGAACTCCCTCAGAATTATTTGGGTTTGATAAGCTTGGAGCACAAATCCCTCCCCAGCGCCTTCTGAGTGTGGTACTGCAGCCTCTCTCCTTCCACACTACACATGAAGAGGGTTAAGCTAAGATAGGCTCATTAAATCTGTGTCATCTCATAAATTCATTAATGGAAAGGTCTTCCTGATACAGTATCAAATTTTTGGAGGTAGATATGGGTAAAACAGTGCAATATAACAGTGCAATATAAGAGTCTGGCTGCTCTAAACTGCATTTAAAATGAAAAGTTTTGAAATTAAACATAAAAGTAAACAATGCAATCAGTACAGGAATTCTGGAGTACTCAATTTTTTGGCGTCTATAAAGAGTGCACACAGTGGGTTGTAGAATTCTGTGTAAAATGCCTACATCTGTTTGATGAGTTATAACAGGATGAAACTAAAAGTCTTGGCAGCTCAAAGCCAAGCAACTGGGTCTGTTGGCCTCTGGAAAAATACAGACAGCAGTCTGGGAGCAGAGTGTAAATGTATTAGTAGATATTTCTGTGAAAACTATCAGCAGTGATGCTTCTAGTGAAGCTCAGACTTAAATAATCATTGTCTTAGTTTCAAGGGTACCATTTTACAGTTTTCATACCTCTTGCAAGTCCTATTACTCCTGATGCCTGTACTCTATATAGCCTCAAAGGGAGTCAACAGAATTCCTCTTGGCAGTAGTGGCTTATCCAATAGTTGCCGGAATGGAACAGAAAATTGTCTTGGAACACTTTTAACAGCAGATGGTGTATCTGCTTTTGTGCAGCACTTCTGAAATGCACCTTGGGAGCAAATTTCACTGTAGACATTGGTGATGCCTTAAATTCTGACAAATTTTGAGATAATTAAGAGGAGGAATGAATCAAGGACTCAGAGAAATATGCATCAAAACAGGTGTAAGAGATGAAGTGGGACTTTTTAGCAGTTTATCACCATTGACCCTTGATGACCTTGAATGAGTCTAGTGAAGTGTAATTACTAAAGTATTTACTTAGAGTAAATGGTTTTTTTAGCCAGCCTGTTGATGTTCAAAGAGAATGAGATAAAACAGGACACAGATTTCTTTGGTGTTTCTTCCAGTGCATTTTGTTTCTCAGAATTCTCAGGCCTGTGGTTCTCCATGCTCCCAGCTGCTTCAGAGCAGACTTCATCAGTCAGCTCCAGGAATGCGGAAAACTTACACGTGTATAAGCTGGCACACACATTCAGTGGTGTCCTCTGCCAGCTGCTTCTCTGCTGAAGTTTGTTGCTAAGTTAAGACAGAAGTAGCTTTGAAAAGAGTCCTTCAAGGAAAATTTCTTGACAGTACTTGACAGCACAACTTTTTCTTTTATGGAAACACTAAATGATTTTAGGGATATTGTCTGAATTTACAGGCAAGGCACACCTGAGAGTGCACAGTTACCAGAAATGCTTCAGCTTGTACGGCTAAAATACAGTCCCCATAAACAGTTTGTTTGTTCTGTGGATAAAAATACACAATAGCTCTGCTTTTTCTTTTTCTTTTTTTTCTTTTTTTTTTTAACAGAAAAGGAGTTTATTTTTTAAAAAGTCTATTTATTTTTAATAAAATTGTTTAATATTTCATCCCTGAAAAGCTAAAACCTCAGTGTGTTTTGGTCCATTTGTTTTTATCTGTGGCACATGAAAGTTCTGGGCAATGGAGACAGGTAGCTTTTTTTTTTACTTCTTTGTATCTTAAAGTGGTGAGTGAGATGGGAACATTACACAGTTCTCATTCTCCATGTCATTCTTCTTTTATCACAACAGCTTTGGCAATTCTGCTATTTAAAGAGAAGTAGGATATAACAAAGGAACTGCTTCATCTTCTAACTCATTGTCTAATACAATGCAATCAGCTGCCTGTATTTTAGAATTATGGGGTTTGTTTGATTCTTGAGTAGATTTCTTTCCTTCCTAAAATGGAAAATATTCTACAACTGAACAAAGAAACTATAAATACAATATAATGTGGAACTTTAAGGACTCAGGGCACTGTATGCCATCAAAATTAGTAGCTCTTTTAATCTTACAGTTGTGGCATTTTTTCCTTAATACTGGAATCAGTATCACTAAGGTTTTTTTCAAGGTATTGGGGGGTTGGGCAGATGCAGGGGTTGCATTGCATCAGCTGACCATGGAGACACCAAGAGTTTCCATAGGTACTTGGACAAATTGGAGGTGAAGGAGGGACAGATGTATGATCTGTCTATCTGTCCTTCTAATTCCATTCCTAGAAGACAAACAAATTGCTAATTTCTGCAGCTACAGGCCTTTTGAGTTGGTGTAGTGATGTTTACTGCATCACCATAGAGCTGACAGTTTCATAGGTAGGAGCACTGTGCAAAACATCCCCATGGCTTAAGTCTTGACTGGTAGGGCTGCAGGATGGAGAGATTCTAGATCCACATCATTTTGTGTGTTGCTCTGCAGTGGAAGGCACGTATGCCTGGTCTATTTGAGGTCTGATTTTTACTTACTGATGTTAGCTTCAGAAAACTATAGTACAGAAAAACATCAGGAGAGGAAGAGAATTAAAGTCCCTGCTTAGAGGTCCAAAGCAGAGTACAGAAGTAGAGCATGAATGAAGTATATATGGGAGTATCTGGGGAGAGTTCTCCTTTAGGCTTCCCAGAAACTTCAGATCTGGTTTCCATCATGTCTTCTGCACTGTAGGCTGTTTGTGTAGTGTGTTCAGGCATGCTCTCCGGTGTTTGAAAGGAACCATTCATGCTGGTTTAGTAGATATTCACCCCCGAGTCGCCTGTTCTTCTCAGACCTTCTGAAAGCAGTCTCTTCATCAGAGAACACCAGAGTATCCAAAACTGGAGAGATTACTTGGTGGGGCTGGAAATCACAGAGGAAAGATGAGCAAAGTGTGCCCCCTCAAACATTTTATTTGATGTTTTCCTTGCTGGGTGGGGTGATGTTGAAAGTTTTAGCAAAACATAAACAGCGCAATTTTTAGAAATTTAGAAGAAAATCAAAACTGTGCAGAGGTAGTGTGGCATTCAGAAAGACTATAGGTGGCAGCATCATAATAAAATAGAGTTTATTTAATGTCATTAGTCAAAGAGAAATCAGCCCTTAGTTTCTTCAACAGCATGTTATGAACAAATATATAAGACAGTGTGAAACAAAAAGAGGAGATAAGAAACCTGGAGTTTATAATCATTTAAAGAAACAGTTAAAATATGCCAATCAGTCTCTTAATCTGCGTGATATCGCTTCTGTAAACATGAATGAACATGCAGACTTGCAGAGATCCTTCTCCATATCTTGCTTGGTGCATTCAAGCTATTAGAGGTAGCTGAATTTTGCCACACTGGCACATAATCCAAGCAAGAAAAGGAAAATGTTATTCTCATTAGGACTGTTGTGTCAGGATTTTAAAAAGGAATATTTGAAGAAAGATATATTAGTGTACTTTATGAAGTGTCCTGTCCTAGATGGCTAATGTCTTTGAGACATTGAAGGTGGATGAAGTAAAGATTGATTTTTTTAATGGAGAGGAGTCTATGAAAATGAAGCCCATTTCAGGTATTTTGGACGTAGCTTCCAAACTTGAGTACTTCTAACTTTGAAAAAGAAATCTGTTTTTAAAATAAGGAGGATAACATTTTTTTACATTTGTCCCTCTTACTTGCCATTAAGGTTTACAGAAACTGTTAATGAGGAGCAGCTTCTTGTGTCAATGAGCTGTTAGCTATAATTTTCTCCTAGTATTGGTTTATAGGAGAAATGAGAATTTTTTCCCCTGCAGCCCAGGGAGAACTGTCAGACCCATTTGGCAGGGTACAGATGCACTTTTTTTCTTGTACTAATGCATTCCCCTCGAATCACTCAGTCCAAAATTATCAAAGTGAAGTCATAGGCTGTATCTGGTCCATGGGTTTCTTGTTCCTCAGCAGCCAGCTTTATAAGATACTGTAGAGGTTACTGCTCTCAAATATTCAATTATATATGTACTTGTCTCAAAAGTTATTTGATACAAAATCATGGGAGCACAAGTATAGATTTGTTTTTATTTAATCTTGTAGCCTAGATCTTTTTCAAATCTTATTGTCAGATGAAGTATGATGCAGAATGTAAACTCAGCTTGTTTAATTGCTTCTGAACCAACTGGTGAAGAGTGCTCTGCTTCTTTACTGGTTTATTTTTTTAAAGTGAGGTGCTAGATGTATGTCAGTGTTTTAAACTGACTGTGCAGATTACAGAGTTCTGGGTGACTTGCATCAGTGAAAGGATGCTGGGGAAAACAGTCAAGTGTCACTGTAAAAATTATTTGTTCTTTCTAATGACTTAAGGTTCCCTTTTTTTGATTATGTCTACAAAACCTCTTTGACCAAATGACAAACCAGTGTGAATTAAACTATTTAACTATTTCTGCCTGTCTTGTGTCTCACACTACCAGGTAGTGTTGAAATTTACCTGAGCAGCTTCAACAGGACTTCAATTTGTTTGCTCAGAGATAGACATGAAGCAAGGTTGCGAAGCTGAAATATGCAGGTTTTTGGTTTTTTACCCAGCAGAGGGAGGAAAACGCTTGGCTTGTATTATTACTCCTGTATTTCTTTTTTTCATAAGCCAGTGTAGTGGATTAGAGACATTATACTTTAATATTAAGAGATAACAAAGGCATCACACTCAACACAGAGGCTTTTAACATCTTCAGGGGTAAATCCCAGTCAACTACAACAGGAAGGAGGCACCTAACCTCAAAATCTCACTGTGCATCTTATTGGATAATGATTCCTATTCACCGCAAGAAGTGATGGCTCCCATCTCTGTTTTTAGGTATTTGATGGCTGTGAAAACTTGACCCTCAATAACTATATATCTAAAGAGTGGCTGCTGGTAGGGAGTACTTCTGAACTTGTGAGCACTGGGTGTGCCTGTCTGTAGTATATAGACATGTCTGGGTAGTAGCTGTATGTGTGTCATTTTCACCCTTTTTCCTTGTTCACATACCCTGATTTCAAGGAAAGGAAATTTGGTTCTGTGAGCAAATAAGGCAGCTGCCATGTGCCTTGGACATGCTACAGATCTGAACAATTCAGGTAGGTGGACAGGGAGGATGCATCTAAACCACTGAAGAGTGCAGGAAATGTTCCTGGGTCAGGCTGTCATTGATCTTGGGTTGGAACAGCCCTGGACACAATCATGGTTGGATAGGCTGGTGATGGTTTGCAACAAGCACAGTGGGTGTAGTCAACCTCTTTTGAAAATCATGAGAGTTTAGCAGTCTGGTTTCAAGCATTGTCCCCAGTGCCACAGAACAGTCCTGAGAGTATTTCACTTTAAAGAGCAGATGCAGCCCAAGGCAGAGGCTCCTGGATATGGGCTAGGCTGCATCAACCACATCAAGCAAAGTGATTTTGTCCTTACTCTGGCAGGTGTCAGTAGGTGAGCATTTAGGTATATTGAAGGGGAGGGGAAATTCTATCTTCTGTTTTGATGATTTTTTTAAAGCACAGTTCTATTTTCTGTGCTAGTCTGTGGACTTTTTATAGCATGGTATGAATGATTTGTGTTTGATCCCACAGCTAGAGAGAGCACTTCCAGTCTGTAAGGCAAAGGAGGTTATTTGTGTGTTGCTGTGAAAGGTTGTGGGGGCAAATGCCAATTTTCTCACAGCCACAGCTCACACTTCTCTTTACACTTTGGGGCTGGAGGTAAGGTCAGTGGGCAGCAGGGTGCCGACAAGAGTAGGAGTTCACTGGAACAAATGAGTGTTCACCCAGCTAACACTTATTTCTGTCTTTTCTTTTGCTGTAAGATTACTCAAAGATGGTCTAGTACAACACTGTTCCAACAGCTACTGTAAGCAGAAGATACTCTGGGTATAATCGGACTCTGTACACTGATGACTGATCACACAAATGTGATAATTCTTATGACAGGATCTGTGGCTTTGAGGTTCATTGTAGAAGCCAGATTGTGCCTTATTTGCTGTTAAGGCTTAATAGAATTGCCCATTGATTTCTCTGCAGCCACGTCCCCCAAGGGATTTATTCATTCAGGGATTAAAATTGTTCCACGGTTGTCTGATTTGTTTAAAGCTCATGCATTTCTCTTAATTGGAGACAGTGACCTCAAAAATAGCCAAAACCTTCCATTATCCTTATGTGGAAGAGAAAGGTGTACAAAAAAAAAAAGTCATATTCTAATTAATGAAGGCTCCTACATTTCTACTTTTGTACCTTCCTACTTCTGCTTGCTTGAGTCAAAAATGACTTGAAATATCTGTCTGATGAATTTGTTTGGAGTGGAAGGAAGCCAAGAATTATTTTAACAAATGTTTTAGCTTGACACTGAGTATGGAGGCTTAGTTTGCCAAGCTCGAAAAGTTAATAACTAGGCAGTTTTTGTGAGGCTTATATAGGGTGTGGGTCATCTTGAATGTCAGTTCCAATCTGTGTTACATATTTGTAGAGGAGCATATATCGTGGATGAATTGACATGTTCTCATAAGTTCTGTGTTTCTCTGAAACAGCAGATTAGTTTTGAGAAACTGTGGCACATAGTGCAGTCAGCAGAGAAGCTGAAAGGACTTCAGGAAATCGGCTCCTTCTAAGTGCTGGACAAAATTTCTGAGGTACCTGGAAATGTGTCTGGAGGAGCGTCGTGTTGGGTGCCGTGATGGTGCGAAGGGAACGTGTCTGGTAAGCTGGGTGCAGAGTACACTCAGGAGCATTATGGCTCCTGGGAAAGGTGGATGGAGTTCAGCTCCCTCAGAGAAGGGAGCCTGTAAGCACAGGGTCCCATGGTTTAGTGGGCTGTAGAGCTGTTGTCCTGTCTGCAGCCTCTTGGCGGTAGAACAGGCTCTCTTGCTTCTCTTCTGTGCCGGTGTTAATTCTTCCCACAGCTGTGAAAGAAATCAACAAAAGTCAATCTGAAAGTCAATCTGCTGCTGCTCCCACTTTTGCATGGGCATTTGAGATCACAGTGTAGTGTGTATGAAAAGCAATATGTGGGCAAGACAGAACAAGGATCTGCTGCAGATTCACTTGAGATCTGAGGCTGTCAAAACTTAGGTCAAAACCAGGCTTTTAGCTAATGTTAATCTGATGATGAAGCCAGATATAATCCTGGTAATTAAAAACAAAACCCCAAACAAACCTTGGTTCCATGGATGAAATAGAATTCATTGAAGAGGAGGGAGGCTTCTCTGAGCATCACTCCCTACTTTGTTCTGCCCCCAGTGAAGGGTGTTCTATCATTACCCCTTTTTAGGAACTTTTTTTTCAGTAACTATTCTTGCTTTCACTCAGACTTTCTGTAGCCTTTACTCCTGTTTTTTTTTCTGCAGAGTTTCTCCTTCCTTGCTTTATTCTTTTGCACAGAAACATCTCTGCCATACAAATACCTGCATTTGTGATTGCAATCTTAAGGGACACCTCTCTGCCCCAGAATATCAGTTGCTCCTTTGGACCCACCATGCATCTATAGTTGCTTTCATTATGTCCTTGGATAAGGGAGCTCTGTTGCATTTTACTCTTGATTTGAATTGCTTCAGTAATGCTTAAACCAGTTGCAACAAGGGGTTAACTTGAAATTTAACAGTGGAAGATGATAGGAGGAAAAGAAGTATATTTTTTCCTAGAAGCAAGTTGAAATCATGGGTTTGTAATAATATACCACTGCATATCTGATAATCCAGAGTCCCCAGGTGGGCTTCAACCCTTGAACAGGCAAAGTTTTATGACACTGAAGGTCAGTCCATTTCAGAAATACCTGAACTGAGTAAACAGTCTGGTTCCTCTGCCATTTGCATTGAGTCTGCACTATACAGAAGGATAATAGTAGCTGGCCTGCTGTTTTGACAAAATTATGCTCTTTAAACTGGTTACCAACGCTTGTGTAACACAATACTGTTAGCACAAGCATGAGAGTGTTTTTATTTGGACTCTGATGGAGTGCTTTAAGGAAGTGCTGTCTGCTCTAGAGTAAAAAGGTTGTTTCCATGACCTTTCTCACAGTGAGAGGATGTTTTTAGCAATAACTAATCTTATGAATCTGATATGAAATGATTCTGTGAGCAGAGAGCACAGTAAATTGTCATGTATACACAAATGATTTTTGGTCAGTTTTCTTGAAACATTCTCTGCAACTCTTGCAATGAGCCTGGTGTAGCAAGTTCCTTAGTCAAAGCAAAATACTGGCAATTAGAATTTTAAATCAGATTCTCTAGTTTTTACTTACTAGAGTCTGGTTTAATAACCAGCTCAGCTGCTTTGCCTTCTTATTCTGAATGAAAGTCACAAACTGTAGCTGAGTCACAAGATAAGAGGACTGTGTGTGCAGATAGGTACATCTCAACCTCCTGTTGAACTCCTAGGTACTTTGGATCTGTGGATGATGGTGTGAGAATTTCCAGCAAGGGCTTCTTGGTTCCACCTTCTCAAAACAAACTTGCAAATACTGCTGAAAAGTATTTCATTGTTTTTTCAATCACATCTGCTCCCACACAGCACTGCATTTGTCAGCTGTATTTCCATAATATAAAGTCTCATTTCCTCCTATCTTTTTGTATCTGACTAGTTGTTATTTTAATAGCCTCTATTTCGGAAGCATAGGGCAAAATAAAAGTGACCAATCTAGTTTTATTCATTGTATTTATAAGTGATTACACCATTTTGTTTTCTCAGTCCAGTCTTTGATATGGAATGTGGCTGGAATTTACAATAGAACTGAGCATCATCCTAACTGTTTATTTGGCTGTTAGAATTAGACTGAAGCTGAGTGCTTATACTAGCTCAGCCCAAAAGTCTGCTGTGATGTTATTAAAACTTTTTACTCCGTAACTGTCTGTACAGTTTGTAGTGATCTGGAGACAATATCTGCTTTAAAAGTTTAGGGTAAGGAAGCAAAAGCCATTTGCTAGTAAAGGTAATAGTGCTACTGTGATAGGAACATGCAAATGATCTACTTACATGAGAAGGTTCATTATCAAAATGATCTTCAACTTTTAGCTAGTCTGTGTGATGCTTCTTATTACTCAGCCACTTTGCTTACGAAGAGGAAATTGGCAAATACTGGGTGAGATCACTTCACTTTTTAAATGTCTTAATTAATTATATTGGATGTGTAATGCCTGATAAGATGCTGTTTGTTAAACCAGAACACCCTGGCAATTTTGTGCAGACTGCTTGCAAAGAGCATTATTTACTATGCTGAGTCAAAGCACAAGGCTGAGTGTGTCAGAACCAAAGTTCATTGTGGAGCTGTAACCTGCCTCTTGTGGGGTGGACTCCAGTTACACCATCCCAAGTTATTCATCCTTTTGTCCCCTCACTTGAAGGACCTAAAAGTTACACCACCTGCCAAAGCTATGAGCGACTGAATATAATGAAGGAAATTAATACAAGTATCACTGTTATCTCTAATAAAATATCACTGGCTTACAGTGAAAACCTGAAGGGAAGTTAATAAAGGAATAAAGACATTGTGTGCTGCATAAATCAATGCTGATTTCACGTAGCTGTAAAAGTGAAGATGTAAATTGTTTACATACAACTGTCAATCCTAAGACTTTGAAAACCAGCTAAAACAGAAAATTACCTTTTCCTGGGCTTACGTGTCATTGGAAAAAATAAAAGGTACTTAAGTCCCATTTTCTTAAAGGCGTTGTAGAATTTTACATCTTATTCTAGATTAGGAAAGCAGTTTGCTCCGCTGTGTAGTTATCAAATCAAATAATGCAATATTTAGTAACTAGATCACACTCAACTTATTTTAAAACAGATTATTTAAAAACATACCATGTAGTTAGTATAGCTTGAAACAGAAGATATATTTAAAAAGAAGAAGGAACTTTTCTGATTCTCTTTGGATGTTCAGATGACTTTCTGGGTATATAAAGGCTTTGTTTTCCTCAATTTTCTTTCTATTTCCCCTTTCCTTTTGATATCAGTCTTTCTTGCCTCTAGTAAAACCCAAGAAAAACCTGGACATGAAATAAGCTGGAGAATTGGACTCATATATCTAAAACTAAAAATTGTAGCAGGGGTAGGAGAATAAGAAAAGGAGTTTATTAAAAGAAACTGTATTTGTAGAAATTTTTCATCCTTTTGCTTCAGAGGTTATGTACAGTAGCATGAAAGAGGGTGCCTATTTCTTCTCTTCTGTCTGACTTCTGCTTGGCAGCTCTTCCTGCAGGCAGCCAGAATCCAGTCCAGGTGGGCTCAGCTCATTGCTGGTGGTAGTACTGCCCTCCTGCTCCAGTGATGGCTGTAAGGAAATGGAGATAGATGGCAGTTCTGTGAGTGTTGTTTGAGGAACACAGAGCGCTTGGGAACTCGAGTGGTTGCCCTTTGAATCATTTGAATCATAGTACATGTGTGAGGACACTGGTATCACTCTGTGTTGCATGGAGTTTGGGCTTTTTAATTCTTCTGAAATTGCTTATGCTTCCTCTGGACATTGTCCTTCAATAGTAATAGAACTTTTATGACTAGTCATGAAACAGTAAAAATTGTAAAACCCAGCCTAGAGCTGAAGCAGTTGTGTCATCATAAATGTATTCAGAGCATACTCATACACACAGAGGGAAATGAACTACACTGGTACTTGGCAGTGCTAGATTAGCAGTTGGACTTGATGGCCTCTAAGATGTTTTCCAGCCTAAATGGTTCTGTGATTGGTACCTAAATAGTGTATGCTGAGATTTGCATAGAAGGCCATTGTTTCTTACTGTAGTCTTCCCGTCCCTACCAGCCAGTGTATGCCTTGGGTACTGTACTGTATTATATATATTATAATGGGTTGTTTCAGCGGCCAGTGGGTGTGTTTGCATCAACTTCAGCCTAGATGGAACAAGAGCTGTAAGCATGCAGAGACATAGACTGCAGTGCAGGCTAGACAAGCTCTCTGAGGACTGAAGATGCTGTGTTGTTCTCTTTTCCTTGTTGCTCTTGTAATACAGAGGTGCACATGTCCCCAGCCTAAGTCATCTCACTAGATGGTGTGAACTATTTAGCTCTCAAAGGGAAAAGGAATTCTTTGTTCCCCATCTCACAGCTCCTTTTCTCAGGAGATCCTCTCTTAGTTACCATGGATATGTAAACTGGTGGTACAGTCTTCCCATCCTTTATTGGTACACCTACTAACATCTGCATCAGTGCAGCTTTCAAATATAGGCCTGGTTTGTGCTGGATCTGGCTAAATCTGGAGCTGTTTTACACATTTCTTTGACACATTGGTTTTGGCTGGTCGTTCTACCTTTTTGAGCAGATGTAACATTTCATAACTTGTCACTGAATTTTTATCCTTCCATTCATGATGGTGACAACCAGAAATCTAATTGTGAGCCACCAATGTGAAGCATATAAAGCAGCTTGGGAATTTCAAGAAATCTGTTTCTCAGCACCCCTCCCTTGAACATTGGGTGGTGTACGAAGTATGAGGTTACATAGAGACCTGGAGCAGGTGGGTCAATTCCATACAGTTCAGTAGAAAAGGAATTTGCATTGCAAAAGAATTTGTACATCTTATTCTTCAGTGACACTCAAGCCCAATTGCACTTGATTTGACACTAACTGGCTAGTTAAGGAATCTTTCTTTAGGCTTCAGTGGACATTGGATCAGAGCTGCTGAGACCAAGGGCACTGAACCACCTGGTTAGGTTTATTACCTTCATAACTAGGTAGGAAGCTCTGGAAAACTAGGACCAGCTCTGTAGCATCAGCATTTATCTAAACATTAAGAGATAAAGACACTGCAAACGTGACACTGTTCCCACTTACTTCATCATGTAATGCGTGGAGAAGGTGGAGAGTAGACAGGCTACTGGCTGTCAGCTGAGTCACAGGGGAAACAGAAAATGACAAGTGTATTAGCAAATTTAAATATACAGAGAAGCATTGAAGTAGGAGTTCTCAAGCTTTTGTTCGCTTACACTGTTTGGATAAGCTGTTGGTCTTTTGTGGCATTCAGATATGAAATACAGTAAATATTTTTTCATGACATTTTTTCTGTCTTTACATATAAAAGAAAGCCACAATAGTAATGAGAGGATTAGCAAATGTGTTTGTTAAGTGTTGCTGCGGCTGTGATTTTTCCAGAGCCATGTGAGATCTTCTCAAGTATGAATAGCATCAAGGTTTTTACTGCTCTTATTATTTAATTGTATTCTTACAGTATTCAAAGGACTCAACCAGCACAAGAAGCTATTGTGCTTGGAACTGTGCAAACACTCGAGACAGAATAGTCTCTAAAAAATTCTGAGTATAACGCAACAAGACAGGTAAAGCATGCGCATTCAGGCAGCTCCGTAATACCTTGCTGCTAGGCATTTAGGTGGGGTCATAACAAGACTTTTTGTCATCTTTCCCTTCCTCTTCCTCTTATGCAGCTTCTGTCCTCCTCCTGACACCATTCCCAGCCAGCTGCTATTGCAGTTTTGCAAGCCCTTGCTCTGGCACTGCCCCTGTAGGGCAGCCCAGGCTGGGCACCCTGCAGGGTGCAGGCATGGTCCCATATCCACATCACTTACTTCACAAGAGCCCTCATACATTTTCACTGCAAAGAGCAAGACAGGTGCTGAAGACTGGAAAATGATTTGAATGTTCCAAGTCAAGTTTTTTCCCACACAGCATTTGTTTCTTTTGGAAGTCCACATGCAATGTTCTGCACTTTGCTGCTGCAAAGCTTGATGTCTTCTCTTTGTACAAGAACATGCACAGCCAGCTGCTGGGGCTGCAAATCCTGTTTCCAAGAAATAGCTGCAACACAGACTACTTTCCATCATTGAACACGGTTCACAGTTCTTCTTGGTACCTGTCTTTGCTCTGGCTTTGTACTTTGTTCCCTCTTAAAAGCTTTGCTCCTACTCTAATGGCTCTCAAAGGGACAGGGAGAAAATTCCTGTTGGTGGAGCAAGGCATTACCCAGATCTGCCAGTCTGCCTGCCATACTATTTTGGATGCCAAGTTGACAGCAAGAATGAATTTATGCCATGAGATTGAAAAGGAAGTGTATCATTCAGCTGTTTGGACCAGCAGATGGCAAATGTAAAGGAAAAAAAAATCAATCTAAGAGCCAATTCAGAGAACAGACATTAAATAAAACCATCTGGCAAACATTTGAAGGGAGAGAAGATGATGAGACCAAGTTCTGCTTTAAATATCTGCTCACATTGAGAGGAAGTTGGTGGGAACTCACACCATGGGAGAGCAGGCTTTGAGCCTATAAGGAGTCCTGTGTAGTGTCAAAGCCTGTGGCAGTGTTGAGGACTTATAAGGACCCTAAACTATCAAGCCTAAG
>NW_005054315.1:8710693-8769086 GCF_000277835.1 Geospiza fortis
AGAACAGTGAATACAGAACTGCTTGATCTCCCATGACAAGATTGAAAAGAACACACCTAGGAAACTCATTTGTAGAAAGAGACTAGAAAGATAAGCATGGAAGTAAGCAAAGAGAGTGATCTAATATTAGTTGTGGAAGCTCCATCCTTGGAAGTGTTCAAGGCCAGGTTGGGTGGGGCTTTGAGCAGCCGATCTAGTGGAAGGTGTCCCTGCCCATGGCAGGGGGGATGGAACTAGATGATCTTTAGAGTCCCTTCCAACCCAAATCATTCTACGATTCTATGATATCACAAATTCTGAAAGACACTTATAAATCTATTTTTATGCCAATGCCATGTAATTTTGTTAATTTTCCCTACTACATTTTTTCCTGGAGAAGAAAGACGTTTGTGGCTTTGAACAGCTTTGTAGGCTTTTATGTAAAATTTCAAGAGAAACATTGTCCCTTGAAAAGGGAATTGGTATCTTACATAAGTGCCCAGCCTTTCTTTTGGAAACTTGCTCTCAGGGAATGTGATTTCAGAGCCCAGAAGTCTAGCAGATGTTATTACTATTTCTATTTTACAGGTCAGCGCTTTTGGTTTTTATGCTCTGAGAAATGCCTACAGCTGCTAGCCTGTCTTTTATGTTATAAAAACAAGTCAATTCTGTATCGTATTCTTAATTTATACATGATTTTTTTCTCTTTCTGGTAAAATGGGGATACTGTTGAACATTGCAAAAACATCTAGTAACCAACAGTTTTGTTAGCAGACTGTGTCATCTTATTTCCATGAAGGGCAACAGTGGATAATTGTGCAGTGAATTTTGTCCTTGATATCCAGGCCCGTGGCATTAAACAGAACAAATAACCCCACCACTTAACTGCAGTAAAAGGAAAATATTTCAGTATTGTAACCTAAGTTTTTAATGCCTCTGTTGATAATAAGGTTCACATGAGTGATGATGTCATAGCAATATTTTGTGCATTAACTGTTGTTTTCAGACATTTACATGGGAAAAAGTTGCCAACTCTCACTGAACAAAATTTTCGAATATCTATTTTCTTTCCATTTCATCTGTGTTGTTACTGTTCAGTTGCTGTATCTGAGAAAGTTTTCTTTAGTTTCCCTCAGTGTCTAATAGCCAGACTAACAAAAAGGCAGTATTTCTGTCTCTCTGCTCACATGAATAATTCATTGCCCTGCATTTTCTTGCGCCAAGTAAATTTCAACTCTTGCTTTTGTAAAGATGGTTTACGAGAGGTCCTGGACACACAGAAATTAGTTTTCTGCCTTCAGACACGTCATTATCTTTATTGAGAGGGAAGTAACTGTTTATTTCTGTTAAATTTTGGTTAAAGAATTTACTATGCTGAGTGTTAGAGGGATGGTATCCTTTAATTGAAGTTGGAGTTTGGCAGGTTTTTTCAGTGCTGTTCTGCTGCTATTCCCCCCAGCTCAGCTGAACAATGGGCTGGAGAGATGCTGGCAGTGTTGCTTGGTTACAATTCAGCAGCGTGAATCAGTGCTTCACGCAGCTCCTTCTGCTCTGAACAATGCGGAGACTTCTCGGCACTGTGTCACTGATGTGAGCGGAGATGTGAGCAGATTAGGGACCATCTCAATTACTGTAACACTACACCTTTGCAGAGGGATTTGGACGGCTGTGTTTGAATTTCAGGGGTTGAAGTCAGGCAATTTGGAGCTGTCTGTTTTACATGGCTTTACAAGTACATAGCCAAGTAAAGCGAATTTTTAACAGTGTGTTTTGTTACAAGGTGTATTTGACAAGTTTGGTACTTTGGCATCCTTCTGTATTCATCGGGGAGATTAAATCCTTCATTAAGTATGTTCCTCTGGAATAGACATGCTATTTGCTAAAGCCTGCCTGCAGGCGAAGTGAAACACCTAAGAGGAACTGCTACCTTCCTCTTATTGCATTTGCCCAAGTCTTAAGGTGGCATAAAATGAAACTGGTGGAGCTATGCCAGTTTAGACAATAGGAAGATGTGACAGGTTATTTTTAACACTATGGAGTGAATTTTCTCTACCCCACTTAAATCCGTTTTACTACCTACCTGTTCCTGCTGTTCAAGGCATGACTGGAGAAAATGTTAGAAGAGAGGGGAGGTGTCCAATTTGTGCTTTCCATGGAATCAGCATTTCCAACAGCATTGTTTCTGTCTACATATTTTTTCTAACTTTTGCATGAATTCTGAAATGATTTTCTTCTTCTTCTCTCTTAGGCTCAGCAGTTCTCCATTTCTTCTCAAATCGACCACACTTGTGTCTTTTTATTTCTCTTTGCCTCTATTAAGGATCTCACTAGTAAAAGGTTATATTTGCCACACCTTTGATCTTGCCAAGCTTTCTCTGTTTTCTCTAATATCTGCTATTTAATGCAGCTTGTTGCATGGCTGAACATTAAAACCATTTGGAAGAATCTGTAGGAAAAAATGCACTGAGGTGCCATGCACTTCACTTGGTTTGCAAAAGCTGAATCGATAGTAAAAAATTAGTCTAGAACTATCAAAACCACAAATATTTCTATGAGTAGATTCTCTGCACTCCTTTGCCTCCTGGTGATGGTGTCTGTAAGATGGCCTTTCATCAGAAGATTGTTTCAGAGTATCTGCACTGCTTAAAAATCAGTTGCACTGCACAAAGCTGTGATTTCTGATTTGTGCTGTGTTGTTATATGATCAGGTTTTGTTTAGCAGCAGATGAGTATATATTTAATATCTTAAATTTGCAGTATGTTTCCTCCAAATGCGTATTGTTTATCTACAGGGATTTTAATTTTTTGAGTCTATTTAAAACCTAGACTAATTTGACCATGCTGAATTCAGACTGTGGCATTCATAACTATTATGTCTGGAAATTTAAGTTCTTATGGGATAGGACTTAACTCTGACCTCTTCATGTTTCTGCAATAAAATGAGAAAGGAAAATGAATGAAAGAACTATAATTTACCTATCAATATGATGAGCTTCAGCTCCTGATCAGAGCTTGAAGCACCATAATACTCATCTAGTTTTGGGCAGTTATATTTGCTGCAGGGATAAACTGATTCCCTGGATAAATAGAGACGTTTATGGGGAGGTAGAGATCTGAAGCATAGCTAAAAGACTGCTTCCTGACCTCAGGCCTGTGCTGAACACAGATTTATCAGGCCACTGGAGCTGGCTACAGTGAAGGAGAGCCTTTTTGGGGATACACTGCATGCATGAGGAGTGAGCATTAGGTGTGCCATGGCACAGCTGAGCGGGGCTGGCGTTCTGCCATGACACTTGTGTGCCCTTCCCTTCTACCACCTAGAAGGCTATTGTGGAGTAATTCCTTCTAAGGTCATAGCAGGACTTCTCTAGACATCACAGGCCAGTTCTCCTGTCCCTAAGACCCTTCTTTAGGAGAGCAGTTGCCTGAGTGGTGGTTGGATGGTAGGGACATGCATTGCAAACAGAAGTAGGTACACCCGCTGCAAACTCTTGCAGAGATATGGAAGCTACTGCCCTGGCTGAGCTGGAGTATGAGCTGAATATCCTCACAGATAATCCTGTCTGGGACTGGCAGAATCTACTTGAGCAATGAGGGAGTTGCTCACGTGTGAGAATGTGCTTAGATGTGATGGAGAAGCAGCTGGCTGGAATGAAAGGACTTGTTTCTGCACCGATACCCCTCAGCCCTCTCAGCCTCATGGGCCCCTCCAGCCTGTGGGAGCCTTGCCACATGTGGTGTGCACAGCACTGCTTTCATGCCATTTTTGCCAAGAAGTTCCTTGGAGCCAGTAGAAAGCAAACAGGCATCTTTTCCAGATAATTGGATCTTTGACATTTGTGTTATGCTGCATATGAGGAGGCATTACTTCCTTTTGCTATGCAGGATGATAGGGCCAGGTATGCCCCATCCAAGGACTCAGAGGTACTATAGCTCTTCAGGTCTGGCTCAGCACTTACTTTTCATCTTTTAGAAAAAACGTTCTGAGGAATTCACAAGCTAAATATAGTAATTAATACAATGGCATGGCAATAACTTAAAATACTTACATGGCCAGAAAATGCAGAGTTCTTGTGTCATCATAAACTTCCCCGATTTGCTGCCTTTCAGTTTTCTATGTTGAGTTTGGCTTTAGATTATTTTTCATAGTGTCGTGTATGGGATAACTTTTTTTTTGTTTTCATATGCTTAATATTCTCTCATTGCATTTGTTAATGTTGAGGCTGTGCACATGGTGGGTGGTTTCTTCTGCTTTATTTAATGACCAGATTTGAAGCAGATCTTATTTTAAGGTTAAAAACTTTCTGGTTTCATTGACATGAAGAGCAGAAAATGTCACCCTCCATTTTTGTGTGTGTGCATCCTATTTTCACAACAGGTACCTTTTTATCATAAAAATATCTCAGCAGCTGTCCCTTTGTCCTGGGTGCTATGCAGTGGCCTTTACAAAGCCAGGAGTAACTTTTGGCATGGCCCTCCCTTTCCAGGAAGGACCCAGCTAAGCTTCCTGAGTAACATCAGCCTCTGCTAAGAATTCAGGTCAGGATCTCCCTGCTTGTTACCTAGCAACTGGGGGATACTGGTGCTTTTTCCTCTGACCGACTCCTTCCGCGTTAGATCCAGGGATCACTTGGGGAAGGATCAGGGCAGTGCTCATAACTCATGCTCTGGGAAGGCAGGGTAGCCCCATGCTGGCTATCTGATGAGGTGTAGGATGTGCTGCCCAAGTCAAACAGAATTGAGACTTTCAGAATTCTCTGCACAAACTTGAAAGTGCCTCTGCTGGTTTTGCTACCACTTAAATGTCTGGCAAGGTGACAGATCCCTTCTGAAACACCAGTAGCCTTTTGTGGTGTGTTGAATCTGACAAACAGGAACCTACGCAGGTAAGCAGCTGAAGAAAGTTTTTGTCTGAGGTACTTGAAGGGTTGTTTTCCTCCAGGTGAAACGTGTTTCTTGGTTACACAGGTGCACAACATTCAGTTCTGGGACTATTGACCTGCCTTTGTACTTATTAAAGTTTCATTGGATGGTAAGTAAAAAAGTTAAGTAGAAAGATGAACTGTCTTCCCTTGTTCTTTGTGGTGTGTGTTTATATATAAATTGCTGAAAGCAACCTTTAAACTTTTCTGGTTAATTTATTGTAGAACTGGCTAATGAAAAATCTTTAAGTGATCAAGAGTTATTGGTTGCCATGCTCTCACTGCAACTCACTGCTGGTAGCATATTTGCAAAATAGAAAGCAGCAAGTCCCTCTGGCTGTGTATTGTTTGCAGAGGCCAGCAATCATTGCCTCTGGTTAGAAACACAATGGAATTTTTTCCCCCTGTGATAGATTACAAGCAGAAACCCTTTGTCAAATGTAAAAATTAGAGTGATGTGCTGTTCTAAGAAAAATACTTACAAACAAAAAAAAGTCTCCCTTGTATTGTAGCTTCTCTTCTCACAAATGGTAGAGATGGTGGGAATCAAACCAGAGTATGTTCATATCTGTTGCTGGTACAGGGCTGGCATGAGAGTTTTCTGAAGGACCACTCTTCAGAGAAAATACAGTTTTTATATTTTGAAAAACATGGAAATTAATGTTTCCAGGTACATACAAGCTGTTTAACTTGCCTTTTTCAGAAGTCTGTAAGCAGCATATTCCATGTCTTCAGAAATATGAATTGATACAGCTCAAATTGACTTGAGCAAAGGCATGCCAAGTGACATCAGCCAAAGAACTGGCTGCACATCTCTGGGGCAGGTGCACTGCAAGTATGTTTATATGGTTTTTGCACAGAAGGTTGTAGTGGTGGATTCTGAATAGGGACATAAAAGATCAGATTATTTTTAAGCAATATATTTTCATTATTTCTAATATGGTGCTGTTTTAATTTGAGTGCTGACTCTAAGGTGTTCAGAAGCTGATTTCTTCAGAGAGACTAAGTGCAGCTTCAATTGATATTTTCCACATTTAGTATTCAGAAAAACAATTCCCAGAGTCTCACGTTGCATACCTGATACAGCAGCTGCTTTTTAGGTGTGCATGTCCAATTTGGTATCCCAGACTTTTTGTCTCTATCATACTTCTGGGAGTGCTCATACATTCACTCCTAGGACTCGCAGGGTGTGTGTCCACATTACAAGAGTGAAAAAATATATACCAGGTCAGTATCTTCATGCAGTTCACCATGTCCTTTATTACAAAAAGCTCTCCCAAGTGTGTAACTTCATACTACTGTCTGATTAGGGGATGTAGGACAGAGTAGGAAAAATATCTGTTTGAGGAGGTGCTTCACATTTCATTTAATTGTTCTGGTCTCTAGGTCAACAACTTTCAGGAGGCAGTTAACAGCAGAAACTTCTTCAGTAGCTTTGATCCAGCTCTCAGTAAAATAGCACCCTCAGAGCACAGTGTGGGACACAAGAGATTAAGTCACCCAGCAGCTCCTGATCTTTTCTCTGTTCGCAAAGCCGGGTAGCATCCTCTTAGTAGTGCTCTTCTGGCAGAGCTAGGAGCTCTGCTAGATATCTCATTCCCTACCCATTGCTGTGACTGACAAATATTTTTAAAATGTTTAAAAAAAGGAGGCCCCTAAGCAAAGAGGATCAGAATTTCTTCAGGCTTGAGCTAGTATATTTGCCAACTGCATGTAAAAGGCTAAATATTTTCCCATTTTATCTACACCAGAGACACTCTGTAGATTCACAGATGGCTGGGCCCTTGCAAATTCAGCCAAGGGAGCGTATGCTGGCACTTCAGGGTTTGAAAAGAAGCTGGAATGGGTCCTGTAGGCTTGTATTGGCAGTCAGCAGCAGCATCTGGGTGGTTGGACCTAGGAAAGAGCCAAGTCTGGAAAGGTTATTGCAAGACTAGCCTTGCATGAACAGTATTTTTTTGACAGTAAATAGCTCAAACATGTACTTGGACTCTTCAGTAGTCAAAAGGAGGCAGGTGAATGTTTTCTCTCTATTTGTCTGTCAACATGTGCAAGCCTAATTAGGAGCTGAGAAGCTTAAACCCAAGAGTTATCTTTGTGTCATTTAGCTATAGAGGCTGCCTGGGACCCAGTGTCTGGGCATCTGGCTGCCGGAAGAGGTGAGCTTGGAGTAGGGCAGGTGCAGGGAAGAGTTAGTAAAATGTCAGGATAATAGAGAGCTTCTCTCTGTGAGGAAATGAGGATGCCATGACTTATTTGGCTTTGCAGATGAAGGCTGAAAGAGGAGATGGACATCTTCTCTAAATACCTGTGGCAAAAGAAAAAGGCTCCTTCAAGGAAAGTATTACATTAGCACAAAAGCAAACAGGTATACACTGGTCATTTAGTCTGGGATTTTCTAACCATCAGAGTTACCAAGTTCTGGAATAGCATTTGAATTTGAATAGTTTTCAAAATAAGACTTTAATCAGCCTGTGGAGGGCTTATATTGAGTGTTTGCTTGCACTGAATGCTCAGGAAATTCGCTCTGATAGTATGTTCCCAAGTTTTATTATGAAACACCTATATGAAGCTCGAAGATATAAATGTATCAAAACGTTCCTCAGGATTTTCTTAAGGAGTTTTCACCACATGACAGAACTGAAAAAGTCCAGGCAATGCATGGAGCTCCTGCAGTGAGAAGGACCTGATAGGTGGGATGCATCTGATAGTGATAGGTCTTGCAAAACCACAGAGCTAAACAGCCTTTGTGAGCAAAATGACTCATCTGACTTTGGACATGCCCAAGGGACCAGCAAAAGGCCAAGAAGTGCTGGGACCCTTCTAAGATGCCGTGAGACTGATTATTTTGGACTTGAGTTTCTGATTTTTTTCTGTAACTAGCTCCATACACATGGAATTTTCACCTACCTCCCTGGGAAAGCAAGCAAAACACAGCAGTTTGAGGCAGGGAGTTCCCTCCCTGGGAGTGATGGGGTGACCCTGGAGGTCTGTGCCATGCCTGAGAGACAAGTTGTTCCTGACTGAAACCACTTTGGTGGTTTCACTCTGCACCACCTGCCTTGGTAGGAATTATTGCAGACCCACAGGAGGTGGGAGAAAAGCCCACACAAGTAGGGTTTTTAAAGCACAGCTTTGCTTTTTGAGCTTTGATTAGGAATACTGCTCTGCCACCCTCTCTCCCAATGGTGTCCCTTTTGCTGCCCATGGGGATATTGTCTGCTTCTCTGTCTCTCTTCCTACATCTAGGCTCTTTCTAGCATATGAATATCAATGGCATTTAATTTATGAATGCTGCAGTACATTTTGTTGTGCTTATTTAAATAAGGCAGAGATCAAGCATTGTACATGTCACATGTAAAGGTGATGGCAGATGAGTGCTCTTTATGTCATGCTGGATTTCTGCTGCACACTTGCATTTATATTTGCCAAATTACAGGCAGGAAATTTTTGAATTAATGACAAATATTTCCCAACAGTAGTTACTTAAGTGCCTGCACATGTTAAATTAACCATAATAATCTTGTCATAGTCATGAATTAATAACCTGCATCTCATTGGGCTTTTGAGAATTGAAGTAAAACATTTGTGGTACATTCAAAGAAGGGAGCCTGGGGATAAGTGGGATGTCTCCAAATGGCTTTACATTTCTGTCCCCACCATCCTATCCCCCTTGCCAAGTAAGCCCCAAAGGCTACACAGGAACCTGAAAATTAGGTTTAGAAGGGCCAGAAAGGAAGAGATCTCCTCTGCAGAGGAGCGTCTCTTTCAGGTGAAGTGATTTACACTTAATCACTCCTGAAATGTCTTCCTCTCTCCATTGCTGAGAGGGAGATGCTGCCAGAGGCAAGTGTGCACACAAGAGATTTCTGACAGAGATCTTAAGCAGTGAGGAGTTTAACAAGGAAGGTGCTTATCATGTCAGAGGGGGATGGAAAGAGCTTCTGTCCCAGTGGCAGAAAGGAGAAGAGGCTGGGGGCAAGTGGGAAAAGGGAGACATTTCTCACAGTGTATTCCCCATCCATCCATGGAACCCCGTCCAGTGGAGACCTGGGGAGCATGATCAAGTTCCCTTTGCCTCCTGTGTTCCACTACCCCACAAGGTGCCAGGGGGATCTGGGCCCTAGGCCAGAGAGGGCACATCAGTCTATGCCATTGGCTCCAGCTGAGCTGGATGTAGGCACAGGCCTGGAGCTGAGCATCACTTCTGCATGACAGGCTTGCTCTGGTCCCTGCTCTGGGAGTAACAGCTTGAAAAACATCAGGAGAAGCATGTAACCTCTCTTGTGAGGAGAGGCTGCAGGAGCTGGACCTCTTTAGTCTAGAGAAGACTGAGAGGGGATCTTATTAATGGATATAAATATCTGAATGGCAGGTGTCAGGAGGATGGTGCCAGACTCTTTCCAGTGGTGCCCAGTGACAGGATGAGAGCAAAGGCTATAAACTAAAACACAAGAAGTTTTACCTCAGCATGAAGAACATCTTTATGTATGAGGATGACAGTACAGTGGAACAGGTTGCCCAGGGAGGCGATGGAATTTCTCTCTCTGGAGACATTCAAAAACCCACGTGGACATGTTCCTATGTCACCTGCTCCAGGTGACCCTACCTTGGCAGGGGGCTTGGGCCAGATGATCTCCAGGGCTCCCTTCCAACCCTAACAATTCTGTGATTCTCTGCTACACTTTCTACTTCCCAGTCCAAGGGAATGAGTGGGCTTGTGCAGGTGGCACACTAGAGACTTGCGTCTGGATTTCTGACAAGGTGGCAGTAAAAACTATTAGGCTGCATTCAGGGTTTTGACTTTCAAAAGTCTGCAAGTCTGAAGCAGCAGCTGGAGGTGATACATACAGAATGGCTCGCCAGAGGTTATATTTGCTGAGATTATTGCTGCAGGGAAGGAGTGAACGAGAAAACAAGAATCTGAGCTAGTGGCAGTTATTTCCATTTGCTCATATCTTTGCTTTGGAGCACAGTGTGGTTTGGAGCATGGACCTGCAAGTAAATGAGATAAGAGCTACAGAAAAACATTTCCTCTCTTTCAAATATAAAGAACAATTATGTCCTGAATAGATAGTAAGTATGAAAAGTTTGCAAGTTCATGTCATGAAGGGAGGAAATGACAAATAATTATGGCTCTTACATTGGTGAAATCCTGATTGTTTTTCTTATAGACTGTGGAGAAGGGTTCCAAACAAAGATGAAAAGACTCAGCCATGATGTTTATTGTGGCACAGAAAGGAACCTTCCAGTCTTTTTGTGTAGGAAATTATTTGGATTATGAAGTCCAGCTTAACTGGACTCCTACCTGAAACCTCTGAGGAAGTAATGTATTACGGTAACCTTGTGTTAAAAATCTCATGCTCTTCCTTCTAAAAGTGATCTGAATGTTACTGGTGCGGAGGAAAGATAAAGGAGCCCGTGGCTCATCTGTCTCCCATCAGGGCTCAAGAAAATAATTATAATTTGAAGGCTGAGAGGGCCTAAATTAGGAGGGGTCAAAAGAGGCTAAATAAGGTCCTTTTCAAAGGAAAGCATGCCACATGTACTACCTCAGAGCAAGCCTCGTACAACAGTTAAACAAGAGGCTGTTCAGCTTTGCATTTGACCTGTGGGGTTTAATGCAACAGGAATGTGGAATGTGTTTACAAGGTAGCAGTTATTGCTGAAATATGTGAATGCTGTTGCCTGGGGAAATTTCAGAGGATTGTGACTGTGCTGACAGTGGCTGTACTTCTTGGACGGACTGTGTGGATGCTGGGGAGGAAACTGCCCCAGAGTCTGCAATCTACAGAGAGAATGCAGGGCATGATGCTCCCCTTCCCCACCTTCAGCTGGATCTCACTCCATTCTTGCTGCTCCTCCGTGCTAGGATGACCCAGGAGTGTGCCCTGGTCCTTGTGCTGGAGACATGGCTTCTTGTTATCCCTGCATCCGAGGGGACTCCAGGTTAGCTGGGCTGGGCTGGAATGAGGTAGAGCTGGGGATTGAGAGCCCCTGATGGCACCTTTCATGAGCAGGTCCTGAAATCAGCCTGCTTATGTTCTGCCTAGTCTCAGCTGGTAGGCTGGTGTATCTCTGCCTGGAAGGACTCAGGCTTCTCCTAGAAATATCTACTTCGTTCTCTTTGCATTTTCCAACTTTCTCTTTTTTTCCCTCTCTATTTTAAATGTCCAGCATTAAGACTATTCTGCACATGGTGATTTCAATAATTCTTTTATCCTTCCAGCATAGGAATTCCCAAGGAAGCTAGTAAAGCCCAGCTCAGCCTCTTTATTTCATTCACTTTCCTTCTTACTTAAGTTTGCCTAATTTTCATCGTACTAATGGCAAAATATTTGGAAGTAGGCATAGGATATAACTATATTCTGTATTCAGTTGAACCCAACATTTTAAAAGATTTGTCATTAACTTTTAAAGAAACTTCATAAAACTGTTGAAATTATGCTGTTGACTATACCACACATTATGGAGCTGTGAAATTTGGGCCAAATTCAGCTCTAGATGTTGTCTGGTTAACTTGGCCCACTGAGTCTCCTTCAGAATAGCAGATAAAGCTGAACAAGGATCTCATTCCAGGTACTGCTAAACACTTTCTGCATCTTAAACTCCCATTAACCTCTGCACTGTACAAGAACATCCTTACATTAGGCTAATTGATGGGGCAGCAGGTGTCAGTGAGCCATGGTTCAGGGCTTGCTGTGCTTACAGGGGAGACTTACTCTTCCTTCACCACAAAGCAAGTGTGTGTGTGTGTGTGCAGGTGAATAGACAATTTATTGTATTCATGGTTCCAAAAAAACAAGCATCAATGAAAGCCCTGTTATATTTCCATGAATTTAAAAGCGCTGAGACCTTATAACACTGTTGGTATTTCTACTCATTCTGAATACCAAAAGACCTGGTATAATTATTTTTGTGAAATAGCTTCAGGAATGTTCCCATCGCTGAGTTCAACAGTAATTGCAATTGCAATATGTAGAATCAAATGTAATTTTGTTCTAACTAAAGAAAGGCCTTTTACTTTATTTTCCCTTTTGCTTTTCAAGGAAAGGCACAGTGAATTTTTAATACTTCACTGACACTTGACTCTGAGTGTTGTTAGCCTACTATTGTAAAAAAGTATGACCTTCTTCAGAACATTATTAGCAAAATATTCTATGTGAACACTCAGTATTATTTAAGTTAAAAATATAGATTGTGCTTCTACCAGTAAAAATGGCTGGTACAGACCTAAAAGTCTGGTAGTATACTGAGCTGCTTGTGCTCATAAATATAGCAGAGGATCTCTGGTAGGCAGCTAGCTAGGGGAGATCTGGTGTCTTTGCATAGAACAGCTATTGCCTTTATTATCCCTAAATGCTGAGGAAGAAGGAGATCCAATGTGGCTTTTTTACTTTAACAGTTCTATTTATAATCATGCCTTCCATGTTGGTGGAATAAATCTCCTGGCCCCTCTATTAAATCACAAAACCGAAAAGACTGAAAACAAGAAAGAAGGATTAATGCATAGGAATAAGACATTTCACATGAGTTTGCTTTATTCTTTTGCCCATGCAGACTCCTCCCCCCGCCCCCCTTCCTGTAATTCTTTTATATGGTTGCTTTGCTTTGGTTTTGGTTTGTTGGGGTTTTTGGTTTGTTTAAAGAAAGCATGCAAGTCAAACTAAGGCTTTTCCCATGAACAAGTGTGGGCTTGTGAAGGTTTATACCCTCAAGTTACTGGGTTCTATAAGGGAAGGAAGTTCCCTTCACCCTTCTGGAACACCTTATTCCCTGCACTATCCAGGACAGCAGACTGGGCAGTCCTAGTAAGGCCTTCTGGCTACTTTTTTTGTGTGTTCTGCTGCAATGCACTGTATTAAAAAATAAAAATCTCATTCCTCACAAACTGCTCGGGAGGAAAGTTTATTTTATGAAGTGTTTCTCAGCTCTCTCAAAAATGCTGAGAGAAGGACGGACTATTAATTCTTGGGAGGGAAAAAAAAGGTAGAAAATGAAGGTTTTTACCTCTCCCTCCCATCCCTTGGAAATGTACTGTGCTTGTAATAGAGAAAGGAATGTGCCCTTGGCAGGGGCATGGCAGAAGGGCTGATGAGGATCTGATGAGAATCTGCACAGCCTTTGGGATAGCAGGGGCAGATGCATCAGAGGGTAATTTGGACTGGTTAGGCAAAGGAAAATACACACTGCCCAACAGCAGTGGAAGACTGAAAACAACTGAATGCCCAGAAAACCCTTCAAGGACTGGGAAGAGTTCTCTGTTGTAGCCCCTAAAATCTCACCTGTGGTTCATGGCAGGTCTTGCTGTTTGCACAAAGGCTCAGGCTTGAAGCCCATGCAGCAAACTCTGTCCTATCTCCCCTGTCCAGTCTTCCTTCTAGCAAGTGTTTTATTACATGACATCCCTTGATGTCATGTCTCTTCTCAGTGATTACAGGAAAGTTTACATCGTATGCAACAGGAATTTGAGGGATAAATGCAAGAACTGCAAAGGCAAGGGCTGATGCAAAGGGGCAGCAGTGTGCCTATAGTTACACATTGCTGCTCCTTGTGCCACAGCTTGGTATTCTTCCACCTCCACCTGTGCTGAGCAAACTCTGTTGCAAAGAACAGCATTGGAAGAGATATGTGCTGGTGCAACTGACTTTTATTAGTTATTTCTGAGAGAAAAGGCAAATCACTCACAGCCAGCTCTATTCATTATGACAGTGAGTGGGAGGAGGATTAGAGGATCCTGAACTGGCAGAGTTTTAAAAGAGAAGGACATTGACTTATGTTCAGGATGTGTGTTGTCACCTGGATGCTGGCCTAGGACTCATGCAGCCATGGAGAGGATGCTGGCAGCAAAGACACTTGAGCCAGCCTTGCTCTGAGCACAAGGAGTGGCTCGTAGGCTCCCACCACACAATGTGCTCGTGCAATATGCAAATTGTCTTTTAACGTAAGAGCACACTGCACACATTGCATTAGCTGGAGATAAATGTTAGCCGCAAGCAAGGAAACAAAGCCTTTTATTAGCCAATAATGCAGATAAGAAAAGATGGGTAAAGTGTACCAGCTTCAGTGAGAGACAGATGAAAATGGATAGCAAACTACCATTTAGACAGCCAACCATTTGTGCAAATACCACATTTTTGTTGGTGTTCTCATGGACATCAGTGTAAAGTGCTAACAGCAAAGAACACAAGAAGAAGTCATAGACTTAGCAAAGCATTACTTTTTGTTTACTGACACACACCATTTGAACAAAATGGAAGGAAATGATTGTCTGCCAAATTTTGAAAACAAAAGGCAAAATTGTATACAAAAAATGAAAGGGTGTTTTTTTTCCTGGTTTGGCATGAAGTTTATTTTTGATATTTTATTTAGACTTGGTAGTAAAAACCAGTGCAGAAAATGTCTTCTTTTCTCAGAAAACGTCTTCTCTGAGTTAAATTATTTTTAATAATTCACAAATGATGAGGACACAGCTAGAATATATACTGTGGAAGTGCTGACATATTGTAGAAAGGCAGAATGACCATTCAGTCCCCATGCTGGCGTTCTGGATAAAGCTGCTAGGATGGCTGTGTGTATATAAGCATGCACTCAGGTGAATTTATTCCCTTGATTTAAAAATTGGAAGCCAAATAAAAAATGAAAAGTGGAACTCCTTTGGCCTAATGAGAGGTCTGAAGCGGGAAAATGTATGGCTTTGGAAATAGTGTTAGTTGTTATGAAATTCTCCTGTCCTTTTTATGAGCTTTTTGGATGTGTTTATACAGACTAATGAGATTCCCAGAGACCTGCTCCTCACTCATGTGGACACTCCTAATACCTGGGCTCATATGTGCTGTGCTAGCTCAGGGGGAGCACTTCACTATGCTTTTTAGACCTCCTCTTGCAAGTGATTCATCTTAGAAAGAAAAGTTCAAGATGATGGCTGCCCTTTGGAAATGACTTTATAATTGGACATACTGTGGGAGATTTAGTTTTGGCTAGGCTCTGAGCCCGACAGACTGCTTGAGCCTGGGGTTCTGGGCTGATGTGTGCTGTGTGGGACCTAAAGCCAGCATTGATATGGTGACCCTGGGGTAGGTCGCCTGAATGAGGCACGAACCGGCCGAGGTCAGAAATGGAGTTTGGGTCGAGCTCCTTTCATAAAACTGTTCTTGCAGCTAGTTCACCTTATTTCTGTGATGAGGTTCTCCTGAAAAACAGGAGACAAATAGTCCTGCCTGATGTGATGAATCCCAGAGTATTTGAAAACATTCTTCTATCTACCTATACAGGCCGGCTGGTAATGCCTGTGCCAGAAATTGTTAGTTATCTGACAGCAGCAAGTTTCCTTCAGATGTGGCCCGTAGTGGATGAGTGCATGGAAGTGCTTGAGGGAAACCCAACAGTTCTGTGTCAGAAGATGAATCATGGCAGTGACCATCAGTACCCAAGCAGTAGTAGCTACAATGACCTTATTGAAACCTTTGAACTTGGCTCTGGAGGACAGACAGAATTCCACAAAGTGCAGGAACTAAGAGACGGCGAAAATGAAGAAGAGAGCTCTAAAGATGAACTGTCGTGTCAGCTGACAGAACATGAGTACCTTCCCAGTAATTCTTCAACAGAACATGATAGACTTTGCACTGGAATGACCAGTCAGGATGGGGAAGAGGGAACTAGCTCATGTATGGAAGAATTTTTCGGTGAAAGGGCAGATGGGAATTTAAGAGCTTACAGACAGGATCTTATGATGGCAGCAGGCTATGGTGAAAGCATTGATATGGCTGCTGGGATTAAAGAAGAAAAGTCTCTCACTGGATTCTCCCATGCCGATAAGCTCTATCTTTGTCAGTGTGGAAAAAGCTTTACTTACAAAAGTCAGAGAGATCGGCATATGAGTATGCACCGTGGTCTTCGACCTTATGGGTGTGGTGTCTGTGATAAGAAATTCAAAATGAAACACCATCTTGTAGGCCATATGAAAATTCATATGCGCAGAAAACCGTGTAAGTGTAACATCTGTGGGAAAAGATTTATGTGGTGGGACAGTTTTCGTTGGCATGTGACCTCTTGTACCAAATCCTATCAGCTTCTAAAGGTGAGCAGAGTACTACTGAGGTAAACTTCTGAATCTTGGTAACAGCTCCACAGAATACCGACCACATGGTCTCAGTGTCCTTTTAAGCTCGGGAGGAGGGGCAGGTGAAGGGGTAGGTATGCCACCCACCAGGTAGGAAGCGGGGAAGGCTCAGGGGACAAATGACACTTGGCTAGGCCAATGACCCCAGGGCTGAGGGGCATCTTTTGAACTTCACCAATCACACGACGCCCTCGCTGGAATGTTAAGCTTGACGGACATCACCCAGCAAGGGGCAGGGGGAGGGGAAGGGAGAAGGTATTGGCACACCTGGGAGGGACTGGGATAGCTGAAAGAGGAAATTGCATCACACTGCAACAAGGCTCAAGCCTTGTCGGTTGGGAGCACTGAAAGTTGTTTGAGAGTGTGAAAGGAGGGGACAATGATCTCTGTTAGCAGCAGGAGGTCTGAGCAGAGAGGTGTGATGACCAGCAGAGTTTCTTGGGCTGCGTGAATACCTGCCTGCTGTCCTACACTTCCTTCTGCCACACCCTGCGCAATGTTTTCAGCACAAGATCTCCCCTGGCTGCAGAGACAAAGCTTTGTGTGGGAGCAGGAGATCACAACATGCTTTTGAACCTGTGCTATGCTGAGCCATGACACCCTGGGGCAGTGTCCAGGTGGTGCCCTTGCTGATGCACATGCCAGAGAGCTGGAGTGCTTCCAGGGTTGTGAAAGCACTGCTGATGTGCCTGGGGTAGCAGAGGACCATGGCAGGCACTCTGGGCTTGCTCCCTGTCGAAACTGTGACCTGTCCCGTTTCTGCAGTCCAAGTGATAGGAGAAGAGGCTATGTGGCTCTGGATGGTGCCTTCATTTCAGGTCTGAGTCCTCAGAGGGAGGGAGGACGAGAAAAGGCTGCCTCAGTCTTTGCTCCTGGCACTTAGGATGGTTTTGGGTTGGTTACTTTCTGAGCTAGAGGAGTACCTCTGAGTATTTGGGTTTTCTTTATATCCCCAGAATCCCTGCTCTACTTTCTTCTTTCCCCACCCCCCCAAATCTTCAAGGTTGTGTAATTCCAGTGAGAATGTAAGTGTATATTCTGATGTTCTGAGAAAAGGGCAGCTCTTAGTCTCATGTGAAATAATTTCCCTCAAATTCAGATTTTTTAACTCCTCGTGTTTCTACTAGAAAAGGGATATTCTTATACAAAAGAAAAATGAAAGGTGTAAATTGCTGTTGGTTTTTGGATACACACTTTTGAGAGTACTGGCATTTGGAAGGGATAAAAAGGGAAATAAAAACTTGTGCTGCTATATTCCATCTCTATTCGCTACAGTGGCGTAGTCTCAGATGTATTTCTTGTATCTCAGCTTATCTAGAAAGGACCTAGGAAGGATGAAGGAAAGTAAAAAAAGGCTCTGCTGGGAAAAGTCCAATATAGCAAAGATACTGTTATAAACAGGTAATATTTAGCAATTTGTCATCAGACATTATATTTGGCTTATAAAAACTCATAATAAATTGATAAACCAAGTATCTCTAGTATTCCACCGTGAAAAGAACCACACATACAATGTGGAAAAAGAAAAAGGAAAAGAGTGTGACTGCCAGTGGTGTGGTAAATCTTGCCCTTGTTAACAAGGGAGAACCAGTGCAGCTTGCTTATTTAGGGTGAAAATCCTGCTGAGTTTTCAGATCACAGGATGATTTAATTAAGTGATGGACTTCAGTAAATTCTTGGGAAAACTGGAAATGAGAAAGCTCAGCAGCCGAGCCTCTAGATCCAAGCATAAATGCACAATGAATGCCATCCATCCCAGTGGGTGCCAAATTCAAAGCTGCTCGATTTTGTCAGTATTTCTCTGCACAGCTCTTAAGCTTGTAGACCATCATAGATTTTAAACAAAGCTTAAAGGGTGAAAAACCTTGGCTCCAGAGCAAAAACTGCAATCTCTGTTTACATCAGGGAAATGACAAGCAGTTACAGTCATATCAAGGGTAAACTCTGGATTTTTTTGTTTCTCTTCTTAAGTATCATGTTTTATCAAATCTTTCCTATGATGATGTATTAATACTGGAGGGCTTGTTGCAGGTGTTGAGGAAAAGGCTTGAAAGCTTGAAAATCTGCCTAAAGATACCGTTAAAATACATTATACTGAAAGAAAAAAGGGAAGATATAGATAGTATGGTTCTCTGAGTTTATATATTTGGGAAAAAAATAGGATTATCTCCTGGTGGTGGAAACCAGTGTTTTCACCAAAGGAAGCATTTAAAAGGAAGCCCAGCTTCCCCTATGTTAATAAAAACAACACAGTAAATTTTAAGGTAGAAATGAATGTGATTGCCTACAGCTAGGTTTGGTGAGACACTAAGGCAGGCAGTGCTTGGCTTGCAGAGGGATCACAAAGGGATCTCTGGCAGCTGCTGGATGCTCAGCAAGGACCAGTATTGCTTCACACTGTCTTGGGATATTGCTCCAACGCAAGCAATCAGTTGGCAAAGTACTCAAGTAAGTGGCTAAGTGTCAGCTTCAGTGTTTGCTCAAAACCAGGGTTTTGAGCAGGGTTGTGAGTTCCTGCAGTCTTCTCTGCTGCCTGCTGATTCCCCCATACCCTGTGCCCTTCTCAGTTAAGGAAGCATGTGTCCATTCATCCCTTGATGCAAACAAACAAATCTCCCTTTGGTAACAGAAGGCACAAAACTCTCCCTGCATCCTCAGTATGGGGCGGGTGGCTGCACCTCGCTGCCCTTGTCATGGTGTATGTTTGCACAACATAGTGACTGCTGCAAGGGCTGCTCTCACGTCCTCGTCTGTGTCAGCCACCACTGGCCTGGGACAGTCACGCCCAACCCTGGGTTCAGGCTGGAAACTTGTCTTTTGAACTGAAAACCAAATCCTTATAATGGCATGATGAATTGAGAGGCAGTTTTTATTAAATGCCTTGCAGTCACCCCACTGAAAACCCAGTACTGCTTACCCAACCCAAACTTACAGGATTTATTTACCATAATTTGCAATAACCATTTCCTTTCTGAGGGTAAAGGAGTCTCTGGGCTCCTGCACAGGATGCTGAGGCCACTGGTATTTGTGCCTGGTGTCTCCAGCACTCAGGTGCCTCTGACCCACACCTTGGGTTGTTTTCTACCTCATTCCAGAGTTATCTCACCTGCACAACCTTCCTCCCTGAACACAGCCCAGGTCTCTTGGGCAGCTCTCCCACAGCAAAGCAGCCAGGTTTTTCCCCAGGTGACACTGAGCTGTCTAGAGATGACTCTGGCAGCAGTGGTGGGACCTGGGTGTTATGGAAATTACACATGCCAACCATAATAACTGGGTTCAATTAGGCTTCTGCTCAATCAATAAGCTGAAAGACAGATTCCTCTGTAAACGTATTTTAAAAGTACTTTTTATTAATAGCATTACAACCTGAGTTGGGCATCTCTCAAGAAGGTCCTTAAACAAAGAAATCCCTGGATAAAGCAGTACATGGAAAAATAGTATCTTTAAACCAAAATTTGTGTGTTTTTCTGGCAAGTAACAAATAATTTACATATTGGACAAATTTAGAACCCCCAGGTAATATAATATCTTTCTGATTTTCTCTTTGTCACTCTGACATGTGATCCTTAAAATAGTTGCAGATATCAGAGGCATCTGGGTCCACAAATACACTTGCTACTATATTTTATTATAATAAATAATAAAAATATTATTAAGATTCTGGGGAGTCATTCCCCTGTAGCTCAACAGTACCCATTACAATCTTTTGTAGTAGTTATTGGATGTTACTCTGGTCTCTGTCTACATTCCTGTACTTTAGTTCAATTTACTTGTCTCCTCACAAGCTCTAATCACACTTTGGGAGTTATCTCTCTCTGATTATAACAATCCCAACCAGGATCAATGTGAGGCCAGACAGCTCAACTTCTCCTTGCCAGTAGGTCAACTCCACATGTTTTTTTAAATTGTTTTATCTTGCTCTTGAGGATGGAACACCTCCTTCAGCAACAGGCCAGCATTGGCCCAGGATGGGTCATATCCAGAACAAATATAAAATAGTGATGCACATTGAGCCGCATCTTCCCTTAACCTAGGAATTCGATTTCCCCACATAACCCAATCCCCAGGACTCCAGGGGTGATGGAATATGAGGACCACATACATATGCACAGATAGTGGCCAAGCACTTCCTTCCTTCTCACAAGCCCGGACTCCAGCCCTGTACTCCTGCAAGAGTCACAGTAGTGGAGGGCTGCCTTCCTCTGGGTAAGACACACATTGTTAAATCCTGTTAGAAAACAGCAAAAATGTGGTGGGCCTGAAGAATTGCTGCATGAGGAAAGAAAGGGAGTGAGGATCTTGCTTCAAAATGCTCAACTGGCAAGAAGAGAGCCTGTTCAAGGTTCGATGTCCTTCTGTTTCCTCTAAGTGAGGAGATTTATGCTGCACCCCTGGTCACATATTAGTGTCCCTCAATGTTTGAAGCATCCAGTGGAAACACTTTTTGTGACCTCAGATGTCACAAAATAAATCACACTAATCTTTGCATGCATTATGGTGGAGCTAACTTTTTTTAAATTGGTTTTATTCTCTAGAAATTTGGCTGCCAAGGTTTGAGACAGGAACATAGTTCTGGTTCGTCAGGAGTATAATATACTATCTGATTGAATTTTGCCAGAGGGAACATGTTTATACTTGCCTGCATGTTTCCAACAAACACTGTCACTGTGTGGGACTTTATCTCCCAGTGGCTTTGCTATTGAGAACTAGTGAAGTATGGCATGCAAACATTTGGATAAAAAATAATATACCCTCACCTGAGTGCAGCTGAATGCAGCAGGCTGATGCCTATGAACCACAGATGGGGATGTGAGTTATGTCATCCACAATTTATACAGAGACTGTAGAATCCCACTTCTGGATGTGTGTACCTTATAGATGCTACAGGGCATGCATATAACAGCTGAAGCTTTAAAGATACTGGTTTACATTCCTGCCATTGCCACTGCAATGTGACAGCAAGAATTTGAGACACCCTGTTTAACAATTGACTGGGTATGACACAGCCCACAATACATATTTATCTGTCACCTCCCAGTGGACATTTACTTTAAAAATAAAGGTATCCTAGGTCACAGAATTGTTTGTGTTGAAATGGACCTTAAAGAACACCTAGTTCCAACCTCCCTGCCAAGGCAGAGATACCTTCTGCTAGACTGGGTTGCTCAAAGCCCCATCCAGCCTGACCTTGAACACTTCCAGGGGTAGGGTATCCACAGCTTCTCTGGAGAACCTGTTCCAGTCCCTCACCACCCTCATCCATTTGTTTTTTTCTAGGGTAAGTGCCTTATTAATTCTCCATACTTCGGGCAGGTGCCCTTGATCAAAAGTTGCTCACCCTCATGTTTGTGTTAATTCTGATTTGGTACCTGGTGGGTGGTGGCAGGGGGTGTTTCACACCCAAGCTGTGGGTCTGGCTGGGGCAGCAGCCCTGGAACTGCCAGCTAGTAGAGGTGCCTTTGCTGTGGCTGTCCTGCAGCCCTGCACTGTAGCCCAGCCCAGGTGGCTGCAGATGGCTCAGGTGATGTGCTGTTGTGTTTTAGATTTGAGTAATAAAGGTTTCATTTCCATTTCACTGGCTTGTTGGACTTACAAGCCTTATTTCTTAAGTCTCCTGGTACTTCAGTGGATCAAAACAGCCACAGTCTATTCACCCTCCCATGCAGGTTGTGGCATGAACATCTGCCTCTGTTACAGCCCGAGGAGTGACTCCAGAGCATTTTACTCACTATCCAATCAATGGCATCCATGACTTTCTTCTCCCTTGACCATGAAATTATGGCTCTCCAGATGAAGAAAGGAGAACACAAACAGACTACTGCACCAGAAATATAATTTAAATTACAGATCTAATGTCTTCAGGCTTTGGACATGTGCAGTTTTGCAATTATTTTTTAGTTTAGGAACCTTAATAAGCAAAGTAATATTTTGCTTCTGAAAAGTAAAGAAGAGATAAGAAAATAAGAAAATCAGTTGTTTGATTTTTACTTGTATATCTCTGTTACTTATTCTCCCTAACTCTGTTATCTATACAAAAAGAAAGGAATGGAAAGAATCACTACCTTTCCCCAAGTTTCTTTAGAAGGAAGAAAAACCACAATCTGTAGAATACTTCAAATTTGATATAAATAAGGGGAAAATACATGGGACTGTACTATTGTTACTTGTACACTTGCTCAAATGCTGTAATTTTGTCTCTGGACCTGAATGGGCTGAGAAAGGGAGAATCAAATAAGCCCACCTCCCCTGGTACATATTTTTAGAAGCATTCAAGAATTCACCAAATTCAGTCTTGAGACAGGAGGGGCTGGTTGACTAAACTGTCATGTACTTTTGTCTTCTGAAAGTGGAAATAGTCTGTATAATCTATTTTACCTCTCTATAGCCTAATAAGTACCATATGGGATATTTTTATATATTATATATATTTATATATAATATATATACACACATGTTTAGACATGTATGGAGATATATATTATGTAAGCATACACATAATATTCTATTCTTTATATTTTAGCAACTTGCCTTATGTCTGTGTACACATATATAGTGAAGTACTGTTATTTTGTGGATACAGCTAACAGTTTTTATTCCTCCTTTAGTGACTGCCACATGAGTTCCTCAAGGACAATGGACCCTAAGATGAGAGAGGCTGAAGGAGATGGAGAGGACAATTCAGGTATCATTTCTCCCTTCCCTGGTGAAGGAAAAGTGCTGTGACTTCTTGAGCTTCTATGCCTTAGCTCTCTCATAGAAGTGAACTTGTTTGTTTAGAGAAGGCATTCTGCCTTTCTCTTCATCTTTTCCCAAGACCTGTTACATGTTTCCAGCATTTTCAGAGGCTTGAAATAAGATTTTTATAGCATCTTGTGACCAAGCTAACTTTTTTACCCAACAAGATCCAAGAGGGAATGAAATGCTGACGGGGATGCTTCGCGGTACTGTCATGTCAACTTAAACAGGCCAGGCACAAGTTGTTGGAATTCTTGTGAAAAACACTGATTTAATTTGAAATAGTTTCCTTCACAGAGCTGCAACTGATCCTAATTTAGGTCTTTCCTCACTGAGCAGACTAGAATTGCTTTTCAAGGTTATTGCTTAATTCCTAGATGAATACTTTGTGATCCATTGAATCTTGTAATCAGCATTAAAAATATTCTTGATGTATTATAAACCCAACATTTTAACAGCATTAGCCTCTCAGCACTGTGCATTCACCTATATATGCCTTTTCTACATTTAAATTGGTTTTGGTAGCATTACTCTTATCATCACTATTTATCTTGCTGAACAAAGGCAGTGGGTTTACAAGTAATAATTTCTTTTTCATATCCCAGGCAGTTAAGACAAATTTTTTTCCTTCAGTTTAATTACCTCAAGAGGCAAGTAAAACTCTATTAGGAATGATTCTACACCATTGGTTATTTCTTATGTCTCATAAACATTGTAATCCATTCTCCAAGATAACAGTAATTTCATACTATCTGTACACTCCTGAAAGACATTAATGCAACAGTGGATCGTGTTACATTTTCCAGGAAAAAATCCACTTATGCAAAAAATTATAAAGAAATGTTATTGTTCAAAACTTTGCACATGCTGCTGGTTGCATCTTCTTTATGTTTCTTCACTTAGGAAAGAAAAAATCAAAGTTCAAATCCTTCAAAAAGTTTTTTGGTAAAAAGAAAAGGAAAGAGACATCATCTTCTGTGAGCAGCAGTCTGAAGCTGTACCAGTCAACAAATGATGTCGCAGACTCTCATGACACACGCACTAGTTATGATTCTGAAGATGAACTTGAGTAAGTATTTGGGCTCTGTTTGGTAAACAAATACAAAATTGCTACAACGTCTGTAGATTAAAGACACCCCAAAATTGCCTCCTCCCCTTGCTCATAATGCTATATTTTCAAATAGTTGCTTTTCCCAGGAAAGTACAAGTTAAAATGGTTGATGCAAGGCAAATCAGAAGGGAATTGAGTGGAGTGTAGCAAGAAATATTAATGAAAAAAGGTTTCATTTAATCATAAATAAGCCTTGGGTTATAATTTCAAAAGAATGTAATTCCCATCTTCAAAAATGAATTAGATAATCGGTTTATATCCTACCAGGATTGTGTTATGCCCCTAAAATGTAACTACTAAGGATTGTTAGAGAAGGTTAGATGACTAACCATTAATGCCAGGGTTTGAAAGCAATGAAGGAGCAATGGGATGACTGCAACTGAAATCAGCAGGATCCAGAGGCTCTGAAGCCTTCTTTTCCTCTGTAGACATGGGATTCATCTGACCAAAGTAAAAATGTCTGCATTTGAGTTCTAGAACCACAGATTCATAGAATGGTATGACTTGGAAGGGTCTTTAGAGATCATCCAGTTCCAACCTCTCTGCCATGGACAGGGATAGTTATTTACCAGCTGCCTTTTATAGTCAGAGAGAAGTCAGCATTACTAACGAAGATTGTTATCTTCCTTATGCACGAAATAAGCTCTGGAAGTGCCTATATCTCCCCACTGAATGTAAACAGGAGCCTGGGATAGCCACTCCCAATGTAAATAGGTGCAATTTGATGTCTGAAGTTAGACCAGATGAGTCCCATACTGTGTTCCTCTTTGCCTCTGAAAACCCTGTTTTCATGTTACCCACTGTGAAAAGTGACCATGAGAAACCTGGTGCAAACATTCAGCTATGTCTCTGGACAGACAGGTGGACTGAAGAGCCCCTTCGATAATCAAAAAGCAAGTCTTTGCCTTGGTGGATGTTGTGCTCTTCAGAACAATCCTCCTGGTCCTCAAGCAAGAGGTGTTGCTGTGCCCAGGAATGGGAAAGGAAACCATCCCGGCCATTTAAAACTACATTATTCTATGTGGCCACCAGGCAGCGCCAAACAACCAAAAGAAATTATTAACAATCTTTTTTTTTTTTTTTTTTTTTCTCTTTGATTTATTGGTTTTCTTTTTTTTCTTTTTGCTTTCATGGCATTGGCAATAGTAATGTTAGTTAGTCCAGCTTGAAGCCCTCGGAGTTCTGGGCTGGCAGCACCAGGTGGTGTGAAGTGCTGTTGTTTGTGCCTTAACAAGGTCATGTCTGAGTGGGTGCTGTCTCTGGCTGTTCTGGCCATATTCCTGTGCTGTAACCTGAAGCGTTGGTACATGATTGTTTCTTAGTATTTATGTAGACAGACAAAGACCAGGAAATTATTTCAAAGGAAGGAAAATTAATTTTGACACTCTTAATCTGAGGAGACATGCAGGGTACTTCCATTATGTGTCTGGGAGGGATGCACCTGCTAGAAAGAGGAAATGAGGGTGGAATGCTGGGATAAATGTGCCCACGCAGTGACACTGCCTGTGTGGCTGCCACCCTTGTTGAGTGCTGGTGCAGGGGGCACCACTGCAGCCCTGGCTGGCACCTACTCTGCAAATTGCTACAGATCTGTCTGACCTTGGATGCTTTGCAGGGATCACATTTGCTCTCAGATAAATTGTTCTTCTAATGTCTCTAATGCATTAAGCAGACATAGCACGCTTTCCTTCCTTCTGCAGCAAGAATGTGAATCAACTCTTTCCTGCTATTGTTTTATCAAACATATTTATAGCAGCCACTATGGGGAAAATGTTACTGTCTGCCATGATTGTTTATGTTTGTCTTCAATATCCCTATGACAGTATCTAGGATCCAGAAATACAGTTCTTTTTTCTATTCTGCTCAATTCACTTGATAGTTACATAAACCCAAACAATTATCTATTCCGCACTCATTTACCATTTCATAGCTCCCTGATTAAAAAAATTAGAAAAAGGTACTCTTAAATGCTGTGTGCACACATCTCTTGTCCCTTCTCAGTCAGGGTACAAACTAAGCTGAGGAAAATGAGCACAAGGAACCTCCTAGCAGCTAGCTGTCTGTCTGTGGGCCTCCTCTACCATTCCCGTAAAGGAGCATGGTGCTCATACCCAACGTGCACCATTTGCAAAAGAAGTTACATAACACATGCATCAGAAGTAGGAAACAGAATATGAGAGAAACTGCCCACAAAGCATCTCCTACTTCCCCCAACTAAGCCACAAAGATTGTCAATGAAAAAACGTGTCCCACAGGCTCATAAGAGAAAATCTGAGGGACCTTGATATAGAGCACAGCACCTTTTAAGGAGTTATGCAAAGGATTCCATGTAAGGACTACATTGCCTGAAATGTTTTTGCTAATGATCTGTATGGCAGAGATATATTAAATGCTGTACCACATTTAGATTGTAAAAGGTACTTATTCTTTCTATGGTCACTCATTTGCAAGACATAATCTCACATTAGCTAGAAGTCTCAGGACAGACTTGTTCATGTGAGCTCCATTTTGCACCTGGGCTTGCCTGTGGCACTGTGACACCACCCAGCTGCTGGCTTCCACCCAAGGAGCAGTAGCTTTTTTCATAAGACATAACTCATCTTCGGAGGTTAAACTGTCTTTAACCTTGATTCAGTTTGTTAATGTGACAGATAACAGCATTTACAAATTTTTTTGGTTTTTAAAGGTGTTACTTAGATTACCCTGAATGGCTGTATTTATGGGAAGGCTGGAATCTTGTTTGTGATGTATGCTGTGCATCCCTGTATCCCATTCCACCTTCAATAGACCCCTTGAGTTAAGAGAAATGGCAGAAAGTTTGCATGTTTTCACTCATTTGTTATATTATTCTAGGACACATAAAGGCATTATGGGAAGCAGAGCTTTGTCACATGATAGCATTTTCATCCTTGAGACTGGGCAAGAGCCTGCAAGGCCAGTAAGAGTGTTTTCTCAAGAAAACATTTCTGATCGGATTAGAGCTTTACAGGTAATTTAGACAATATAATTTTTTTTTCAAATGCAAGAGATGGAGTGTCTTTCCAGGCTTGATTTTTTTTTTATAGTATTTGTAGTTGAATATTTGATTAGTAAGTAATATCTGGCTGCAGTTTACATCAAACATTGCATTTGTTAATTAGACAGCAGTATCCTGTCTTGGTTCTATATAAATGATAGCTGAAAAATGGGTAGTTTATTTGGCTCCCTAAGAGAATGTGTAAAGTCAGATGTCCTGCGCCCTGGATCATTCAGTTGTGAAGTTAAAATAATGGTAACTCATTGACCTCAGCTAAGCAATGTTCTGGGGCAACCTCCATCACTATCATAAGCTAATGTATTTTATGCCACGCTGAAGCTGAAACTCCAGCCTACCATGAAATTGGGACCCCCGCCTCCATTTGGACTTAATGCAAAGAGAACAGAGGATGCTGGGACCAGTTCTGAAGATGATGGATTACCCAGGAGCCCTCCAGAGATGTCTTTGCTTCATGAAAGCCTAAGCTCAGGCCTGAGAACAAGAGTGAGTAGTTCCAGTGTTGGCAAAAATGGGTGTTTAATGACTTGTTTTACCTATATGTGGATGGTAGAATAAAGTATTTGGTTTTACATATCCCTATTTTACCTCTGAGCAATTCAGAAATACCTTACTCAAATTGGGAAAACACTCTCTCTCTGTAAACAGCTACTTAGGATTGGTATTCCTATTAAAACATAAATATCACACCTGAAAATGCAGAACTAGGAAGAAGAGTATGTGATTGTGTACACACATGGGAATGTTATGTTTTTTATAGAAACTACAAAGAGCTTCCAGGCATAAAAAAATAAGGCTGAAAAATCTGTATTCTCTCTTGAGTGTGTTGATAAGAGAACTCTCTAATGTTCTTTTAGGTTGTCATTGGAAAAAGAAACATTAAAAAATCTGATTTTTTTAAATGATAGTTTTGTTAGACATTATTTCATTCTTTATCTGCGTGTCTTACACTTTATGTTTGCAGTGTCCTTGCTAATCCTTAAGACTGTAGAGAAGAACAACTTACATTGTCAGTACCTTTGTGCACTTTGTGTAGATGATTTCTGTGATTATATCCACCTTGTTTGTCATCTTTTACTGAATCTCTTCCTCATTCCATCCCACAGTTCTCTGACTCTCACAAGCACCTTAGCTCTTTGAGTTTAGCTGGAACAGGCAGTGAAGAAGAAGAACAGGTAACTTCTGCCAAATGTATTAAGGGACAAGTAATTACCCACAGTGGTTTTTAAAAGAAATATTAAAAAAATATTATTTTGTTGCCTGTCTGCTGCAAAAAACAACTTTGTATGCATGTAATTGCCTGCCTGTCTGTTTGCTGTTTTAATGTCTGTCTGTCTGTCTAACATAAAAAACTATGATTATTTATCAACATAATTCTGATGCAAAGTCATCCCATTATTATCCCATTGATAATAATTAATGTCTCTAGAAAAGCTCATATCCTTTAGCAAACTTTATAGACATGATTTAATCTCCAAGTACAACCAACCAGATTTAGACACTGAAGCAGTGTCCATTTTTTCAAAGATGGGAAATTGCAGTAAAGGCTGCTTGAGTTACATGCGCAGGATAAGGGAGAAAGCTTATTGAAGAGAAAGGAGCAGCTCTAGATCCTCTGAAATCTGCCCAGACCCTGCTTTAAGTACAAAGTTACCTCACACTGACACAGAAAGTGTTTGCCTGATGACAGCGGCTGACATTGCTGCTCAGGAGTCTGAGTTCAGCCTTCAGTAAGATTCTGGCTGTGAATTTTGCTGAAGTGATCTTTTTCAGAGCTCAAGTATAGGCGCATGGTTGGCTTTCTTCAATCAGAAGCCAGCCCTTCTGGCTGATTAAAGGGCTGTTTTGGAAAGCTCTGAAGAGTCCCTTTTAGCTGTCCGCAGCTGGAGTCCTGGTGGAAACAACACGGGGTAGAGGGAAGAGCATTTTCTAGGAATAGGAGGAGGGGTGGAAGGAAATTGCAGAAATGAAATAGAGAAACTAGTCCTGAGCTGACCATTTCTTGGTAATTATGCAAAATGTATTTCAGAACCAGCTGCAGCAGGGCTCAGCAAAGATTTCTGGCCTTACTTCTTAGATTCCACATGAAGCTGTTTGAAAAAACTGCTTATATGCAGTGCAATATTATTATTCTTAAAATAAAAACAACAGAACTCATGAAGGAAGTATTTCTTGAAAGCTGTTATGGGCTCACTGTAATTGTGCCCAGTCCAGATGCATGTTTGCTGAAAGAGGATTTATGTCTCCCTGTTGATCCATTAACATTACCTTCTGACTCACTTGCTGACTCCTGAGTCGTGGTGATGACTACACAGCTGTTTAGCTTTTTCCACATGCCCTATCATTTAGCTCAGAGTTCTCTTCAACCCATGCCAGTTTGAGACAGCAGCCAGAATGCAGTTCTAAAGGCTTTCCTCCCAAACCACAGGATCTACTACCTGGCATTTCAGAGAAATTAGCCCTGCTTCTGGAAGTCAGAGGAGACCAGTTCACAGGGCTGAGGAATTTTGCACAACCCAGTCCTGAGGTTTTGGGCAGCAGTGACACCTTGCTGTGTCTTGGCAGCTTTTCTGGATTGAATAAAGGAATCACAACTCTCCTGTCTGGGCTTTGGGGATGAGGTTTCCTCCTGGCCCCCCACCTTGTGCCACCCAGCACGACCAGCTGAAGGATGACTGAGCCATGTGCACATGACATTTGGAGAAAGCGGTCTGCCAGCTCTTTCCTTCTCCAGCAGACTTTGTCAAAGCCAAACTTTGTGGGACAAACAACTTCTGCAGCAAACTCAGAGCTGGCATTCACTAAGGCTGCTGAAATTTGAGCAAGAAACCAGATTTTGGATTTTCCGGTGTAATGGCCAACACTGAGCACTGCCAAGGAGAAGACATGCAAAGTTCTCGAGGAAAAGCAGAAGCCAGAAGAAAGGCAGGCAAATAATGACGTGCTTTGAAAGAGAACATGTGCTGTGTTTTTATCATGGAGCTGAAATATCAATGTATTCACTGTTAGCTACTAATGTATAATGCAGCCACCTATCATTTGTTGTACATTAGTCATGTCTGACTACTAGACTGCAGATATTGTAGAGTTAAAATTAATGAGAGCATCCATTATCCACTATTCAGCATGTCTGAGCTACCTTCTTTTTCTTAAGTAGAAAGTATGATTAGAAGGTGTGGATGCAGCCTCTGCTAAAATCAATGGGAGTTTTCCCCTGGCCATTGAGCAAGCTGTAGTAGGCCCTTGCTACACTACAGAGTTTCTTTGAGCTGCAGTGCATATTGCAGAATTCTACTTGCAGATATTGCTGCTGCTTCTTCCCTTCCGAAATAAAATGAACACCAACCTGCCCTGCTCTTCTCCCAACCAACTTCCTTAGTAAAATACCACTTCCAGAAAAAAAGAAGAATAAGAAAGAAGAATACCCACAGAAGAAAGTGTGACAAAGGAGGAAATGCCCTCCAAAGAAGTGAACCAGAATTTCAAGCCTACAAAGGGAGTGCTGTAATGAGTTGCCAGAGCTGATGTTAATGCTGTGACAGATAGTTTGGAAATACAATTTTGCCTATTTGCAAAATTGATTCTGAGAGGAAGGAGGAACCCTTTTTAGAGTTTATTTTTAATAAATTTTCCAATGTTCTTGTTGCATCATCCCTGGAACTAGGGTAGTTTTTGGTGAAGCTCACAGGCAAGCTGAATTCCAGCTTTGTGAGAGTGTGACACCCCTTGCAGCATTCAGGAGCTGTTTCTGGATGGGCTATTGGCCTCCAGTAGGAATTATCCATTGCTTCCTTCCCCAGAATAGTTTACTAATGAAACTTTACATTTCCGGTAAATGCAGATACAAATGTTTTTACATGATGCAAAAACACAAGCTGATTTAAGTGTCAATGCCACTAATTCTTTTTTTTTTTTTTTTGTCTTTGGGAGGGTATTGTAGAGTTGGAAGGGACCTGTTGACATATAAGAAGCTAAAGATGCTCAGCACAAAACAACTGTGGATAGGAGCCTAGACAAAGATGCTAGAGGACAGACCCAGAAAGGAAAATGGCCCTTTAGGTTCTGTAACTGAGTACTCTTCATAAATCTGTCTTCTAAAACATGCTGGCCATGTATTTGTGTGCTTTAGATCTTCCAGTTAGATGGGATTTGCTCCTTCCCACTGGACAGTATATCATAATATTCTAGCAGCTAAAAATGCAGAATTGCTAACACCAGTACATCACATGCAACATTAGGAACTGCAATGTATTTTAAAGAAAAGTCAAAAAGAAAAAGAGGCAAACTTAAAATGGCAATAAATATGGCTACTTATTTGTAGAATTTTTATTTTTGTGTCTTTGTTTCTTTGTTTGATTCTCCATTTGGGGATATTTTTTTTTTCAGATTACATTGGGTTCTTCTAGATCTCGCTCTACAGACAGTCAGCTGCTCCTTAGGCATGGAAGTAGCAAAGCTGGGTCTCCCCGGACATCTGACAGTACCATCTCCCCTACAGCCAATTTTGACACTCCACCTGAACTTTCTGCTTTCTTGGATAATTCTGCTGCCAAGCATAAACTTTTAATAAAACCCCGGAACCAGAGATCCAGTAGAATGAGAAAATTTTCTCAGGTACATGTGAAAATAAACAGTGTCACTTTTGATAAAAACCCAGAAAGTTCTTACTGGACTTTTTACTTCAAACTCAGATATGATACATGAAAGTGCATACTATTTTTAAAAAGGCTACTAAAAAGTGTATAATATTTTTTTTTAAACCACGTCTTTTTTCTAAACCATCCTAAACACAATTTATCTGATCCCTTGTCATATTTTGTGAAGGGCATAGCTTAGTTTTTCTTCTTGCTTTCTTTCCTTCTGCTCTTTTAGCACTGAAGCTTTCAACTTTTACTACAGTATTTATACTTTATTCTTCATGGTTTTTTTCCAGTATTTTAAATACAGTAACACCATTAATTTGGCATGCTTACTACCAGAAATATTATTCCCTTTGTCTCAAAATATTACTAGCTGATATTCTGTATTTCCCCAAATCTGTGAATGACCTTCCAGCTCGGTAGAGCACCGCTGTGAGCAGCACAATGATGAGGCCAGTTATTTAGAAAAACACATAAAGCAATAATTCAACGATCAATCCTTCTTTTCCATTCTAACATTGTTACTAAAATATGATTGCTTTGTCCAGACTGCCTATAACTGCCAGCTGACTGAGCCCTTCTGGATTCCCACAGAGAGTGTTCACATGTTTTGATAAAACAATTTTTCATATTTTCTTGCCCAACTCTGCCTGTGCTCCTTGCTTCTGGGTAACTGATATCTTGTGCTTTTATGTTCTTGTGTATATGGATTGTGGATGCAGGTGGCATTGCAACTGGGGTTTTTTTGCTGTTGCATTTGCAGAATGAGAAGTCATAAGCACCCTAAAATATCTTTAAAGTGTAGGTTTTGTGTTCTTAGTGTTAGAGCCTACATCCAAAGTATATATTTACCCAACAAACTATGGGGAAACAGTGAGCTAATACAGGCACCATATGAAAAGGCATATTCAGCAGCTCACTACTGTGCTTTCAAATAATCCTGTGTACTTAGCCAGTCCTCACATCAAGTTTAATCACAAGACTTCACAGATAACTACATATGAATTTGTTAACTTTTAAACTAAATATGAATTTATAAACTTCTATCAAATAGTTTAACTCTTGAAAGAAAAAGAAAACTTTCACACAAAGGAAGCAAGGCTGTAAGGCTGTATGACTATGGGATTAGAAACAAGACTGCCATATGGGGCAGATACTCAGCTGGAATGGAGTGTCATAACAGGATGGATTTGTTAGGCTTTTGCTCTTGCTTCTATCTACCCTTTCCTCTTCAGAGTCATGCTTAAGGAAGAATGGGTTGTTTTATTTTTAATGCTAGTATGGAGTAGGAAAATACAGAGACAGATTTTTCTCTTTCAAGTGTTGCTTTTTGCCCGAGAGCAGCACAACATAGGCAGTATGCTCTGGAGAATCAATTGCCAAGGACAGTCCAGTGGCCATTGTTCTGATGGACTTCCTATCTACAAGGACATGAAAGCACTGGTTGTGCAGAAGGCAATGTCACACATTGCTTTTATATTGGTTAAATGCATTATTCCAGGATCTGCTTCATTAAAAAGGCATCCAGTCTGTAGGTTAAGAAAACTGCAAGCTCAGCACTGGAGGCAAGTATTGCCTTCCTCTAAGATCTCAGCTGTAAATGTAATGATGAACAAGAAAAAAAGTGAAGCTGTACATGGTGACAGGGCTTTCTGTATTTCTTTTTTACAGAGGACCCAGTCTGAATCTCTGACTGATTTGAGCTGTACCCCAGAGGAAGAAGAAGAGGATGATGCTGTATTCAAGCCCAGCAATCAAGAACTGCCATGCAGCACAGCTGCAACGCAGGATGTGGCTTTCTGGCCAAAGCCCAGAGTGCCTGAGGACCTCCCCCCTGCTCTGAGACCAGCAGTGACTCAGCCTGCTTCTGAGCCTGCTGATAGACAGGAAACCCTGCTACCAGAGAATCAGCCAGAGGACTGCCAACCAGCACTGGAAATTATGTGTGAGGACTCTGAGTCTTCTCTGCCATCAGAAGGCAAAGACTCTGCAACTTCTTCCTATTCCAGTTCAGACAGAGGAGTACAAAAGCAAGAAGATTCCTCAGAAACACTGGTTCTGTTGTCTGGAGATGGGTCAATCAAGATTGTAAATCACGAAAATAAGGAGCTTCCTACTGTGTTTCCATTAAATAAATTACCTTCCGATGAAAATATTTCAATTAGTGGGAATAGTATTGTTTGCTTGGGAAAGTCAGAAGAAAATAACCAGAAGGATGATCAGGTACATGTGGAAATGCCCTGTAATAAAGGGACAGACAAAGAGTTTACTCTATTGTCAGAGTCCAGCAAGGAGTGTTTCATGGGTTCTTCCCAGCCCACAGACTCATTGCATGTTTCACATCCTGCTTCCTCAATGCAGATGGGATCATCTACTTTCTGCTCTCTAGAGAAAATAAAGACTGCACAGGAGGCAGCTGCTTCTGAGAAGGAGAACAAGGAGGAACAGCTGGGGAAGAAAGCTGAAAAAGCAGTCAATGAACTCAATGCCTTCAAAAAGTTTTCTGTTTCCTCTGCACGGGAGAGACCAAGCACCAGAAGCCTGTATTTCCCAGAAAGATCAGAGTTGGAAAGCCCATTAAATACTGGATTCTTCCTGTCCAAAGCAAAGGTCTCCTCAAGAAATGAGAAGTGGCAAGATGACTTCCAGAAGGGATCAGACCTGGACAAGGAAAAAAGTAGCAGCAAAAAGCAGACTTTGCTGCCAGAATCCTACTCTGAGAACACAAGCCAACCTACAGAAAGTTTGGCTGGTTCTATTTCCCCAGCTGTTGATGAAGTACCAATGCCAAACAATTCTTCAGTGGTATCTCAGAATCAGCCAAGTTTTAAAGATAAAAGTCCTTTTCAAGTGAAACTGAGATCCACCTCACTGTCCTTGAAATATGAAGACAACTCACCACCAGAATCAAAAGGGATTAAAAGATACAGTGCAGAATTTAATTTAGAAAATGAGGGATTGCCTTCTTTTCTAAGAGGTGATAAGGCAGAGATGAGAAAAACAGGCAATACAAACACTGGTGATTCTTTAAATGAAAAGATCAAACCCAAAGCAAAATCCTCTGAGCAGCTTAGTTGCAAACCTCCATTGCCCAAAAAGCCAGTGTTGCAAAGCATAACCATTCCAAACACTACTGCAAGCAAGGATAAGCAGGACAAAGCTATTCACTCTCCTGAATCCAGAAATGAAGACAGAGACTCGGAGAAACAGTCAACTGCTTGTAAAGTGCCTGGTAAGACTCCCAAAACTTTATGAAGTTACCTTCACTTGCAAAGAATGATCTTACCTGTGGAGAGCATGAGGCAGCACTGTTGTGTCTGCCTGTGAGCATGAGCTGATTGCTCTGCCTTCAGTGATGTTGCTCCCTTATTTTCCCTTGCTGAAGAGATTATGAAAAAGACAGCAGGGAAGAAACAGCAGCAGAATAAGATATTTATTTTTACCTCTGATTTTTGAATTTCAGGGTATTGTTTAAAGGATGTTCAAAGTGACACTCAAAAAATAAAGTACATTAGCACATATTGGAAAACAGGAATAGCAAGCTACTAAGTGTCCCCATTTAGAGCTGCTGCATGGCAATTCAAAATCCAAGAGCCCATATTAAGTGTAGTGCCCTGTGTGGGACAAGTGACTCAGACCTCTAGACCTTTTTCACCATAGCATTGAGGCAGAAATACAATGAGGCTCTGCCACTGCCTGCCATGGTAAACACACCACTTATTTATTGCCTCCTGTGAGGTTTTCTTATTAATTTATCTATCTTTATCATTACTCATTCCTTGTTTAAAACAAAAATTAACAACCCTGCAGCTTTCTGGAGTTCAAAGGCAGAAGAGACCATAAGATCGTGTCTACTGCAGATTGTTATATTTTACCCTGTTGTCTGTATTATATAACTGGGTTAGAGATTAAAAAAAATCAGACCTCTGGAGACTAATTATACACTGTGGACTGCAGGCAGAGAACAGAAAAGACTGGAAGTGGCACCACTGTCTGGGGTCTTTGCAATGACAATAAGTAAGTTAGGTGAAGCACACTCAAGCAGCTCTAGCAGGAGACCTCTGCTCTTCACTTCAGAGAACAGCTGAGATGGGACAAAGTAAATCTTTAGGTCTTCTGATATGTGGAAGAAAATTCTTCCCTGTCCTGGACCTGTATGGGCATGGTTTTGATGTTATGAATGTGAGAAGATGCTGGCCAAGTAAATAATAGGCTGTCTCTGTGCCATTGCAGAGCTTCCTCCCATCTGGTTGCTCTTCTCTGATTGGAATCTGTCTCTGAGCTTTGGAGTAGGGAAACACCAAAACAGAAGATTTCAGGGCACAGGACTCCACTTGTCTCCTCTAGGGCGAGTAGGTTGCCTCCTGGCTCCAGAGGCAACTTACTGATGCCCTGAGTAATATCTGATTCCAGTTGTCTTCTGCTGCAGCATCACAGACATTTTTGCAGGACTGTGACCATGTTCACAGTTTCCTGCTCTCCCAGCCATCATAAAGGAGGAGATTATTAAGATCCACAGCTGGATGAGGTCCCCACAGCCATCCAGCCAGAGCTTCCCCACACCCTGCAGGCAAGGCAGGAGATATATATATATATATGTAATCTCAACACTCCCTTTAAAGGCATTTCCCCCTCCGTGTTGCCCTGAGCAGTTGATTATTTGTAGTGATGCCCGTATCTCTGATGGAGTGAGATTTTGGGGAGGGTCATACTGGGACAAGAGAGGAGATCTAGTAGCAGGGTTGTTCTGGCAGGGTATGGAGGAGGGCAGTAGGAGTAGCAGTGCTCCCTCTCACAGCCCTTTATCACATCCCTCTTGCTGAGTCCCAGAGTGCCTGCTGATGGACTGGAATGTCTACCTGCAGTGGAAGACAATGAGTGATGGAGAAGAAAGAAGGGGAAGAAATGAAGCCAGAGAGCACATTTCTCCTCCAGGCTTCTCCTGTGTCTCCTCAGCCCTAGGATGAAGGAGATTCTGCCCTGAGATGCAGGACTGCCCTCTGCAAAACAGGATCTGTGGGTGGGAGTTGTGCTTTGTCTCCCTGATAGAGATGCATGCACCCGGAGTTAGAAACAGGGTTAAGAAGTCCTGCTGTGATCCCCTCCCCCTGAGAGTATTACACCAAATCTGTATGGTCTGGGGTTGTTTAAAATGATGGTTCAGATTGGTCTGTGATGGCAATTAGTTTTCTTCCTTATCTACTGCCTTCTTTAAACACCTGACCAAGCAACTCCCTGTGCTGTTGCCACATCAGCCTGACCTGGCCACCTGAAGTCATGCATGAGGTGTGCCCACCTCCTCTGAGTGCCCTGGAACCACACCAGGCAAAAGTTATTTGGGAAAAGTTGCACAGTGACCTCCAAAATTATGTCTCTCTGTGAGGCATAGGAGAGTCATGAGATGCAATGAGGCCTTGGCAGGAGAATAGCCCTGCCCAAACTTAATTTTAAGCTCTTTGAAAAGTTTCCCTCAGCCCAGTGATTCAGGACCATGTCTTTGCAACTGCAAACAGGAGAAATCCAACAAATACAATCAACACAGCCCCTCATAGATCACATGTGTCTTATCACACCTCTCTGGCCTCTAGACCTGCTTGGACTCCTTTTTTTTTACTTTACGCCCACCCAGCCCTCTCCTAGCCCTTGAGTTTATCAGCCTTTTCAAAGAGCTGTGCTCACCATCAAGAGATGCTGTTTATTTATGCTGTCAGGGAGTTTCTACTGCACGTGAGGAAATCTGTGTGCTCAACAAGAAGACAAGCTGTGAAATGGTGATACAAGGGGATGCAGTTCCCGTCTCATGCACACTCGTTTCAAAAAAGTCATTTTGCTGTGTCATTGAGGTCAGCAGGAGCAATGTGGTTCATTCAGTTCACATTTTAGCTTTTCAGCACTTTTGGTACCAAAGGAGCAGGAGAGCTGATGGGATGCTGGCTTACCACACCAGGTGAAAGCAGCACTCCTGCTCCCCGGGGCTTTCTGGGGAACTTATGAGGGATTGCTTTACCTCTCTGAGGCTGCAAGGAAGCTCTTTTATGTCTGTGTGAAATTAGTCACCCCAGGAGGAGTAATTTTTAAGTTTCTGGAGCTAAAGGCACAAGTCCTTGCAAGATTTAAAAGGTTAAGCTGTGTTGTTTGGAGTTGATACACTTTGCTATAAATCCTGTAAAGGGCAGAAACAATTACCATATGCTAACAGGTTATTACAACAGTGAAACCATAAGCAGTACTTGTCTGAATCTGCATATTAGGATAAACAAAAATCAGCAACTGAGGAGCTGTAATGGGCAGACATCCTCTGAAAAGAGCAAAAGAGCTCAGGGAAGAACGATGGATGTTATGGTGAATGAAATTGGTGTGCATTGCCTGGAAAATAGAGGCTCTGGAATGACAAGAGAAGTGTTTTTCTCTACATCAAAAAGACATTGCTTTAATGCTGTCCAGGCTACAGCTGAAAAACAAGCTGTCTGGTTTTTTTCCCCCAAAAGAAGTTGCTTTCTCTGTTGTGTCAGGCTATTTTGCAACATGGCTGTTTTCCAGCAGTGAAATAGACTTTGATGCAAACAGCAGTTTCTTGTGTAAAAAAGACTCTTCTGGCATCAGTGGTATAGATCCAATCAAAAGTCAAATACCTCTCAGAGCAGCTTAGGGAAGAAAGAAATGTCAGAAATACTTAATCAAATCTTTAGAATAGCTTTGTCTGAAAATAAGGAATTGGGCGTGTATACTGACATGAATGCATGTAGTACTTTAACAAACAAAGGGAAATATGTAGGCCAGGATATTCTAAATGCTATATGCATTTGCAAAGCCCTTCTTAAAATAACTGGAGTTTTATAAATGAGCAAAGATACAACAGTGTGGAATTAAATATGCATGCATAAGCAGTGTTATAAAACAATGACACTTACATACAGAGGGTGTTATCTCCCTGTGTAAAGTTGTTTAGATTAGATTTGAGTATGTTTGCTTTTAAAACACTCAGGGAATCCACAAGCTAGCTTTGCTTGCTGTTAGTGGTTTGACTTTCAAAAGACTCTAAATTCTGGTTCTGACCTTTCACCTGCACACATGTAGGGCAAGACAAACCACTTTGCAGTCCATGCAGGCATAAGATGTTCTTTTCCAAGTATAAGAATTATATGTCATAAAGAACCTCTTCTACAATTTGTGTGCACAGAGGCTTTTAGATATAAAGAAAGCAGATCTCAGATTTAAAGAAATCTGAGGCTATCTCTAAGAAAGACAAAGTTAATCCCTAAATCTCAGGGTAATGGTTAAATATGTTTTTGCTGTGTTTATCCGTATAAGCAGCACACACAGGGAGATACTTGTGAATACATGAAGTATATCTATCTGTTAATAGACAGAAGTAGGTTTGTGTTTTTCTTTCACTTCCTGCGTGTGTGTATAAACCCATGCACAATAACAAGTCAATCATAGATCCTTTTGTACATTAATGTATTATCTTCATCTTATTGTTCATACAACCAGTCTGACACACATTACAGGATAATATCCAAATATCAGTGAGAAGTGTACACATTTATTTCCACAATATTTAGGCAGAAGACATTTCATCTATAAGATCAGAGCTTTAGTCTGAGGAAAAAAAGGAAGTTGTTTTAGTAAGACACTAAGAGAAACAGATATCTGTATTAAATGGGGTTGCAGAAGGGGAGTTTCCCCCCTCCAGAGGACCACTGAGGCAGCCAGCCCTGATGCTTTCAGACTCAGTGGAGGCGAGCTCAGGGGATTCTGACCTGCAGGAGAGAATTGAGAAGGTGGCTATGGTTCGCTTGGCTTCACAGCTATCCTCAGTGGTTGGTCTGGAAGCTGTGGAAGCAGTGAAGAATGCAGCAAGAATAGCTGACCTTGTGACTGTCCCATGTGTGTTTATTGGCTGTGGGGAGGACATGAAGGGAAGGCTTCAGCAGCCTCTGGGTGTGGTTTCAAGAGGCAGCACAAGATCTCAGCTTACATTAATTGCTGGCTTTAATACATGGTGACATTATGCACAGACTAGCTTGACAAGTTCTGACCTGGTATCTTTCCACTGTTGGTGGCTTATCCCAAGGGGAAGAAGGGGCTCCTCTCTTTCAAAAAAGCCTGAGGCCAAGCCAGCTCCAAGGAAACCAGGGAAAGATGCAATCACGAGGTTAAAGCTGTGAATGAATGAAAGAAAAATTGCTGCCAGCAATATCCTTTATTAGCTTATGAAGTTATTAAGGAATGAGTTGAATAGCACATTGTTTAAAACAACATGTTGTAATATGAAATGAAGAATATTATTTAGATTTTAGTTTTGTTCTGAAAATCTCTCAAGTGCCAACACAGAAAGAAGAGGCTCAGCCCTGCTTCAACAAAGAAATGAAACACAGGGCATTTGTGGAGGCTGTGATCTGTCAAAACTGACTCAGCTTTGGATGGAGAATACCACTGCTTGCATTTTGTACTTCTTTGTTATCTCCCTAAGAGTGGCATTTAGCAGCTGGGAGTTTCTGTGTCAGTTATTGTGCATGTGACGTGCAGCAGAAGCAGGAATTAAAATCGTCCTTTTGAGTACTTTTGGTTCCACTCTGGCTACCCAGTTCCTTAAATGCTGTGCCTTGCCACAGGGTGAACCATAAAAGCACATGAACTATCCCATGACTAAATAAGACAGAGCTTGTTCAAGGTAATCATACAGTCATGAACCCAGAAAGATGTGTGAGCAGCACTTCCCTTGAGAACAGTCACTTCCTGAGAAAGTTTTTTGCTTCTTTGTGTCCCTTAGGGTACCAAGAGCTTCATAGGACAGTCTCAGGTCACCTTTAGCTGCCAGCTCTCTTTACCACACTATCTCCTGGATTACTTCACCACCTTTCATCCTTCTGGCTGGAACAATGGTGCATATATACTGCCAAGAAACCTTATCTAATTTGAGGTGGGAGGATGTAAAGGACCTCTGGGCAACGGGATAGATAATAAATAGTGAATATGCTCTTCTACCTCTTACAGTAATTCTGGCTGATGGATGAGGTAGAAAATCCTGCGTGGGTTGCATCTGATGGGGTTTTTTTTCTGAAGATAAGGCACTTCCCCTGCCTTGTCTGCCTGTCTGGCTTTCTGCAGCAAAGACTCTCAAAGGAACAAGGGCAGAATGTAATTGCTTAAAGGTACAAGAAAGCCTCTCCCAGCAGCAGATCAGTTCTCCTCTGTAGGTGATACTACTCTGCTGTCCTAAGTTGGCCTGTACTATATATATATATATATATAATCTTCAAGATTATGATGAAGAGCTTTTGTTCCCTACTATCAAAGGGACATTTGGATACCAACTCCTATGGAATGATACCTGGTTCTAATTTGGCTGCCTTCTAATTGGCATGACTAGGATGCCTGGCATTTCATCAGGGAGAACTGCCTGAAGATTAAGGGTGCTTGATGCCTTCATTAGAGCGTCTGCCTTATGAAAAACATTGCTATAATAGCAGCCTCCAGACATATCACTGCAGGACTGGGAACCCAGGGAACTGGGAACCTGTCATCTCAGGCAGTGCACAGTGAAATAACAGCAGGATGAATCCTAAGCTCATGAGGATGACAGAGAAACGGAAGCACAAGTAGCAATAAGACCATTACATGTAGTAAATAGAGCCTGGGCATAGCATTCATCTTGTCAGTGTGGATTGTGTGGTGGAAGCAGAGAAGGAACAACCTTGATGTTTACATAAAGCTCCTGTGGTGTGACAGGGAAAATGGGACAAAACACAAAGGGAGATTTGGAGTCACAGCAACTAAGATGTACATCACTAGCAGCATCAAGGCAGAAGCCAGGTTCCCAGTCTCATCAAAAAGTGTGGGTGGATTGAAAAGGACCTTCAGCATAAAGACATTAGAGTTTTTGAGTACCAAGACATTACAGACAGTGAAGGAAGGTAAAGAGGTGGTGGAAGAGGATGCATGTGGTGGTGTGTCTGCAGCTGTACAGCCAGAGAGCTGCTCCTCAGCTCTGAGGAACATGGGACATCACCTTCAGTCGTGGCTCCTCCATGTGCTGCAGGAGCACTTTGGGAGCTGAGGAAGCACAGCACCTGGTTTTTCTGGGCAGTGCACTAATAAGCCCTGCCCAAAGTGCCCACCACCTGAAAAGGTGCAGAAGGCTGCAGGTGGGCTTAAGGGCATGGCTGCAAGCAAAGGAGGGAATGTGATGGCAGATGCATTAGCAGACCTCAATCCTTTCAACTGTGTGGCTTTACTTAAGATCCCTGTGAGGTTTGTCCTAAGACGCTGAGAGAAGATGGCTGGCAGACTTTGCCTTGCTAGTGGTTATCTTGGAGAGCTGTGGGAGTTAAGGGGCACTGACTGACCTGTACAGAAAACCATTCCAGGTGAAGTGGTGCAGTCCTTCCATGTCAGCTGATGCTAACACTGTTTCATCTCAAGTTTCATCTCATTTCACTTCTCACCATCATATTTGGAGGAGATTGACCAAACTAGGACAATTCCTACAAAAGAAAGAATGATCTAGAGAATAAGATTAATCAGAAAAGTAGGGGGAAAAAAGCAGGGAAAATGTGGTCTAAGTCTTCAAATGCATAACAGGCTGTTGCAAGGAGACTATGAGTAATCTGCTCGTGTCCATAGTGTGTAGGAGAAGTAGCTACGGATTTAAATTAGAGCAAGGAAGATTTAACTCACCCAACTGGCAAAAAAAAAAGTAGGAAAAAAGACTAAAAAGTGTTGTGCCATAGGATAGGTTGCTTAGGGAGACTCTGAGACCTGTCCTGTTTCTGGAGAGTTAGATACATATTTGCGAGGAAACAGTTTCTTTGAAACTGATCTTTCAGCTGATCTTGCCTTGCAGTTGAAGGATAAACTACATGACATATTGAGATTTCTTCCATCCTTATTCTTTAGCATCCGTAAAAGAAGATAAAAATGAAGTGAGGAGAGCCAGTGGAAGGCTGATTGGAAAAAAAAAGGACAGTGATTGGAAAAAGATTATGGGAGGAAGAGCTGTTGTCATGCAAAGATGGGGGTTAGGTGGGATGCAGAGAATTAGAGTAACATGCTGCGCAAGAGGGAGAGAAGATCCTTCAGTGTTCAGGGACCCTGTTTTATCTGTGCTGCATTTGCACAGCTGGACTTCTGAGTTGTTTCTTCCAGAGGTTTTCCTGCAAGATTGTATGAGGTGAATGTGAAGGGAAATGCAGGCATCAGCTGGCAAAACATCTTGCTTTGGCATTAAAGCATGGGGTTTTTTTCTCTTTTTCATTTTTTAGCTGACATAGGCTTTACAATGTTTTCTTGTTCAAATAACTACTCTCTCTCTGGTGAGGTATAAAAATGACTTGAGAAAATCCCTGAGCAAAGCAAGTTTGTGGGCTTTCATAATATGCCTGTGTTGGTAGACTCCAGCTCTTGGGAGTGCATCATCCCTTTTATCTTCCATGCCTTCATGATGCCTCTCAAATGTGCCTTCAGAGACATTTGCATGCTTTCCTGATCAGGGCCAAATTCCACCAAACTAGACCATAGTGCTCCAGAAATGTGTCTGACAGCTCCACAGAGTCCTGTGGCTGGCTCTACTGTCAGCAGAGCAGCTGAGCCCCCAAGGGACCCTAGGGCAGTAATCCTTTCTGGCTGGGTCTGCCTCCTCCCAGGCCCCTGAACAGGATGCTGACTAAGAAATAAACTTTTCCAAAGAGTGGGACCACACGTGATTTGAGGATCAGAAGCTTGACTTCTGCTCTGCAAGAGTCTTCTGTAAATTTTGATACATCAGTGACCAGAACTGGCTGGGAAAGGTGAAATCAGCCTTCTTGGGTCTGAGGTTGTTATTCTTGTTCCTCATTTAAACTACAGAGAAGCTCTACCATTCATTGGGAAACTCAATTTTGTGTTCAGTGTGAGTCAAAAAATGGAGAACCAGGGGGATGGAGCCAATGGAGGTGCCGTGGCTCTTCTCTTGACCAAGTTCTGTTGAGTGACTAGACAGGATTACTTTCTCAGAATATTTGAATACAGGGTATTTCTCTTTCCCATAACCCTGGATTCTGCACATCCTTTGGTAGCAGTTGTGAGGTCAGCAGCGTAGTAGTTTTGACTTTCTTCTCCAGAAATTGTCTTTTTTCTTTTTGTGTCACTCAAGTCTCATTTCTGGTCAAGCACAATGGAATTACTGGCCCCAGTGAAGACCATGGTCATCATCAGCAGGGATAAGTCAATGTAAACCTCAAATCAAAAGACTGGAAAGTCCCTCTATGGTTTTAGCAGCTTCTGTGCGCTCAGTCACCACAGACTGCTGTGCACAGGCACCCATGGCACCTGCAGGCTCCACAGAGCTGGGGAGGAGGCTGCTCCTAAAGAGGTGAAAGAAAAGCAGGAAACAGTTAAGGCATAGGCTGCTGCTGCATGTGGGGAAGCTGCTCCTAAAGGGGTGGAAGGAAGGCAAGAAGCAGACTCAGGCATGGGCTGCTGCTGCAGGGGCATCAGAAGAGCGGGAGCCGAGGGCAGCCGCAGTGGGGAGAAGTTTGCCTTTGAAACACCACAGTCCCTCTGTGTCCACCTTTGAATTGTCTGCTGCTTGTCTCCAAGATACTGTGGGAGAGGGAGCAGAAGGAGCAGACCTTGGGAAATGGGTAGATTAGAGAAGTTTGATTTATGTTTCTGCATCTCCCTCACGCGAGGGCAGTGACACTCCAGCTGAACAAAGATGCAAAGCATTTCTCACCAGTAGAATGATAACTTAAACCTGTGAGCACGGGAAAATTGCTCTCTGGAGACCAAACTAAACAGAATTCCTATTTATCCAGGCTGGTTTCATATCCTGGGACCGATCAGTACATTGAGAAAGTATGAGCTGAAGCTGATTACAACTCTTTTTCCTCTAACCATGTACATAAATAATCTGTCAACAGAGAAAAGCGTGCCTTCCCCCATGGCTGCAGGAGACTCTGGAAAAGATCCTGACACTCCTACCGAGCCAGCCTGGATTTCCATTGCAAGGCAAAAGCAGAGGGGCATGCATCAGGAGAAGGAACTCGACAGAGAAAAACTCGTGGCTCCAGATAATAAGTCAAATACAGAGAAACAGAATAAAGGAAAGGAACAAACAGAGGTACTTGCAGTACAAATTTGTGATGCTTTTGTATCACCAGCTGTATTGTTTGGATCTACTGCTATGTTACCAGTCATGCCATAATGATTACAGATACTCAATGAGTGTAACTGTAACTGAAAAAGACACTGTTCTCATAAATGTGTTATAGATTCAAAGTTCTCTGATTGTTCAGATATGTAATTTTGTGTCTCCAAGAAATCAAAATCCTGGAACTATGCGAAGTGTAAAATTTCTTGGCATATCTACCAGATCTAACACACGTACTGCATGCTGAAATATCCAAAAGGAAGTGTTAAATTGTAGTCTTTGATCCTCCTCAATGCAGAGGAAATGTGTTCTCTTTTAACTATCCTTCTAAGCACAGCCTTTCATTGAACTTCTTATACCTCCTGACTCAGTTAACACTGAATGAGCAGCTTGGTCCCAGAAGCTCCTAGGTAACAATTTTTAGAGCCCTGAGAAGTGAAATAGGATAAAAATAACTTTTGCATTTGCAGAGAGTGCCAAGATATACATTCTGGTTCCCTGTATATGGATAATTCAGAAGCCCATGTGGTGCCATGGAATATGGGCTGACACTGCCTCTTCAGAGATCCCATGGAAAACAGGGTGATTCCTGTAGCTAATGATCTTCCCAGAAGACACAGCTGTGCCAGTGGAAGTGCTTGGCATGGATCCAGAACACTCACCTGCTGCCTGTTTTGCATCCTGCACAAATAAGAACCCTGTTCTGATGCAGGAGCATGTGTGTCCTACACCAGTATGGCATACCCAGTGCAAATGACCTACTTTCTTGCTTCAGGTGGCACTGTTAGCACCCCAGACAGGTGTATTATATCCTGGAATAAGAGATGGTTTCTAGGTGATGAAAAATAGCCATGGTTAGATTAACAAGAAATAATACCTAATAAGATGTCTAGGCCAACTTCTGAACTGCAGCAATGCCCAACACAATCCCAAAATACAGTTTCTATGTCAGAACAGGAAACTCCAGATTTTAGCTGGCAATGATCCTTGAAATTCATGCCATGCATTTTATTTCCCTGTAGCAGCTAGCAGAGAAACATGCCAAGATGCTTCTGACTGCAGCATGTGAGGCTTGGTGCCACTGTACTACTCCCACTTTCTCCCACATGGCACCAGGCACTATCACTTCAGAGTAGTTTTTGATACTGGCAAGAAAATCTGTTGGAGGATATGTTTGACTTCTTTTTTATGAAAAATCCATTTACCACCAACTGTCCAAAAATACAGTGCCCTAGCCCTCAAAATTTGGAAGATGGAAGGAGAACATGAGAGAATGAGGCTGTTTCCAAATCCTGTGAGTGCTTGTAGAGATGTGCAAAGGACTTGGAATACATTTTGCAGTGAAGATTATAATTATCTACTCATACCATTATGGATAAGAGATACTGAGGGATAGTTTCAATTAGTAAAACTGAGTTCCATGGATGTTACATGAAAACACTGTAACTTTCTGAACAGGTGTCAGCTCAAGGTAAAGGAGTGGGACCAATGTCTGCTGAACTGTGGCAGGCTCCCCATCCACTGCTTTGCTTGTATTCTTCCAAACGGAACTCATTTTTCCTTGAATCACTTGGATTTTGTCCCTCTCTGTGTCTAGGGGCTAGTGAAACAACAATGGAGTAAACCTTCACACTTGGCACCTAAAACGACTTCTGAAGAGCAGAGGAAAGACATAAAGTCTGAAGCAAAGTCCCTGCTGAGAACCAATTCATTGTCACATTGTGTCCCTGGTAAGAAACAAAATTCTTAAAATGTAGGCTGTTACCTCTCAACCTTGTCAGAAGAAATCCTGCTTGAGTGTCTTGCAAAAGGAGTAGGGGCTAGATCCTAATCTCTTCCTCAGCCCCACATCAGCCAGGACAAACAGTTTGCTCAGCATTCATGTCTGGGATTTTATTTGGTGTTTTATTTATTTATTATTTTATTTGAGGTTTTATTTGTTTATATTCTTCTGACCAGCTTGATTACAAACAAAAGAGTAAAAAGGGGTAGCCAAAAACTTGTGTTGAAAGAAATAGGAATCAAAAACTCCAGGCCCTTTTACAGGACAGAGGCCCAAATGTACTATCCCAGTGTAAAATGTAAACAAAAATATTTACAATAGCACTCAATTTAAACGTGACTTCCTCAGCAAGCTGAGGAATGCTGCAATCACAAACTGTCTGACCATCAGTCCTCCCACAAGGAGTTTGTTGTAAATCTCTTTGGTAAATTCAAATTTGAAAGAAGGACAGAAGTTTTGAAGTAATAAAATTCCTGTGAATTGGGGGCTGAGTAAAGGAGGAATTCACACGTGAATACTTTAGCTAATGGAAAGACTCTCTCTTCTTTGACATGGGTGTTAACATAGAGCACAACAAGGAATCCAGGTCATCATGGTAAGTTTTGGTAAATTTAAGGATCAAAATATTATAGTGATGAGAAAAACATTGTATTATTTAGAGCACAGAATGGTAATTTTCTCAATAACTTATTGCACAAGAAGCTTCCATGTGAAATGTAAAGATTTTCTACCACAGGGCAAGGCATGGAAAGTATTTAATAAAAGAGGGTGCTTAGTTGCACAGCAGGTAAGTGTAAAATGTCCATGTGCTTTATTCCCAACAGCTCCATCACCTGCACTGGTGGATAAGGAGGAAATAAGCCATTTGAAGAAAGCCAGTAATGCTGCTCCCAGTCAGCCATCCTGGATGGAGCTGGCCAAAAAGAAGTCTCAAGCTTGGAGTGATATGCCACAGATTATAAAATAGAACCATGCAAACAAGGAGCATCTTTCAGAACTACTTGACTGAACTCCTACAGACCAGCAAATCACAGTGAAGAATCTCTTGATACAGAAGGGTTTTATTATACAGCTGTGGAGAAAGTGTGCAATAGGTGCAGTCAAAAAGTTTACCTTCAATTTTGTAGCAATCAGAATTGCAATGGCAATGAATTACTTAAATTATGCTAAGGACATACTTACACTTTGGAAAATAAAACTTTTTCCTTATGTATTTCCTGCATTTTCTGCTTTTACTGATGTTTGTATCCAAACAGGATCTTTGCTAAACTTCTGGTGTTGCTGGAAAATTCTATTTGTTACGGTTTTCTCTGTTTACAGTTATAAATTGTGCACTTACATCCTGATTCTTTTGATGTGTTTCACTGGAATCACGGGACACACTTTCTACCAAAGCTGTTAAGCCCATGGAGATATTCCTGAATAGCTGCTAGTGAGTACTCCATTAAAATGTGTTGCTTGAACTTCAGGTTCGCCTAGCTAAGCCACTGGTACAGTTTCTGGGGTTAGGTTGCATTTTGGGAGGCACAAATATGCACAGTTATGTGTGACCATGAAAAAAATTCTCCTTTCTTTCTGTGAGCAGCCTGGGTTGTACAGTGTTTTCAAGCAGGCAAAACAGTAAGGAAATGGAACTGCAGTTGGAAGCTCATCAATATCTTCACAGTTACTTTCCTACCTGGATTCATCTGGCTGCAACTGGCTTTCCTTCCTGTGGAACATCATACCCAGTCAGGAGGATGGTATTAGTAACAATGGTCAATATGAATTTAATTAAAAATTAAGAACTGAAAATACTGGAGCTAAAGTTCAAACTGAAATGCTGGGGAAAACTGTGAATTTCATCACAGTGCCAGCTTCACATATCACCCCCCACATAATCTTAATTCCTCTCATTAAAAACCAGTAACATACAGATGGCCTGTCTGTACTTGACTACCTTTATGTAACATCCTCGTGCTCATTGGCCTGAGCCTCCCCCACCAGTCTGTGACTCCCACGCATGAAGTCTCCTCGGCTCTTCACCTTCACTTGTTTAACAAGATTGACAAGACTAATCATTTACTGCTGATTGACTGAAACTACTCTGAACATATTTTAAGACTTCCCTATGAGTTACAGAAGCAAATGACAAACCCTGTGATACCCCACTGCTAAGACAAGCATTTCATTTTGTGTACGCATGGGTGAAGTACTACCTTAGCACTGCAATCCCTAGGTTTATTTATGTTTATATTAATGGTTTTGTTTTTATTATCACATTACATTCTCTTTGGAAAAATGTGGGGACACTTTAGGAAACGTAGGATTTTCTAGCACCTGTGTTTGCAATTTTGAAATCTTGTTTTCTCTACAGAGGCAAGAAGGAAAACCCGAGCCCTCTTGGTAATGACAACTGAATTTAATAATGAACCAAGAAATAGAGTTGAGCACGCGAACATCCAAGATGCTGTTAAAGGCTTTCAGTCAGGCTGTCTTTCATTGTTAATTACAAGAGGAGGAAAAGCTAGTTTTATATTTGCAGAGCCCTAGGACAGAGGCAGTGAGCCTGCACTGCTGTTGGGCTCAGCCTGCATGGCTCCTGGGGTCCTGGATGGGCCCAGACCTGCTGCAGCCCATCACAGAGCTGTCAGCAGCCCCGACCCAAACGGGGTTCTGCTGCTGTCCCAGGGTTTTCTCCTTCCTGCAGATGGCAAAAGGCAGTGTGAGATGCCTGCTGAAATCACAAGTGGCAAGACAGCTCTCTGTCAAACAGATCCACAGCAAAAATGGTAACTTAATTACAGGACATGCAGCCTTGGGCTCAATTGCCCAAAGGTTGGTTGTGCAAAAATCTTTCACACTTCTCCCCCATAAGCAAGCATGCACAGTCCTTAATTTCAAGTGATTTTTTTTTGTTTTGCTATTAATATTCTAGGACCTACACTAGAAATATACACATTTTTGAGATACATTAAAATAATCTTAACTCCCCCTCTTTTCAAAACACCTTTTCTGAAATAAATAACTAATTAGCAAAAAGCGTAATGTTAAGATATGCTATTACCTTTTGTAGCAATCTTGAAAAAACCCCAGTTTCTCTATTTAAGGAACACAGCATTTAAAAAAAGACCAAATTTGTACCTTCTAATTATTGCTGCCCTATGAAAAGGTTTTCAAGAAATGTAGTTAAAGGTACATTCTGTCTTCTTACAATTCCCTCCCTGTTTGAAACAATTAAAACTGCAAGAACTTTTGCAATCAGTGGTCTTCATATTCTCTCACCACTGCAATGGCCTTGGCCTTTATGCAAGAGAAGCCACTTGGCTACTTGAGCCTCTGATATGACAGCCAGGGGAATTTTTATTTTCTCATAGTGTTGCTCTGTCTCCAGATTTCTAAGACAAAGGGTCATGCAAGTAGGACTTGCTACAGGTATCCTGCAGCAGGTAAGCAGAAAATAGTTTTAGAACTCATGTATTTTTCTTTTGTGAAATGGCTCATTTGTGGAAATAGAAAGATGCAAATAAAAATATAGTTCTCTCCCCTGTATGAACAGTGAGTTATGTTTCACACTCAATGCCACCAGAGAAGCCTTTCAGATCTGATCAGCTTTCCTCAGGACATCATTATACTTTTCCAGCTGAGAGGCAATATGACTAACTCAGGCTGATCCATTTTGTTCAGGCAGCTGCAATATATATTGTTGGAATATAACATCTAACAGGGAAATTAAATGTAAAAATTCACTTTTTGTTCATGACTCATGCACATAAACTAACAGAGTTGGAATTACAGTCAAAGAGCAAAAACAAAATGGACTTGAAAAATAGAAGTTTCCTCTTCCAGAAATGCTGCATGAGACATCTTTGTATTTCTGTTTAATGAGCAAGGGGCCTTCCCAGCAGTAAAAGGCCTCACATAATGCAGATGAAATCATCTATCAGGCATCTTTCAGCACAAAAGCTAAATTTGATGATTTATGCAGTTTACTAGTTGGATTACCCTAATCAGCTACCTCCCAATGTTTAGTAATTTTATGTAAAAAAAATGCACCTAAATAATTTTAAATCAACAGTGAAGTACAAGTTTTTAAGGTCAAAATATCCCCTCAGTCTTTACTTTGATATGGTGCTTTGCACTGTGCTGCCTTTGACAATAAAAACTGTTGCATTTGTTTTCAAGATGAAGAGGGACATAAAATCTTGTTCCTGTGAAAAAATCCAGCAGCAGTGTAGCAAGCAGCTTGCTGTAATTTTGCAATGCTATTAATTCTGTCTTAGTCTCAAGGAGCACAATAAACTTGCCAAAATGTTTGCTTTGTATACATGATAAGCCCTTTGCTGTGGGTAACAAAGGTTTAATTATAGGATTTTGTGTTTGTGGTTAGAAGATAACTTTTGTACTGTTATAGAGTAAAAAAAACCCAAAAAAACAACCCAATGTGAACACTGGGCAGTGCTGTGTGTCTGTAAAAACCTCAGAGGGGTAGGTAACCCTGTGTGATCCTGCACCATGGGGCTCCCTGGGATTAACTCTTGTAGGAGAAGGCATTTCAGCTCCAGTGGGGCACAGGTCTCACTCAGGCTCACATACTCCCAGTGTTTGACAAGATGCTCAGCAAGTGACAGAAAACACTTTTTGTATCATGAGATCTTTTATTGTCTGACTTCACAAAATAAGAACCACATATAGATTTTTTAATGGATTATTACTCCCAGATAATGCTCTGCATCATGTTTCACTTTGAAGCTGGGGACTGATGGGACATGTACTCACACACCATTCAGATCTTCCTCCTTTGCAGTATCTTGCAGCACCTTTGCTGCAAATTCTAACTCTCTATGTACACTGGCTGTATTCCCAGAAGAAAATCACCCTAGCTTACTTAAGGCAACTTAAATGGAGATCATTCTGGAAAATGCTGAACTATCTCTCTCTCCAGGATCCCAAATCTCTCTCTTAAGAATTGTTAGGAATGCAGCTAAGAGCATATCAATATTACTGAAGCAAAGGGATTGAAGACAATTTTCCTTCCTTCCATCTCACTCACCATCACACTGAATACTTTCACTGTTGATTTCTTTTTGCTTTGTTCATTTACCTATGCAAATAAGTATGAAATGATGTATTTTGCAGGTTCAAAATTCCATGGAATTGGATTCAAGGTTGCTGAGCAAAGTACTGTGGTATCTTAACTCATTGTAACCAGCAGTCTCCACTTTTTCCCAAATATGGCTTGATTTCTCAAATTTAGAATTGACATGTAAATTATTACCCTGCCTTTGAGAGTCAGTTCTTCTTGAGAAACCTCTAATTAAAAAAAAAAAAGGAAAAAGAAAGAATTCTCTGTTCACTGTCTACTAAAAAATGACACTTTGCACCAGTGGGTCCTGCAACAATTACAGCACGTGGCTTTTACACTGGCACTTGTCACCCATGCTGGCAGCTCTGGGGCAGGGCAGATGGCCATCCATGCTGCTTTTAGCCAAGCAGCAGAAAACCATGGCCCTATCAGAGATGCTGAGGAGGCAGAGGAATCTGGCAAGACCCTCTTCTTGCCCACCACGATCTGTGCTGCCCTCCCTAGCCAGCAGCTGGTACCACAACACGCTGAGGTGAGGCCAACATTTACACATCTCCGGGGTCCCACTCCAGTCATGGCACTGTTTGTGCAGGTGGCAGTCCAAGGTGCTGTGAAGATTTCAACACTCCATCAGAAATGAGCAATTGCTGAACTGCAGAGCCAAGTTTGTCCCAAAGTCAGGCTCTGGTCATTGTGTCTCCAAAAGAAATCCTATTTCCGTATTCTTTTTATTCCTCCTGCCCCGAATTTAACAAGAGTACCAGTAAATCCCTCCCAGTCCTTGCCTCCATTGAAGAACCAAGGAGAACTGTCTGAAAAAAGCAGAGGAAAACAACCAGAGTTATGACAAGAGAAGAATTCAGTTAATAACCCTTCAGGAAAATAAAAGCCACCTTTCTCAGCAGAAATAACAGAGACTCCTATTTAATAAGCTGTTGGCTCATCCTCTCTGCACTCAGCACCGGAGATAATTTTGATGGGCAGGCTGCCTGCAGACAAGGCAGCAGAATAAGGTCCTGAGCCTGTCCAGGCAAAACAGACATCATCTTCCCCATCTAACCACTCCTTGAAACAAGACTTGCCTTCTTTTAACTCCTTTGCCTCTTCCTGCAGCACTCACCTCAAGTACACAGAGGGGACTGCTTTTTGCTTAATGAAGCCTGCAGATTGGCTTATGCCTTTATGTTGAACCACAACAGTGAGGGTCTCAAGTAAGACAAGTCATGGCACCAGTCACTCCCTGGCCCCCAACCTTGTGGCACTGCAAGGCTTCTTCAGTAAATGCAGCTGCAGTGCTCATAGGATGTGCTCCAACACCTGATATGCTGCCTGTGCTTTTGGGCAGCACAGCAGTGTGTGGGCACAGCCTGGCTATGGTGCTGCTACAGTCTTGGAAGGAAGAAAAGCCATACAAAGTAATAAGTTTGAGCTAGAGATAACAGAGGGAACATTTCCACCTCAGCTAGGATTTCCAACTGCCCGGTTTCCTTGCTGCTTCCTCCTCTATGATTTTCTGTTTGTTTTCCACGTGTGCTGAAGCAGCCCAGAGTAAGCTGCCTGACACCCAAGGGTGCCTTGTATTTCTGCAGCAGCAGATCCAGCTAATGAGCTTGGTCCAGCAGCAGAGTGCAGGGCACTTTCAGTGGTGGATGGTTCTGTCAGCTGCTCACCAGAGAGCCTTTGAACTGCCTTTTCATGCCCCAACTTCCCCAATTAAAGAGAGAATATATTTTATTTTACCTTGGGGTCATGGAGAAGAGATTGGGGAGGCAGATTTTGATTTGTGACCTACTGCCCTAAAGCAGGATGCTTTTGCTTTGACTGAGGAAGAATGCAGCCTTTGCTGTCAGAGCCTGTTTATGTGGGTCCAGGTTTTCACGTGGTGAAAGCAGAGGGTGATTATTCCAGCAGATAGACTTGTGCTGGTTTCCCTGCTTGCTTTATCCTTTTACACAAACACTTCCCCAAATTCACCTACCAAAATCAGCCATCCCCTCACCACATCCTGGGTGACAGGACCCCTGGCACCATGCCACAAAACAGTAATGCTCAGACTGAGCCCTGCAAGTTACACAAATGGCATTGGAGCAGGAGAAGTGGTTTCCTTGGCTGCTTTTATGTAATTGATGGACAAAAAGGGGGCCTCTTAACTATATGCATGTTGCAGAAATTGGCTTGAGTAATGTAGAGTTCTTGTTAGCAAGTAGCAGATGAGTTTCAGAGAGGGCAGAAGGACACAAGCTTAATTTCTTGCATAATGTTATTGAAATACAACTGAAGTATAAAGTCAAATTGAAAAGCGAGCATAAAAACCTAAATCTTACCCAAATAAAATAAAATAACTTTTTAATTTTATGCTTCTCTTTTAGGCAAGCTAGTAATTTCAAATTATTAAAATATTTGACTTTAGAGGTGAACTCTTGTTTCCAGGACATAAGACATACTTCCTCTTAATTCAGCGGGCAATTGTTCCTTTAATGGAGAAACAATCTCTGGTCCTGAATTCTGCCTTCCTTTCAAACAACTTATACAATATGGAGCTTTTACACTTGGGCAAAATAAACTATTTTGATGAAATTGGAGTCCAGTAGGTGACAGCCAGGGTCTGTCTCTTCCTCTGCAGCCTGCAAAGTTTACTTGCTTGAAAGAACCTCTGGATATTGCCTTGTGCCACATTTGTCAACTTCAGTCTCTACTCTGACCATTCATTTTAGGGGATTGTTTGTACTTACACACCAAAATGACTGAGATCCAAATTGGACACTCTTCCCTATCAGCAAGCAATGGCGCAGAAATGCTGCAGAAGCATTTCTTATGCCATCATGGCAGATGTTTTTTATTATGTGCCTCTGGCTACTTTACTGGATCCTGTTTTGCCTTCTTCCAGCCTGGTAGGCAACTGCCTAGAGGAATCCTATGAAGAAACATCCCCTATCCCAGGGGCCACTGGGGTGGGACAAATGTGTGTCTGTCACCTGGTGGGTGGGCCCAGGCGCCTTCCAATGGGCAGGGTGTGGGAGCAGGAGCCTACAGACGCTGTTCCCAGGCTGCAGCACCACGTGTAGCTATCCAGCTGACTCCAAGTTTTACCTTGCATGAAAAAAAGGCTGACTTCAGCTGACTCAATAGAATTGATCCAGTCTTCTCAAAATGTTATGTATTGATTGAAGAGTGAATTAAGCCATTGAATTCTGACTCCCTGACCCCTCCACATTACAGCTCCTGAACTGTTACACTTTTAATTGTCTTCTGCTTGGTTGCACCTAGGAGTTCATGCTGGTGGTTACCTTGCTTGGGGACCTACTTTGGAATGGCATATTTTGATTACTGTAGATGCAGCTACTTGCTTTTTTCTGACTAATACGTTTCATGAATGTTCCCTGCTGTTAATAAACATAGTGGTGTTTAATTATTGAGACATTTCACCAAAATGCTTTTGAGAGGAAGACAAATTTTATGTTCTGCCTAAATAATTAAACATTATGCAAATGTTTGCAACCCCAGCATTCTGGTTATGCAAAACAATATTTGGATGATGGTCTTGTTTGCACACTGAGTTAGTATTGTTGGGCTGTAATCAGCAGCAGATACAGTATTAAAAATATAAACAGGTTCTAATGAAGCAGGATGGGTGCAATGGTAAGACTGAGAGCCAGGCTGCAGCCATGCCCTGCAAGAAGAAAGTCAGGTGTGTTACCTCCAAGGACCACATACCATCTCAGCTGGGTTCCCTGGCAAGCAAGGCCAGCCCCAGGCTCACACTCTTGCACTTGGCAACCTCACCTAAATGCAGAAGGAAAAGGAGACACAGCCTGCAGCATGGGAGAGACAGGGAGGAAAGCCACTGCTTTCTAGACAAGTCTGCTTTGCCTGTGCCCAATGTGAACCTCTGTTTTGTCCTTGCTTTTACCCACCTTCAGCTCTGGCAGTCAGGGAAAACACCCAGCCCTTGGTGGTTTTAAAGTTTAATTATCCATTAACAGGAGTCATCCTTGGAACATGTTGCTACACATGTGGCCTAACTCTACACCTGTAATTACGTTCAAAAACAAAGGACTGCATGTGTCAGTCTTGTCATTTATAAAAGCTCTGTTTCTCTCAGCATAGGGATAACAGCAGTATTATCCATGACATGCAATATGCCAGTGATACAGATGATGCAGTTATCAAACTCATCACCACCAACATGGTACCAACCTAAGAAAGGGTTTATTAATTGCTCAGTGTGCTCCATTTGCCTGTGGTACTCAACAGCTTTGATTGGAGTCTGCTCCTGACCCCTGTCCCGTTCACTCCCATTACCTGCACATTTGGCGGGTGGAATTAGCATTTGCCCACATGGCTGCACAGCACATGAGATCACACTAGGAGCTGTCATTATGAAAAGTACTTTTTGGGAAAAAATACAATATCAACACATTGCTCTTAAACTGCTGGTTTCTCTTTGTATGTCAGGAGAGTAATCTGCATGCAATTGAGAGGAGGGTGAACACCTACTTTGCAAGTGGAGATGGGAATCTAAAGCTTTTAGATCAATGAAGAAAGGGAATACACTACTTCATTAAAAAATTTATGCCCTCACTGTCCTTCCTGGGGGAGGAAGCTGCCTGAGAGTCCCAAAGCTCTTATGTTATTACTGTAATTTTTGGTGCCTGTTGGAGCTGCAGCAGTGCCTAGCTTGTTGCTACTTACATGGTATTACAGCTATATGGTTAGGGCTCCTGTCTGAGGTTCACTTCTCCTCTTCCTGAAATTATGGTCTAAAAAGTCCCAAGACCTAGGAAATTGCACTCATTATTTCTAAATGCCACAAAGAATGCTTCTGTGCTATCTATGTTTTCCTTGCCACCTACCATCCTCCACTACTGCTTGGATAACTACAGGTTTGCTTTATGGGGAGGAGGTGGGATTCTAAATTGGCAGAAAGATAACGCTCAAATGAAAGAAACATCACTAAAGCCTTTAAGGCCAGTAAGAATGACTTAATGCAGCCTGGATCCCTGCTGTGGTAGGGCAAAGCATGAGATCTTTTCATTACAGCAGAGCAACAGCTCTTCTAGTTTAAATGGAGAGTGGCTTTGATAATTATTTTCAGTGCTGCAGTTCACAGGCTCACAGTGATTATCTTGACACTTGATGTACCTTGGAAGAAGAGAAGTTAATGTTAATGATTGGTACTACAGGTTGAACAAGGGGATGTAAAGGTATACATTCTCCTGCTCCCTCACCCCCCACCCCAAATCGCCTGCTGACAGAATCACTTGGGCGTAAACCTCAGGTTCAAGCAACAGACCTCATCCTCTCCAGGCTGGATTTGATCCTGCTGGTCCATGGCCCTGCTGTGGTGTGGAATGACTTGCACAGTAAATACACTGTTCAAGGTGAAATTTAGAGCAGGCAGATTAATGAGGAGACCAAAAACCTCTTACCAATCTTTAGGGATCAACTGGATTTGAACATTTTACCCATATCTGATGGGATGGTGCTGGACATGATTAGAAGAGTGCAAGCTTCAGGGTCATGCTTTGTCAAGGTGCTCATGAATCTGTCTCTTCTTCCATTCATACCAGTTTTAATGGGATCAACCACTTCTGCCTGCTCTTCACAATATTGGCACAGCATTGTGAAAGCAAAGCAGCTGGGGAAGACAGGAGAGTGGCATGGGATCAGAGCAGCAGGTGTGGTGAGGAAGGCACAAGAGGAAGGATTCTACTGCTTTGCCCCTTGAGGTGTTGCTGGCTCAGATGCTGGTGGGCCACTGCTGTTACTGCAAATCTTCACCCAGCCATCATCTCCAGCACCAGGTTCCAGGTACACAGTTTGGATTGGGAATTAGGCATGAATGTGCACTGCTAGAGTCACTCGTGGACATGCAGCCTGCTCAATCCTTGAAAACATTCCATTATTAATTTATTGCTACCCACCTCCCAGCTGATGTTTTGCTGTGAGAAGGAATCTTAATTCCCTGCCCTGTGCTTTCTCTAGTGACAGAAAACGTTCATCCTAGTGCTCTCTCTCTATAAAGAAAGCAGTCAGGTCAGCATGAGGAAGCACAGGAAGCTTTCCCTTGCTCCTCCATCTGTAGAGCTCTTGTCTTAATCGACCCCCATCAGAAACAGAATATAAAGTGAAAAAATGTGGCTACAAATGTTTTATTCCAGTTTGGTTGGCAAGAGATGTCCAGATCTGCCATTCAGCCAGCAGTGGAAGGAAAAGACATTTACTCTCCAGATGTCTCCTGAGTGACAGGGCAAGAGTAGGAGGGAGCTCCTTGCCCCAGAGTTAGATTTTAGCCAATAGACTGGTGCCTGGTTTTGACTCTTTAATATCTGGTTCTAACAAAGTGCATTGACCCATGCCCTGAATAACCCCACCTTCCTCTGGGAAGAAGGATTGGTGAAGAGGAGGCAGACTGGGTTAGACAAGAAGAGAGATGAGACAAAGAAAGTGATGCAAAGACTAACGTGCAACCAGCCCACTCTTTGGCAGGGGAGCCTGTGCCAGAAGTCTGGAGTACAAAGTTTTATAGTTTGTGCCCCTTGGCAGTCAGTTATTTGGACTGGCATTGTTTTTGCAAATTTTAGATCAGTCTTTACAAATCTTCACATCTTTGAAAAATACACCAGAGCCTTAACTGTGCATTATTCAAGTAGGTATTTGGGCATTTGCAGTGAGTGGAGCTAGAAAATCATTAGAGTTTGTAACAATTCTGCACAGAATATTTAAGAGTTAGAGAGGGGACATAGACTCTGTCTTTCAAAGCTATCAGTGAGACAATATGCTGGATTTTGACAGACCCTTCTACAATATCTTATATTTTGCCTGTGCAAGTTGCCTTGGATTCTCTTGCCATGCTGTCTGGACCTA
>NW_005054315.1:8769138-8773717 GCF_000277835.1 Geospiza fortis
GAAAACCACACTTGCTGAGGACCTAATTGAGACTTCCCTTTAACTGCAGCTTCTGGCCATCAGTGGATCATCCACAAAGTTACCTCGAGGTAAGTCACAGGAGCCACCTTCACAGTGTGTTTTGCTTACAGTGAAGATGTCCAGTGTGTGAAGTCTATTTATCAAAATTTCCCTGAATATTTTTCTTCTAATTGTACAAGAGCAGTATCACAAAGCAGGCAACTGGAAAATAAGTTGGCAATCAAAATCCTTAATTCTTCGTGTGATTTCCTTTCACTTGGACAATCTCTTCAATATAAGTGTATTTGACTGCTCTTTACCCAGACACTGGACCTCAGCTACCATCAACAATTTTGGCACACTATGAACTTCACAGTTTCCAGGTTTATGTTTATGTAACAGTACAAATGCATTTAAAAGCCTCTGCCTTCAGAAAGAGATGAATAGATGTAAATGTTCATCACCTTTAAGCATATGGCAGAGGCATTTGCAGCTCAGACAGAATCTCCACAGAGAGGGGAATGACAGTGATGTGGGGGGTGAGGGTAAAGAAACACAGACTCAATGATCTTAATGGTCTTTCTCAACCTAAATGATTATATGAATGATTCTATGAGTCTGTAAGTTTGGAGACCAACCTCTGTTCCTACCTTCCCAAAAGACTTCTCAGACAGATTATTTGCTGTCTCTCACTCCTCAGCTTTTATCTTGTCAAAGTGGAACAACAATCTACCTACTGGAAAGGATCACACCTGATTTCTGAGTGAAACAGCTCTGTGTGGAGATGCAGTATCACAACATAGAAGATGATTTCATAATGTTGTCATGGGAAAGACAGAGTAAAGATTACCTAAATGTGGCATTTTATGGCTACTAAGCATTTGTGTATATAATTGTATTTCAATATGATTTTCTATGTCCCTTTTCTTGTTGAGTATGAGTGCTACAGCAGGTGCTACACAAGCCACGAACTCTACATTTAGCAGCTTTGTGTACAAAATAGGTTTACAATACTACAAACCAAAACCTGTATTTTGCAAATTAGCTCAGCAACTGAGGCATTCATTTGTTTCAGTTTACATCTACAAAACCAGAATGAGATCTGAGTTTGCATGAGCATGAAATCTGTCTGTGAGATGTGAAAACCTTCTCTGTTCTCATGCTGTTTAACCTACTCATAGGAAGGGGATGGGGAAGCTCTCCTTCTTCCTCCCTGCCCTCCACATGAGCCTGGCCTCCTGCTCCCCTGCCATGGTGCCAGGTGTGGGCCTCAGATCCTCCCTGTGCTGTGCACTGACTTGAAGCCCAGCTCCTCAGCACGCTGGGTTGAAGGGCTTTTCCTTCCCCCACCCATGCACTGTAGGGATGGCATGTGGCCTTAAGCAGGAGCCAGCCTGGGGCACAGAACAGTTGCAGGGGCAGTGAGCAACCATGGCCAGTCCTTCTGTGATACACCCTGGGTGTATTTGTGCCCCTCTTTCTTTATTGTTGATATGGGAGTATAGAAAAGGCCCAGCAAAAATACAGCTTCTCTGAGCAAGGTGCTCAGCTAACATAAAGCAAAAAAGAGATGGTCATGAAAGGTTTACATCTGAAAAAGAAAAAGAGGTTAAATGGAGATTGAAGCACAGAGTAATTTGCTCTGTTAAAAAACAGGGTAAGTGGCAGGCTGGGAATAAATTCTGTCTCTAAGAGAGAACTCAATTTTTGCTTGGGAAATGCTGACAATTTTCAGATGGCCATTTTTCAGCCAAAAAACCATTCAGATTTTTGCTGCCACTGCCAGGCACCTCTACCTTTTTTGCATCTTTTTCAGTGTCCGAGAAAGCCAGAACACGAACACCGTGAAATGCAAGAACAACAGCTGCTGTGCTTCTGAAGGAGTCAGGAAAATGCTTGGATAAAACAAGATTCAGATTCAATTAATAGCAGCAAACACACAGCTCTGTAGAAGTTGGCTACCCAGGTGTGCAGCCACTGCAGCATATATGAAATTATGGCAGGCCTGGAGCATCTTTTACCAATTTGTCTTTACTCTGATAGTTAGGTAATACCTCAACAAAAATCTCCCAGCATGAAATCTTCCCTCTGTTGAAATATGATTATTCATTTCTCGCTTGTGTTTTTTCCTGCTATAGAAAGGAACAGAATAGCAAGTTTCTTGGTATTTTTTTTTCAGCAACCAAAGCTGGAATACTATGGATTTAAACTTCCTGTATTTTTTAAATTTTATTTTCTCCCCTCAGGTCTCTCCAGTTAAGGCTGTTACAGTGTATGTACCTTACACTTGCATTTAAATACAATTTTGGGAGTTTCGGATTGCTTAATCATCTTCCATTTCAGACAGATAGCTCCAGTTGAACAGCAGTGGCTGCAGGATGAAAGAACAGCAGGAAGAATGAATTTAGAAATTTGCTGGCGTTAAATATTGTTCAGGACTAAAAGGGGCTGCCATCTTCACCAGAAGTAAGGGATGTTTCAGTGTGCCTGCCCCAACTCCTTTCCGCTGGCAGCTCCAGCATTTCCTTCACTGTGCACTTTGTCCATGCACCAAGCTGTGGAATATGCCAAGAGGCATTTGATTATTGCTGTAGTAGGTCAGATGAGGGCAATGTGGATTTTTTTCCTCCCAGTTTTGAACTTTGCCTTCTTTCTCAGGAAAGAAGCACAGCTAACTCAAGAGGATGATTGCCCGAGGAGCAGCTACATTACATGCCCTCTATTGTTTGGGGAAGTTAATGGTTAATTGGATACTGTCAAGCTCCAGTCAGTAAACCTTCCTAATGGAAACGTTCAATCAGTGAAAGGACAAAAAGTAGGAAGGCTCAGACAGTCCTTGTGAAATAACTGTCATTACACTCATCTTGTAACAGTCTTTTCTTCAGCAGACTAAGCTCTCCTGGCAAAAGGAATTTTTATCTGAAAATATCTCTGCCAGTATTTTTTTCCAGCACAGAAATGCAAAAATTCATATCCCTAAGCAGTCCTAATCTATTAGATGCAAACAATGGTGCCTTTAATGTTTCTAGCTCGTTGGGATCTCTACAGAAAATTCTGCCATAGGTGCGTCTGTGTGCATGAGGATGTGCATGCTCTAATTCTTGTTTGAAAGTTATTGTGTTAAATTTGTTTTTCAATAAAAAATCCACTTCATTCCACTTCTTTGTAACAGGGAGGATTGAAGCACACATTTACATAATAAATTCTCACCACTCAATGAGTAAAATCACAGAACAGGCTGGATGTCAAGACCTTGCAAACTTCTCCTGAGCTTCTTTATTGCAATCTGCCTCAATTGCCACCAGACCCTCTTTGAAATCCTTGAGAAAGACAGAAGAATCACTGAGGGCTACTGTGCAGGTATCTGAATGTGTAAAAATACTGTAATGTGTTGAAGCACTGTTAAGAAAACATGAAAGCATATGGAAACTTGTTAAATGTCACTCTGCAGACAGAATAACTTGCAAGCTTTTCCCACAGTTTCTAAAGTTCTAGTGGGGAACTATCCCACTACATCCAGCGTAAAAGCCTTAATGGAGAATAAAACTGCACAGGTTTCCCAGAGGAGTTATTGGTACCCCAGCCCTGGCAGAGTTCAAGGCCAGGTTAGATGGGACTTTGGAGAACCTGGTCTAGTGAAAGGGATCCCTGCCCATGGCAAAGGGGCCTTGGATATAGATCATCTTTAAGGTCTCTCCCAATACAATCCATTCTATAATTCTATGGAGATTAGAAAGGTATACTACTATATATGGACTTCGAAGTAGGCGGAAGGTAAGCACAGAAGGGGAAGAAATCAAGTCCATGAAAAGGATTGAACATTGCCAGCCAGTTAGCACTACATGTCAAGAGCAGAGCTCTTGTGAGGTAGATGGGACACTACTCTAAGCTAAACATGCCATCTGATTTGAATTGAAGTTTTCAGAGGTAGATGGGACCCTACTCTAAGCTAAGCATGCCATCTGATTTGAAGTTTTCAGACCCTAAAAGACACATGGAATTCCTGGAACACATGAAACAAACCACTGAAGATAGGGGATTACTTACAGAACAGCAGCATCATGACCCTAAATAGTGAACCCACACAGTAAGGCTGTCACTGACTTTCTCTCAGTGATGGCACAGTGCAGGAGCCTCTGGAGCAAGCCGAGTTGGTTTTCACGCCCACACGCTGCGCCGTGTAACCAGCCCGGGGGCGGCCCACACGCCGCTGCCCGAGAACACCCTGCCCAGAGCGGGACAAAGCACACAGGGCTCCTTTTACTGCCGTGAAGCAACAAGCCGCTCTTTAATTTCAACACCTCCCAATCCAAGCTCCGGGAGGTGTTTATTAGCAGGGTATGAACTCAACGGTGAAATTCATGAGTGTGACTTCTTGTACGTGGTGAGCAGGCAGGTCACACGGGGCGTCGATACGTGTGGCTTGTGCGGCACTGACAGGCAGACGGAGAAACACCCACGTAGTAGGCTAGGGGCTCAGCCCTGAGCCAAGTTCAGAGCGCACGTCACCAGGGGGCAATGAGCACCCAAGCGCGGGCGCAGCTAAGCCTTTCTTGGGGCTCTCCCGAAGCCACAAACC
>NW_005054315.1:8774695-8805119 GCF_000277835.1 Geospiza fortis
CCGGCGCCCTCCCCCCCCCCCTCCCTCCGTCCCCGTCAGCTCTCGCCCTCTGCCGCCCGGCAGAGCTGGCGGCTCCCGGTGCCCGTCACCCCCCCGATTTCCCCTTCCCCGACGAGATAGCTGCGACCGGGGCGGAGGGGCAGCGGGGAAGGTCCTGACTAACTCGGACGGGTTCCACGGAGGCATCCGATCCCTCTTCCCCGCCTTTGAGGGCTGCAGGATGCCAGGGCGGCGGTGACGACGGCGGGCTGCGCACCGCGGGCTGTGGGGGAGCGTGTCAGTGGAAACACGGCGGAAAAACCCCTGTTTAGCAGGTCCCCGCCGCCTTCGCCTTTTAGCTGCCGTTTCCTCTCGGGCTGTTCTTCCGTGCCTTCAAGAGCAGCCTTCTCAGCGCAGCAGCGCTACCGCGGTAGGAGATTTCGCACCCTCCCGGCAGGATGGGGTCTGGCTCATCCTCTCGGAAGTCTGGCACGCTTCGTGCTGTGATCCCGCACCATCCAGCCCTTCAGCAGCTTTGTGAAGAGCCTTTGCAGGCGCACTGGAGTGTATTAGTTTTTATGGTTTGCGGTTGGGAATATGCTTTGTATGTATTTTGGGAGTGTCTGGATACAAGCAGAAACTTCTTGGTTTATTTAAGACGTGATTCAGTAGGGTTCTGCTCAGCATCCGAGAGGTGCCGGCATCTTCAGCACCCTTGGCCTTCAGCATCCAGCCGGGTCATTCCCTTTGGTCTGCAGTGGGAAAGGTTCAGGTCATAATGGCACTGGCAAATTTCATAGGCTTCATCTGTCTAGTTATACCCTATCATACTGTCATCTCAAACTGGATTACCCCTCAGTTAAATTTGTTTAGATTGTGCTGTAAATTATTGAACAAACCTAAAGTGACCACTTGGGAATTAAATAATTTATGGGCAACTACACATGTGTTTCTGCTGGTTTAGCTATATACATTTTTAAAAGCTGGAACATGTCTGGTTTATGCATGGCCTTGATGTATGCAGTTTGATATAGTGAAATGCTTAAATAATCATCTAAGTACTGCTGAGCTGTAGTTGAGCTGCTGGTGCCTGTGCTAAGAGGAGTGGTTACAACACCCAAAGAGAAGGATGAAAGCAGAACCAGCCAAATCAAACTCATGATAGTTATTGATTTGACACAATGTTGTGCATACTGACTGCTGGTTGAATCGGGTTGCTATTGTTCCTTTTACTTTTTTGTTTTCTGAATTTTTTCTGACTCTATTTTTGAGGATTCAGGTAGCACAATGAGAGGCCCTGATCGCAGCATCTTGGGTTTGTTGCAGCAAATGTAAAAATTATGCCTGTGTTTTCTGGAAAGGCAGACGGTTCCTTGCATTATCGGATAGTATTTCTACTCGCCTGGTTGCCCTCTCCTGCTGCACATTGGACCAGCTGCCAGTTGCCCTCCCTGGGATAATCCCTCTAGTTTGCAGCCTGGTCCTTTTGTGCGCACCTGAGCTGCTCCAGAGAGATCGGTCTGATGCTAAAATAGTGGGGAAGCTAAGTTACAGTTTCAGAATACTGAAACAGGGTAACGACATCCTTGCTTCAGAGACACTTGAACCGAGTTCAACTGTTAGTCGGCATCCTAGTCACTTTGGTAGTTTGGGAATCACGTGAACTTCCTAAATTCACATAGACAGTCCTTATAAAACTTTAGGACTTGGGATCTTTGCCTCTCCTTGCTATTAAAGTTCTTCAAGACAATTATCATTGCTGATACTTCTGGCTTTTATTATGTCCATCTCCCATTCAGAGTGCTGGTACTGATATTTCCTGGCATTCTGTGCTCTCTGTGTTAGCTCTTTATAGGTGTCTCAGTTGTCTTTATCTCTCATTGTGTTGAGTTTGGGGTTCTCATATCGTAAGGTGTTTTGCAGTTCTTTCTATTCCAGTTCATTATTTTGCTTCTCATGAATTTTATCATCCACTGCTTCTCGAGTGCTTCTCGTGTACTTGCATTTGTTCCCTTCCTCATAGGTACTGTGGACTTTCTGAGTTAATGTTTAAAGCCACAAACCTATCTGTGCATGAAGTTCCCCAAATAGAGCACGTTACTGGCATTATAAGTGAGGTAACTGTGGTCCAAAGGTAAACACTCCCAGTAAGCTAGATGATGTGACTGAGATTTGAACACAAGAGCATGTAGTTCTGCAACTTTATTGATTGTTTCCATTCTTTTGTTAATCGTGCTTGTTGGTTATGCCTTGTTTTGTGGGCCCTTTGGTAGAGGTAATATATGCTGTGATGTAAGCTTGGGAAGAATAGTTCAAATTGGACTGGAATCTCTTGGTATCTTAATAATAAAGAGCATTTTTTCCCTGTTGTTCTGAATGCAGCAGGGCAAGAAGGTGACAGAGACTGCTTCCAAAGAAAATGCAGAGCAAGTTATTTATTGCTGAGTAACATACTTGCATCAGATATAGTTTATAGTGGGGAAAAAACTTGGCAGTGCCTTGAAAGAATGTTGACTGGTAATGTTTGACTACTGTAGAGATGATTTAATACTTTGAAAACCTCTCCCCTCTCTTTTAAAGTCGGTTTATTTATTGCCCTATACTCTCTTTGTCCTGCTTAAGACAGTTGATTAACACAACTGGCTGGGTTTGGCCAGTTGATGATTTTCTAATACCAGGGTATGGAACTTTCCTGAGGGATAAAACTGAACTGTAGGTAACTTAGGTTTTACCTTTATGCTTGTGTGATATAGATAAGCAAACCGTGGCTTTTTGGGAGGTTCTGGGTTGGTGCCAGTTGGTATGGATTGAGCAGTCTCTGCAGGTGGGGCTGTAGTCTGTGCTTTAGCTGCAGCTGAGATAGGAAAAAATAGTTGTGAATGGATCAAATCCTCTTGCACTGAGGAAAGATGAGAGATGTAGGTTTGTACAGTGTTCAAAGCTCTGGTCTCTCAACTTGCTGGAGACAGTTCTGCTCCTGCAGTTACATGAGACCCACTGATTTCAGAGGGGTTTTGTTGAAGTGAGGTCTAAGGAATGGGGCCTCCTGAAAGTTACTGCATCCTGGAAGCAGCTGTTTTATCAGTTTGACACCTTCCAGGTGGCACACAACCTTCCTTTGAGCTGAAAGTCAAATTGTAATGTTGGTGATGTGAGTGTTTGTCCTTTGGTGACCAAATTCCTGTGAAATACAGCTCCCCCAGATGCAAACATTCTTAGAGAAGACACATATTAATCTAACAAGTTCTATTCTCTGAGCCAAGACTGAGGCAGTGAGAGGGCAGTGCAAGACCCAGCAAAGAAGATGTAGTGTATTTTGGTTTTTGGGGGACTCTTCTGGGTATTTTTGGCATAATCTGTTAAAATTTTGTTTCCTTCAAACAGGACTAGAAGAATAAAGAGAAGCTGGATTGATGAGAACTATGAGAAAGCGTCCAGCAGTTTGGAATGGATTGATTTATGATACATCTGATATGTGAGAGCTACATTTCGTGTTGCTGCTGTCCAGCTGCTGCTGGAGTACTGGAGCTGACTTCATTGCAGCAAGCCCAAGTGATCAGCCCTCTCCACTAGCAGAACATAAGCAAGTGTGATGCTGAAATGAGATGAGGCTCCGAAATGGAACTGTGGCCACCGTGTTAGTTTTCATCACTACTTTCCTCAGTTTGTCCTGGTACACTGCATGGCAAAATGGGAAAGGTAAGGAAAAAGCTCCAAAACCTAATCACCTTCACGTGGCTGCATTTCTGTGTGCTGCTGCTGTATGGTGGCAATCTGTAAATTGCTTGTTGACTAGCTCTGCTGCAGAAGGTACTGTCTTGGTGAGAAATAAATGCTTGATAATAAGTTCAGGAAAATTAACTTTGAGTGATCCTCATTTAAAAAGGGAAAAAAAAAAAGAAAAATACCTTAACAAAAGCAAGTGCTGCTCTTGGAGGAATGGGTTGGTCGAGGCTGAGGAGTTGTGGTTCGATTTTATTATTTTTTTGTTTCTTGGTTTATGGTTGTTGGAGAAACATATGTTTGTTTTTGGTTGGTGGTTTATTTTTTTTTTTTTCGTGTGTAACATATGGCCAATGGACCCAACTAGAGAATGTTATTTTCGGTTCTGCTTTCTGTCTTCACTGGTGATTTACTGATGGCAATGGCAAACTGCCAATCAACACTGTTGGAAGACTTTTCTTGCTGTCTTTGAAAAAAAATTTAAAATACTTTTTGTTAAAGTACCATGTAAGAAGTGAAATACAATTATGAAATCCACTAGGTAATAGGAAATGCATCTATTAAAGTAAGGAGCAATTTTATAAAATACTTAAGTAACTGTTTTGTATAGTAGACTTTTATCTGTTCATATATCTTTGATCTTACTGCACTCCCTGTGAACCCTGAAAAATCCAGTTTTTCTGAGGGTTGGGATTGTTTATGAAAGTAAGGTGATTTGGTTTTGTCCTTCAGTAAAGCAAATAAACTTGTTCAGCAGTGTTTTCTAGGAGAAGAAAGGATTGGTTTTTTTTATTTTATAAACATCTGATCTCTTGAAAAATAGGAGACTATGTCCTTCAAAGATCAAATAATTTTAAAACCAATAATCATCTTCAGTGATTGTTTGTTCTGATTGTTCTGCAGAAAATATTATTTTCAGTTGCGCCTCAAGTCCAATTAGACGAAGCTGAGGTTTTCCAGGAATACTGTCTGTTGTAGCATGGCCAACTATTAAAGTAAAAAAGAAGCAGATGAGTTCTGTGGCATATTGTTTTGGGTTTTTTTTTGTTGGGTTTTTTTTTTTCCATTGGACACTTGTGGAAGAAGCAGATGCTTTGTGATCTCTGCTGTAGCAGTTGGTTGGTAGGCTACCCTTCTGAATGCAAGCAGCAGGAAAAATGTCAGGTTCTCAAGGTTATGGTAATATATAGAATTTTTACAGAACAGAAGCTTAGATGTGGCTAAGACAAGAAAAGGTGTCTGAATAGCACTGGAAGTAGTACTTTCTTCGTTTTGACTTCTAACCAATTCAGTAGTTACATTAGTAATAATTTCTTGCGTAAGAAACTTGTAAGAATTTTGCTTTTGCTTCAGCAAAGATATGTTTCTATAAAATTCTTCCAAATGTTTTTTTTCTTTCTTACCTGATATATGAGTTACAAGTCTTGTTCTCTTTTGTCAAAGCATGACACAAAGAAAAGTCTCTGCTAAATCAACAAAAACTTGCTGTTTGGAGAGTATACGATATATGGCACTTTGTAACAATTTAAGCTTTTGTTAGTTAGACTGCTTTTTTTTAAATACTTTTGTTTTCCATCTGAAGGCTTAAAATCAATACTTTCCTAATGCTGGTATAAAAGTTCTGCATTTATCTTCTTCAAGATCTTGCTGTTTAGCGCTAAGATGATAGTTTGTGAAATAAAAATCAGTGTAACAGGACATCAGTAATTTGTTAATTAATCATAAGTCACAGTCATGAGATTAAAGTCTAAATAATATTGTTCAAGAGATGTTCATACATAGAACATTGTTTTTAAATTTTTTTCACAGGTTATTCAAAATCAAAACAGATTTGAGTTAATTCAGTACCACATTTTCAATCAATGCACAATGGAAAGGTTTCAGAAACTGACAATAAATATTTGCTAAAGTTATTTTTTCCGGTTCAATGTAATTTTATAGCCTCGTGGGATGGTATTTTAATTCATTGATAACACTTTCATTACACATTTTTGAGTGGCTAAGTTAGAAACAAACATAGCTTGCTCCTCCCATTCACTGAAAGGCTGTGGGGTGTCACATTCTTTGATGATGATATTTTGTTTTTCATTACATTTATATTCCTGTAGGTATTTGTCAATCTTTGGACTTGCAAGTTAAATCTACACTTAGAAAATGCTGTTTTGCACTTTCCTAAAGAAAAAGCTATCCTCCTTAAATATCTCAATGATAACTAAAACAAATTCTGCTTTTTAAAGCAGAAGCATAATGCTTTTTTTTTAACTACCCTAATCAGTTTTCAAGTGATTAATTTTAATTTAGAAACTAAGACCTTGGATGATTGTCACTTAAAATGCAGCATCATTTGTAGAATACCAATTAGACTGGGATGATCTGATAATTTTGTAGATCATACCTTCCTCTAGTAAATGTATGTAGACTTAGTCTGTACAGGATAGGATTTAGATACTTCTAAGTGATACAGACTTTTAAAGCACAAAAGTTTGTCTCAGCACAACAATGCTTTACAAACTTTAAGATGTGCTGAGAAGTTGTCAGGAGCTGAAGGAAATATTTATTTCTGGAAAGAGCGTGGCTGTATCTTACCCAGAGGTTTGATTATGTGAATAACATTTCACAAGTCATTTATTGCTATTTGCATGAAATGGCCAATTATATGATTTTGCTTTTAAAACAACTGTTTGAAGAAGGTTGATGGAAATATCTTTGGTCATTGGAGAGAGTCTTCAAAATGAGTCCAAGGTCTTTGTTGCTTTCTGGACTTCTTGCAACGTGTAGAAGCACTGGTATTGTAAGGAAGCAGTACAAATCCTGAATGCATCTGGGAAAGACCTCTCCTGGGGGATTCTTACAAATCACTTGAAAGACTACTTTCTAGGGTTTAAAATGTGCTATGGTTAGTATGAATTAAGTACATGTTGGAAATGAAATCTTAAAAAATGCTCATAACTGTGGTGTGCAGAAGAAACACTTTAAATGATCTGCAGTCACTTCACATTCACAGTTAGTTCAGTGTAAGATGTCCTTGAGTTCCTCCTAAAATCGAGCTCTTATGCAAGGAATAACTTTATGATTAATACATTTCTTCTGACTGAATTGTGTTTTCTGGTACTACTGACCTGCTCAGGGTCACTGGTCTTCACCCCCTCATTTGTGAGCTCAAGAGATGTGGTGGGTTTTTTACCCTGAAGGCACTGCTCTTAAGATCTAACCAGTACAGAACAGTACTGCATACCTATTAGACCAATGACAAAATTTACATCAAAGCAGTTGTGTGCTATGTAAATTGTGTAACTTTGATGCTTTTCTCTTTATTGTGACTTTTGGTCTGAGTACGTAATGTTCCAGGAAGAGCCCTATGCTCCATAATGCTAAATAACCTCCCCTTCTTGGATCAACAAGCTTCCTGATGGCTGTGGAAATTGGGAAGGAAGGTAAATAACTTCACTGAATTAGTGCAGGCATGGTAGGATGGAATTCAAGTATTTTTTCATTTAAAGTATGTGACTTTCATTCTCAGTCAAAGACAGTTGTTGGCAGCGTCTTGCATCACTTCTAGGAGATGTTTGGCTCCTTGAAGTGTTGAGAACAAGTACTGCAATATCTATTGTGAAAATCTGATGCAATTGAGTCCTTCAGAATTGGCTAAACTATGTCGTTTTCACAGCACTCTGAAACCACTAGTGTATTTAATAATTCTCCTTTAATGATGAAGAATTGATTGAAGAACTTCTGGTTTTCAATTCATCCAGGGGTGTTGTCATAACTGCAGGATTTCCTCACTACATGGGGATGGCTTATTTTGGTACACCAATACAAATTCCCATGTGAAGTCCTCCAGGAAAACTTTTGAGATATTTATCTAGCTTCCTGGTTCGCTGAACAGTCACTCATACTTAAGTAATGAAGGTTGAATGTGTTTTCTTTTAAGCATGAAGTTTTCTCTCATTTGGAGAGAAAATGGCCTAGGCTTTATAATAAAAATGTCATCTTCTCTCTTCTCTGTCTGTTTTTGCAAATTAGAATTGCAGTGCTGGTTCTCAGCCACAATAGTCATAAGTGTTCAAAAACATCTAAACTTAGCAAGGATAACAAAACCTAACTGTGACTAAAACAAAAAACCTCAGCCAGAGGTGGCTAATTTTGGAGTAAGAAGCAGCAATATTTATCACCAGAGGAAGGAGAGTCCTACAGGAAGAACCATAGAGGAAACAAGGCAAGGAGGGCAGAATCTGTCCTTCCTGTCTGTCTGTCTGTCTGTCTATCTATCTATCTATCTATCTATCTTCCCCCTTGGCAGTGGTTATGCAATATTCTCATTAAGAAAAGGTGAAAATTCAGAGACATAAATGTATTTTGCAGCTATAACCACCTTAGTTTCTACATGGATCCTAGGAGAAGCTGTTGTGCAGATAAATGCTGCTTCGGGCTTCTGTCTGCATGTTCTGATCTTCAGAGTCAGACGCTCATTTCCCACTGATGTGTGAGCTAAGACCAACCAACCAAAAAAGTTAAATGGACTACAAACTAGGAGGAGTGAAGGCAGGGGAAGGGAAGGGACAGGCTGGGATGCTAAAGTGAAAGGTGCTATAACAATTTATGCCAGTTTGAAGAAGAGGGGGCTCTTTATTTTCTTTAAATAGGAGGAAAATGTTGGCTTCCTTTGGAAATTCTGTTGCATATCCTCCAGGAGCTGAAATTGAAGGAAATAAGAATTTCCTTTTTCTTTTTAACACTAGCACATGAATGTTGTCCTGTTCTTTATCTAAAATAAATTTCAAGCTTGTTTTCAACAAGAAATGGGCCTATAGCTTACTGATACTAAAAATAGTTGTATTTCATTAAAGCTAATCAGGAATGTAGATTTGGTTACTGGTAGTGAACACCCTGTCCTGGGTAAATAATATAAAAGAGCTGTATAGCTATTCAGGTGAGACAGTGTTTGGGTCTGCAGCATCTTTGTGTCTGTCTTATGACTGCTGCAGGAGAACTCCTCTGGCAGCAGTGATTTTTGGAGAACTGCAGTGAAAAGGATTGCTACCAAAGGGGTTCTGCAGCACTGCCTTGCTCCTGGCATTTTTTTGGAAACTGCTAGCTAGGTTAGCTCATCTCTTCATGGGATTATAAAACTTGGTTGCTGCTAGAGTATTTAATGGGATCTGGCTTAGTCAACATCTTGAGGTACTGCTCGTGATTACAGCCTAGTGTTAGAGGTGGGGAAAGCCCTTACTTCTGCTCAGTGTAGCTTCTTGTAATTCTTCAGCCTGAGTCTTCTGTGCTTCCATGAGATACCCCCTCTTGCATCCAGCCAGATAAAGAATGCCTGTGTCTTAATGCTACATTAGTGTTAAGGAGTTTTATTTTTACCAATTTTTGGGAACAACTCATCCAAAATGCTGGTTGCTGCTCACATCCAGAGACTATTGAGACTATCATGGGCATCATTTAGCCAAGCCAGGAAAGACAGCTGTATCTGACACAGTTGCTCATAACTTACTGTAACATTTTTAAGTGAGAAAAGGGGTTTTGCAATGATCTGTCCTTTTTTGATGGCAGTTGATATTTTCCTTAGTGAATCTAGATGATTAGAGGCAGAGAATTCTTACTGCGTTTCGAACAAAACCATGATGGGAGGAGCAACAAAGGTGGACAAAGAGATTGAAATTTAAAATTGATTAAGCAAATTGGCGACCGAGTCAGGAAGTGGGGTGAATGGTGGGTTGAAGATGGGTGAAAGTGCCCCAGTCAAAATATGGGGTGCAGTAAAGAAAATCAAACGTGTACATGAAGAATTGGGAAGAAGTTTTATGTTGGCATTATAGGTAGGAATGACAGTCATGCTACATATGACTCATCACATTATTGCAGAAAACAATAGGAGTTGAGCAAAAAAGAGGTTTAAGGAAATACGTATGAAGTCTACTGCTCTGTAAGACACAGGAAATCTTTTTGCTCTGCTTTGTACTGTGTCTGCTTTGGGATGGTGCACTGGAAAGAAAATAGATTCATTAGATGGGATTCAAAGAAGCAACAGTGATCAAAGATCCAGAAAGTCTACCCTGTAAGGGAAGGGTCAGTGTCTTGACATTCTTACCTTAAAGGAGAGGTGTGAAGTGGGAGACAGGAAGATAATTTTCAAATATTTTAAAAGTTCTTGCCAAGAATTTCTTGTCAAAAAAAAGAAAGAAAAAAAAAGATATAAACTATTGTTTGTGGCCATAGGGTATAACAGGATCTAAGGGACTGAAATTGAATGGGAGAGGAAGGTTTGATAGTGGACAGTTTTTGTAGTGGCAAATATGGTTACATATTAGAGTAGATTATTGGGGAGGAGTTGTTGGTGAAGAATTTTTATGTAGGCAGTTTCAAGAATAGTTAAATCAGCAATGACAAATAAACGATACCGTAATTGGTACCAATAGAGGTTTGGGCTAGCACAAAAAGAGTGAGTCAGTATGACACTTCCAAAATAAATCTTAGCTACAGAAGACCTGCAGCTGGCAGGAATTCTCCAGCTTTGAAGTAGCAATTGTGGTGAAATTAATTTTGAGCAGGGGATTGGACTAGATGACCCCCAGAAGTCCCTTCTAACCTAAATTATATTAGTTATTCTTGGCATTTGCCAGGTTTATCTCTCCTTATGCCAAGAGCAACATGACAGTGTGTTTCATTACTAAATAATATTGATGTTTGCATGAGATATGTGAGAGTTGCCCTTTCTTATAATATAATTTGACCCCTTCAAATACATTAAATATTTGCTTGTATTTATCAGATTCCTTTATCTGTTTATTTTTAGTCTCTTACTGTTATTAACAATAAACAACCACTTCTATAGCTAGGAGCCATGAACATACTGTGTTAGAAAAAAATCAAAAAATGACTTGCTTTTATTTTCAAGTTTGGTTTTCCCCCCCCCCCCGCCTTTTTTTTTCCTCACTCTCACAGTTTGGAGTAGTATCTTACTCAGTAACCTTTTTCCTGCTGTGTAATTATGACTTTATTTGCTGCTGGGATGACAAAAAAGCTTTTTTTCATTATTGATACAATCTTTAGGACTAGAATCCTGAAAGTTTTTTTTTTTTTAAGATGATACACTGGTAAGTCTATAATTTAGTTTTGTTTATAATGCACTATATTTTGTTTTCCTGAGCATGGCAGAAAGTGAATAGAAAGCAGTTTCCTTGCTCACAGTGAAAAGCTTTATTCCAGCTAGTCTCTGCCTAAAAAGCAATTGCTCTGCAGTATTTTAGAGCTGTGCTTCCAGCTGTTTTTCTGGTTGTCTCCTCAGCTTTCATGCAGATTTCTGCCTATTCCTGTGGATGCTTCCCACAGATGTGCCACCCATCCATCTAACTGTAAACAACAGAACCTCTCTTTTTCACTTGTGACAGTGTGTAATTTTACTATATAATGCTCAAAAATAACAAAAGTTTTCAGTGCCTATCAAGCATAAATTTGGCTCTAGTTGCCTGCAGATCCATTGTGGTCTTACATATCAGTGCCATGGATGTGTAAGTTTCCTCAGACAGTTCAGAGATGGGCTGAACTCAATCTTTTTTTCCATTACAAATTACTAGTGTAGTACTTGTGCCAATAAACAGCCCTCATACTTGGTTGCACAGCCCCTGGAGACAAACTGTCGAGCTACTGTTAGAGAGAGATTTGAATAAAACAAATGTGATGGGATTACATTTGACTTACAAGGTTGTTGTTAATTTGCAGCAATGTGTGAGCATGATGAAGCTTTGATCCTGAGTTGTTTGCAAGGAGGACAAGTTAGGAAGAATGTGTTCTCAGAAACAGTTTGTTCAACACAGTTGTCAAGGCACAAAGAAACAAGGAATGTCAGCAACCTCAGCCCGCTAGCGTGTGTGGAAACAATAACCAGACTTCCGCAATAACTTGAGTTTTGTGCCTAGGCTATTAAGAATTTCTAAAAGTTTCAGCTCTTAAAATAGTGCTGATCATTTTGAGGTTGTAGTACTCACTCCTCTGAGAAGTTATTTTGCTAGATCAATTTTCTTCTTATGTATTACTATGTTAGACATTTGGCTGTAGATCAATCATTAGTCTCTTTTTAGGAAGCTGGGTTTTCTTGCTGTAGTTCCTGTCTTGTATGTATATGTTTGTTTCTGAGAGGAGGGAAAGGAATGATTGAAAGTAAGAGCATCTTGATTTACATGTACAGAAACTCACTGAGTTACTGACAGTTCTGTAGTAGAAACAAATTGTGTTAAAGTGTTTGGAAGCTTTCAGGTTATCAGAAGTAGTTGCTTTTTCTCGATTCTACTGTGTTCCACTTTGCTGTGTACTTTGTTTCCTTGCCACATTGGACTCTAAGTTAACTATGCAGAGAATATTCAGCATCTTAACCCTCAAAAATCTTGAGCCCTGAATATTCAAGAATATGTGAGCATATTAATGTGATAATTTTTGGACAAGGTTTGAGACACATACACGTGGGTCTTCCTGGACAAGACTTCAATTTCTTCATGGAAATTTTGCCTGGGCAGAAGTCCCTTCAGATGCAGAGCCTGCAGCCTGGAAGGGTGGGTGCTGCTGCACAGGCATCCTGTTGCTGATGAGGTTCGTGCATGACCAGAAACTCCAATTGTGTACACACAGACTGAGCGTGCACAGTAAGTGACACCTTTGGGAAGCTTTCTGTAAATGCATATTTGTGATAAGTAGGTGCTGAGCAGCAATTACACGGTAGTGCTCAAGTCCATGTGCTTGGGATGTCTGAGAGGGGTCAGCCACTCACTTACTGCACAGTTGGTTAGTGTATGTGCTGTGAGTCACAATCTGGAGGATGCGTGGAGGTGCATGTGTTGTAGAGTATGTTTGTGTGGAAGCATCAGGGTTAAACACTTTTGCTTTGCCCAAAGGTTGTTTGCACTCTCTGTTGATGAGAGGGGCTCTGGAAGAAATAGGGAAGACCTTTCTGGAATTCATGTGTGTACACACGTGCTGGTAACTGCTTTCTCATTGACTCCCTCAGGTCAGGGATCATTTTCCCTTGTTCTCCTCCTCCACATTGCTTTGCTGAGTTGCATAGAATGCTATTTTATGTTACACAAAGACCCTGAAAAGGGGACTAATACTTTACTCTGTACTTGTAGTATGTTGCTTTAGACCTAACTGTATTTAACTCAGTTTGAGGAGCGTTTAACTTGGAACAAGCTGTAACTGAATGGAAGACTTCTCTTGTTGTGTTTTGGGATCCAGCAATTAATTGAATTGGGTTTTGTGGTATTTTAGCTATGTGTAGATTAAAGTCATCAAAGGTTTGAATTGAGTGAAGCTGAGAATTTATTCTTATGCAGGCCAACAATTGATGTTAGGACATTCACAGATTGTTTAGTTAAAGGGCTTTAAGTTGTTTTAAGTGCAGTCATTAGATAACCTAATATCTTGGATAATGAATGTAGGATGGCTTTTTTCAAAAATTGCATTTAAAACATACTACTGTATCCTCTTTTTCCCTCTGTCACTCCTTCATAATACTGTTTTAGTCTGTCTTGGTTCAAATTTACTGCAGAGTAAAAATGAACCTTGTATTCCTCTGAGTTTGGAGGAATTCTCCATGCTGCCACCGCTCACGTTCTGCTAACTGTGTGGGTGCAGAGCTGCTGCAGCACTGCTGCTGCTGGGGGTTAGAAGCTGGTGCTGGCCAGGGGTGGAAGGTCTGTTATGTATGGGAAGGCACACTGGGGCAGAGGAACAGAGGGTCCTGGGGCGTGGAACAGAGGCTTGGGAAAGAGCAGGGGCTGCCCTGACAAAACCTCCTGTAAGTGAGGAGGGGTGGGAACTGCTGGAAGTCAAATCTGTGAAGGATGCAGTACCAGTGTTTGGGTTTGGGGGTACCCCCCCCACCTCAAAGTCTTGTGCACTCTCTAGGCACACAAACTTACCCCAGAGTCCCAGGTGAGAGAGATGGCTTATTTAAAACTCAAGCAGGCATTTACATGTAAATTGTATGCCTTAGTTTTGGATTTTTCATGATACTGCTGGTTCAGTCCTTCAAAGTGTAAGACAAATGCTTGTGATAGTGTTCACAGTCTTATTTTTGTACTTGGTAATTTTTTTAATTAGTGGAGAATAGCTCTCCAAGCCTGGCAAGAACTTATGCTTCAGGTTTTTGTTTTTATCTATACCTGGTGTTGTGGTACATCCTAACTTCTAGTCCATGCTGTTATTGTTAAATCTGCCATAGAAGAAAACAGCATTAAAGGCTACTTGGCTTTGTTGTTTATTGAGACATTATAGATGCATTTTTCAAATGGAAGTTGGATGTAGGAGTTTGTTGTTAGGTTTTTATACCAAAGGGGAGTGTTGCCATTTGTGTTGTTTAGGTGGAACTGCAGAGTGTGTGACTGATGCTGTTGACTCTACCCTTCATTCTCAAAAAACCAAAAAGCTTTATAGCAAATTGATTTATATACCACAAGGATCAGGACACTTAATAAAAACTTCTGTGGCTTTATTGATTTGCATCTTTCAAAATTGAAACCTGAATTTTCCATCCAATTTTGGCAATGCAAAATTTTTTGGGTACAAATCTTTAACAAAGCACAAAGTCCTTTCTGTAAGGAAATAAAAACTTTTTTTTTTCAGTTAATCTTTATTAAGATGATGCTTCTTGGATCTCTTCTTCTGTGGGAGTAATTATTATGCTGTGCTAGTTCTTCTACAAACTCCTTGCTTCCTTGTTGCAGAAAGGATCAATATGAAAATTATAATTCTATTCAGAAATGTTAACCCATTTGCAATACAAATGGTGCCATATTTTTCAGTGTTATAGCATCATAATGTTCAGTAATACTGATGAAGAGTATTATAGTGGAAAAATAATTTAAAATATGCAATTAGCACAGTGATTTGGAAAATTTTAACCAAAATGCTAATTTTCTGCACTGAGTATTTTGGAGACTCTACTTGTCACCAAAAACATTTAAAATTTCACCTTCCTATACTTTGTGGCACATATATTCTAATGGCCTTAGTCAAGGCTAACTAGAAGCTCAGAAGTAGAAGCCTTCTCTAACCTTGTGCAAGCATCTTTGTTACAGTTTCATTGTTTTCCTGTTTATGAGGCAACTGAGATCAGCTCAGTTGATCAGAGCGTGGTGCAAATAACACCCTATCCAGCCTGGCCTTAAACATTTCCTGAGATGGGGTATCCACAACTGCTCTAGGCAACTTGTTCCAGTGATTCACACCCTCACAGTAAAGCATTTGTACCTTGCATCTAATCTAAACCTATCTTTTTTTTTTTTCAGTTTGAGGCCATTTCCCCTTTCCTGTCACTCCATGCCATTGTAAATGGTCCCTCCCCAGCTCTCTTGTTGGCTCCCTTTATGTACTGGAGGTGCTGTAATGTTTCCCTTCCAGGTTGAACAACCCCCAACTTTCTCAGCCTTGTCTTCATAGGAGAGGTGCTCCTCTGGCCATCTTTATGACCCTTCTCTGGACTCTCTCCAACATGCCTGTGTCCTTCCTGTGCTGGGGACCCCAAAGCTGGATGCAGCACTGCTGGTGGGGTCTCATGAGAGCAGAGAAGAGGGGCAGGCTCACCTCCCTCACCCTGCTGGCCACACTGCTTTTGGTGCAGGCCAGGACACAGCTGGGTTTGGCGACTGCACGCGCTCATTGATGAGTCCTGTTGAGCTTCTTGTGAACCAGCAGCCCCAAGTCCTTCTCTGTAGAGTTGCTCTCAATACATTCTCCACCCAGCCTGTGCTTGAACTTGGGATTGCACTTACCCAGAAGCAGGACCTTTCACTTGGCCTTGTACTTCATGAGGTTCCCTTGGTTCCATGTCTCAAGGCTGTCCAGATCCCTCTGGATGGCATCCCTTCCTCCCAGGGCATCAGATACCACACAGCTTGATGGTGCTGACAAACTTGCTGAAGGCACAGTCAGTCCCACTGCCCTTGTCACCAACAGAGATGTTAAAAAGTGCCAGTCCCCATGGTGACCCCTGAGGGTGCCACGCATCACTGGTCTCCCCTTGGACATTGAGACATTGACTGCAACTCTGTCTGCAGCCATCCCGCTAATTCCTTACCCACTGAGTGACTCCTCTGTCAAATCCATGTCTCTGCAGTTTGGAGACAGGGATGTTGTGCAGGACAGTGTCAAATGTCTTGCACAAGTCTGGCTGTTTGCAAGAGGTGAGGGTTAGAGGATTAGAGGAAGCTTGAATGATTACCAAATTGGTAATTTTATGAAAACTGATTTTCTCTTTCAAATCCCATTTCCAGTTTTAACTTACCATTCAGTAACAAGGAGAATCAAACCCCCTACTTCCCTAAATTCTGTTGCAGCAGAGAATGCTATGTTAGTAAATGGAATTAGAAGTTCAGTAGGTTACAAAAAGTGGTATGCAGAGAAATAGTTTTCCTTAAAATAAAAAGAAAAATGCCACAAAAGAGCTCCCCAGGAATCTGAGGCCACTAGATAGCATGATATCTTAATATAGGTCTATATGCTTGTTTGTAGAAGGTAGCTGAAAGTATTATTGTCTCCTCTGAGATCTGAGGAGAAACATGAGATGTCACAGATGACTTGTAGTCAAACTGACTCTAAGAGGTCAGATTACCTATGGGGTAATTACATTTGTTTACATGGTCAGCAAATTGTAAGTATTTCAGGTGAAGGGTTGTTTCTTGTGTGCTTTTAACAGATGTGAAAGAAATGTGTAACTTAACCTATGAAGGTTAGGTTTTGTTGGTATTTTTAATGTTGAATTATGATACCATGCAGAGATACTGATTCTACAGCCCCACAAACACAAGAAATGAATGCAATATGTATGCTTCATACACGTTTCTGCAGATATGTAGAAGGGATTGTTTTATTTTAGTATGTTAAAAAGCAATAGAAATGCTTTCTTTCACCTAATATGCTTCAGTCCTTCAGTGTTCCCAAGAATGCAGGCTAGCTATTGACTTGTCCTGTATCTTAAGTGTGCTTCAGTGTTATGGTTGTAATGTTTGCTTAAACTGGAGCTTTGTGCTTGCTTGAGCAGTATTGTTACAGTCTTCCTTTTTATTTGGCAGTTAGTTTGAAAAAATAATTGTGACATGATGATCTTTGTAAAAGCTGTCACTGTAAATTGTGTTTTTGAGGTAATACTGTGATGTTGTTGAAGGTTTCCCGGTTTCTTTTACACTGCTGTACGCTTTAAATCTTGCGCAAGACGTGTTAGAAATGTCAAAGTGGAATGTTTTAGTGACAGTTACTTGAAGGTAATTTTCTTCACTGTAAAGAGTTACTGTCCAGATTATATGAATTCAGTGCTTTGTGTACTCAGCTGAGCTTTTCTTTTATCAATGTCTTAAACTGAACTCTTTGTGCAATGAATGTCTACAGCAGAAGTTGCAATAATTTTTGTTGTTCTGCTTTGCTTCTTGGGAATAGAACCTATGAAGCTTTTATTTATCCCTTAGTGTTTCTGTTCAGGGATAGAGATGTGTTAAATACTGATTGCTTATTGTGGGACAGATTTAGCACATGATTTCAGTGATGTTTTTATATCACTGTCCCCTTAAAGAAGAAATGCCAGTAGAGGTGGCTTTACTTAGCCCTGGGAATCAAATAAGAAGCAAGTAGCTGGAACCTAAAAAGCCCTGAGGTTTATATTCATCCATAGTGTGTTGGGCAGTGTTGTTTACTAGTTAGAGAAGTGTGAATCTTAGTAAAGTTAACAGTCAGATAAGGACAAATAATTTGCAAATTTGTGATTGTGTGTTTTCTTTTTTGGAGTTCTTTTGTTTGTTTGTTTGGGGTTTTTTTGGAGAGGGGGATTGGGGAGTTTTTGGTTGGTTGTTTTTGTTTTGGTTTTGGGGTTTTTTTGTTGGTTGATTGATTGGGTTTTTTTTTGGTTGTTATTTGTTTGTTTGCTTTCCCCCATCACTGTAGCTTGCTGTTCTCTGCTTTAAAAGAAGACCTTCAGCTCAAGTGTTGCCAATAACTCTTCTCAAACAAATCATGTGTTTAATTATCCTTATTGTCTGAAGCAAGTGCACAGACAGAGGACCATATGCTTCTGTTGACTTGACCTCCTTATTTTTGGGTGTCTGGATTTTCTGATGTTTTATTCTTTTTATTCCTTGTGTCCAAAAGGAACATTCAGACTTGCTGTCAGCCCTCATCAGGGGATGTTTGAATGTGGTGTCATACTGGATTTTATAATTGATTTGTAAATCTTAATTGTGACATTTCTTTATTGAATAAGTTATATCTAGAAGCAGAGGTGTGCAATTGCATCTGGAGACATTTAAAACTGTTCCTGGCTGTTCTATCCAGCTATGAAAATACTACTTAAGTAAATCATTCATCAGTTGTCACAATTCTAGTTTGGCTTCTTTGGCTTTTTAATTTCTTAGGATTTTTTTTCCTCTAGAAAAATGTTGAATTTTGTGGCTTTTTTAGGAGAAAAAAAATCAAACAAACATGATCTGCCATTTCATGCTTCCATTTTCATTGGTAAGCTACATAATTTTTTGTTTATTTGTATTAAAAATTGAAAAAATGGAGGGCAAGCAAATTCTCAGATCAAAGAACTATTTACAAGAAAATTGATTCTGAAATTTACAGTTCAAAGTAGAAAGGTTTTACCAGTTGATGTGACAAAGGATCATATTCAGATTGCTTAAAAAATTTTAGAGAAAACAACTTCAGCTCCTGCTGCAAAGGAATGTTTAAACAAAAGTATCTAGACTGAGATTGGATCAGGCCCTGAAAGTTTCAAAGCAAGCACTTCAGACTTGTGCTAGTGCACTAAAACTGGAGAGAACAAAAAACATAATTTATTTATAGAGATCCTTGAAGTGCAAAACGTGAAAAAATTGCAATGAGAAATGAAGTAATTAGAATTATAGAGTTATTTTTTTATCAAAGTTAGGAAAACCTGCAGAACCTTCCCTCAAAAACAAGTTGTTCTTTGCAATGAAAGCTACTTGAATGAGCACTTTTTAAAATACTTGCAGTCCTGATAAGTACATTTCTATGTGGAAAACATGGGCAATAAAGAATAGTACTGATGGATTGTTTTGGTAGATTGAACTAGTGAATTGCTGAAATGACCTATCGATTTGAATAACAAGATTAGGGATAAAGAAATGACTTGCCCACTTGTTTTCCTGCATCTTGATTTTGTTTGTTTTTTTCCTGATGCAGAAAATGTTTTGTCATGATTAGTAGGATGCATTTTTTGTGAATCATCTCCCATATTTTTCTGTCTTTAATTTCACAGAGTATTATACTCACAAAAATTTGCATATTCTCTAATTCCTTCAAAATAATAAGATAGCTTTATGAATAGGCATAGCTACAAACTCTGTAACTAAAAAGGCCTACAGAATCAAGTGTTCAAAGAGGACTGATAAAATTTGACCTTGAGCAGTTTTCTTAAGAGCTTTTATTTATAGCATGTCTTGTTGTTATCCTTTACAGTATACTGCTTTATTTGTATTTGCATGGTTGATTGCTTTACTGCTTTGGATTTTATAACTCATCATAGCTTGTTTATAAAAGGTTTTAATTTCACTTTAAGAGCAGGGAAGCTAATTAGCTTTTGTTGAGTAGTCATCCATGGTAATACATTGTAACATTTCAAGGACACCATATTTCAGCTTTCAGCCAGTTTTGAGACAAGTCAAAATCTGATTTGTGAGCACGCTTGAGGTTTAAACTTTGGGGACAAATTTTGTTAACACCTTCTTTACTCTTCACTGTTTGACATTGCTGATTTCTAAATATGATTTGTGCCTATGTGCAGGTTTTGACACTTGATAATTAGCCCAGCTTGCTATAGTGTTTTGCTGTTTTTGTAAGTCTAAATGTCACAGGAGGATTCTGGAATATCTTTAATATCCCTTGTGTGGACATAGCTTTTTGTCTGTGCCTGTGTGATTGGTTTGACAATTGCTCTGCTTGCCTCCCCGTGGTCGGACATTTGAGAACGTGGTGCCTCGTCTGTGCCTTGTGAATATCCCTGAGCTCTGGAGTCACTTCCAAAGGGCAATGGAAGCAATGTGCATGCTATGTCAGTAAATGCCAGTGTGTGTATTTTGTCTGTGCATCTTTATTGTGAATATTGGATGACTGTACAGTGGAGTAGGAACAGAATTTCCTATCACAATATGGGGTAATTGTATTTGCAGTTATATTTGCAAAACCTGTGCTAAAAAGAAGGTATAGCCTTTGTCAAAAAGAGTGTCAGTTTTAAGATGAAGTTTAGAATTACTTAAGTGTTAGCATGGTAAGAATTTTATTTTATATATTAGAGAAATTAACTTTTTCTGGCTGACAGTGGAAATAATTTAGTCTGCCACATATTAGCATAGCAGGATTTTAATTTAAAAGGGTATCTACTTTTAAGAGATGCAGATGAGTATTTTATCACTAATACTACAAATGTGATGGCTTGTAAGGTACTTGGGTATTATGAACCAAGCATGATCTAGAAAATTCTTATTGCTTACATCTGTGGGAATGAAGTGCAGGTCCGTGCAGGTATCATCATGATTTACTGGATACTGATTTACTTGATACTACAACTTCATGGATCACATAAAACATCTGAACTGATTTTACGGGAAGTGCAGTATTTAATTTTTATACCTCATGTAGCTCAAACAAAGGAATGTTCCTGTAAGAGCCGTGCCAGATTGAATTGGCTGGCACATTGACAAATCCCTAATTCACTGAGGAGTAACCTCCTCTTGCCTCACCACTGTCTCTGTGTGAAACTCAGTGTGGAAGCTTGCTGCCAGTTAAGACCTCTACTCTCGATCAACCTGTAAACTGATCAACATCCTTGATGGGAGTGAAATGAATTAACACATGAAGCTTGTTAGAGCCTCTGACCCATGGCATGATGGTAACTACTGTAGGGTTTTTATAATGGGAGTAAATGAGTTGGAGAATAACTAATCACAGAAATACCTGAATTAGCACTTACTACAGTGTGTTCTCACAGATTCAAACATTTATTTAATGGCATTTTAATAACTCTTCAACAGGGTGTGCAGAAAAATGAGGCTTTTGCTGCAGAACCTTTAACTTCTAAAAGCTGGAAGGGTTGTCATTAGGGTGGGCCATAAACTGTTACATTGGGGAATGTGTGATACATTGGGGAATGTGTGATGCATTGTTGATTTGAATCATGGTTTAAAGTCTCCCCACCTGGATAGAGGAAAAATCCTGTTGTGTCTCGTATCTGTTCCTTCTCTAGGTGTTTTACTTATTGAGTATTTGTAACAAATCAATGCCTTGTTGCCAACCAGAGCCTTTTGTCTGTGTGTCCTGTTGTTCTTTAATGAAAAAAGGGGGTGAGGTTTCTATGGTTCAGTTGGACAAGGGCAAGAAATATAAATCAGGCCTACAATTAATTGGCAAAGGTAAGCCCTCTGTGCTTGGCTTGCTGTCTTTTTTGAGTGCCAAGTTTATTGCTGATTACCTTTTTGTCTGTGTAGCAGATCCATCACTTTTGGTGTTTAGCTGGTTTGGAGTTTGAAGGAAAGCTCAGCTGCCTGCTTGTGATATGGGAAGGTCATAAAGCTTTTCCTGATCTTGTCTGATGCATCTGCCTTTGGTAGAACCAGCCATACTAAAACAGAGCTCTTGAGTAAATTACAGCTTGTCTTTTATTTATTTAATTATTTATTTATGTGAATGCAGCCACCTTAGTTCAACAATCTTAATTCAATGTGTTCAATTTTCAGTTGTGAAAATGGCCTGTGATTTAACGTGTTTGGGAACCTGCTTGATTGATAAGATAAATAACAGCTTGCAAAGCTTTCATACTGCTTTTTGTGTTGTAGACTGTAGTTCTTTAGCAGTCAGTCAAGGCTTTCCTTGAGGAATAATGGCAATACTGAGGATTGCCAAAACATTCTTTGGTTGCGAAAGGGTTTTCGGGCAATTCTGTTTCCTTTTACAAGTGTGCACTCCATTCAGTTTAAAGTGCACTCAAATAGTTTCTTCATAAAGTTTTCATGTTCGAATAGAATAGGCTGTTCCAATTGGAAGGGAACTACAGTGGTCATCTAGTGCAGCTGCCTGACCACTTCAGGGCTGACCAGACACTAAAGCATGTTGTTCAGGTCATTGTCCAAATGCCTCTTAAACACTGACAGGCTTGGGGCATTAAAAAAATCTAACTTAGCTAAAAAAGTAACATGAATCAAAAACTAAGCTGTTGATGATTTTTATTGACTTTGAGACTCTGTAGCCTTGAAATTGCTTTGATTGAGTTTCCACAGTATGTTTTCTGTTTTGTTGTTCAGTAGATATTTCATTTGGAATTAGAATTCAGCAGGTGTTCTGACAGTGTTGGTAATTTACCTGCAATTCAGATTTATGCTATTTCAGTTGAGCTGAAGTACTCTGCAAAATGCTTTTCTAAATTCAAACTACAGCCTATTTTCTTATTCCTTTATTTGGATGTCCCTTTTTCTCTCAAGGGAAAACTCTTTGCTGTTACAAAAAGCAGGGGTGAAAGTACATGAACAGATTTTTCAAGAAGTACAAAAGCCCAAACTAAGAAATTATACGCAAGCTATGATGTTAAAAACTCCATGTTTTAAAACTTTGAATTTTTATTCAAATTTAGACAACTCTTTAACAATCTACATAGTCAATATTGTCTATGGCTAAGAGGAAAGTGGACTGAGTTTGTAGTTTTGGGTTAGTGGTGTCTTTTTGGAATAATTTTTTTTTTAACAGTTATGTAGTAGAAGAATTGTAAATAACCCAGAGGAGGCTGAGAGCTGAGATTTCATCTCTGGTTAAAAACTGGGAAACCACCCGAGTTTCATTTGAATTTTCACTTTTCAAAAGACTGCATCAACTTTCAAGTGAGCTTGTCTAAATTCTAAGTTCTGCATATTTAAGGGAACATATTGCAACAAAGTAAAAAAGTTGACAAAGAACTGATTCAGTTGACATAGTGTTGGGAGAACTGCACAGCATCTGGCCAGCTAAAATATTTAGTCTTTAGCTTCTGGAGTTTTGCTGGACCAACTAGAATTTAAGAGAAAAATTATGAAGAATTAATGCTTTCATTTCTCAAGTAATTTCTTAACAAGATATTCATTTTATTTGAGCTTTCTGGCTTCCAGAGAAAAGAGGAAAATTTTCTCATTTCAGTGTAAAATAGTACATTATTCTTAAATAAAACTATGCTTGTATGCTGAAATTATTGGAGACCAGATGTCTTCAATATTGGCTACAGCTGCTGTTAGAGGGATGTTTTGTTTGTCGGAGAACAGACAGATATGTTTGGGGTTCTTCCATCAGTGTTGTAAGGCCGATAACTTACTGTCTGAATTCCTTCTTCTGTTTTCTTAAATAACTCTAGATTTCAGTATGAGAATAAGAACAGAATCCATAATCCTGTAGAAAGTCTTTTTTTACTGGTGGTGATCACTCTGTTTTCTCTGTGGTTTTAGGCTCACTGCTCTCCTTTTTACTGTAATAGCAATCAAAAAAAGGGTTCTCATACTTCTGGACAAGAAATCAATTCAATTTCTTTTGGTTTTGGAGAAATCTCTGAACAATAAAACACTAAATGGTCAAATGTATTTTGAAGATATCAGGTCCACTATTGACTGTTTTGTATATACAATGCTTACAAATCAGCTTTCATAGAATGGGATATCTGAGTTGGAAGGGACTTACCAACAATCATTTAGTCCAACTGCCTGACCCCTTCAGGACTTACCAAAAGCCAAAGCATATTATTAAGTGCATTGTCCAGATGCCTCCTAAATACTTTATGCTCTCCAGGAAACCTGTTCCAGTGTTTTACCAATGTCTCAGAACAGAAATGCTTTCTGATGTCCAATCTGAACATCCCTTGACATAGTTTAAGACCATTCCCATGTGTCCTATCACTAAACACCAGGAAGAAGAGCTCAACACATCCCTCTCCAATTCCCCCTCTCAGGATGCTGCACAGAGCAATGAGGTCACCCCTCCAACCTCCTTTTCTCCAAACTAGACTGACCCAAAGTCCCCAGGCACTCCCCCAGGACAGACCTTCCAGCTGTGTTCCCCTCCTCTGGATGCATTTAGAGAGCTCCATCCTTTTTAAACTGTGGGCCCCAGAACTGCACACAGCACTCCAGGTGAGACTGCACCAACCACTGCCTTCCCTTCATCTTGCCTTCATCCATGAGGAGGGTGATTTTATCACAGAATGATACCAAATTAGTTAAATAGGACTTTCTCTACCAAACTTGAGCTCAGCCAAAGTTTAAATAAAAATGGAGTCTTAAATTTAATCTTGTAGGCTCATTCTCACATACTTAGTCAGGGCTCTAAAAAGTCAAATTAGAATATTTGTAAAATGCTGATGGCTTAAGGGATGCTTTTCTAAAGCCTGGGACATGTGGTCACTGCTAATGGTGGTACTGTAAAAGTCTAAGTATTTTCTCCTTTGCAAGTGCCTTTCAGTATGAGATCAAATTTGTTGTGGTTTTTTGTTTGTTTGTAAGTAATAAGTATCTGAGCAGTTGATCTTTGAAGTACTGAAAATAGGCTAAAGATACGAGAGTTGGGCATTTAAATTTAATTTGTTTAGTTTAAAAGTACAGGCAGCCATATTATAAAACAAGTACCAAAATGCCAAACTATACATTAATCTCCAAAAACATGAAAAGTGCTCTACTAGTCTTAGAGTTGTAAATGTTTCAGGTCATGTAAGTTCACATAAACAAAGAATTATTTTTTACTTTCATTTTTTACTTTCATTTTACGTAAATAACTAGAAAACTACTCATAGGGTAGTAGACTTAAACATTTTATTGTATTTGTGATCTTAGGATTTTTTAGTTACATTTCACTGAATAATATTGTGCCTAATTGAAAAAAATCGCTGTATATTTGTGAAGGTTAGGTGTCCAGAGTTTATGTATCTTTTAGGGCAGCCTCCTTAACCTAGATATGTCTGGTTGAAGCAGTTGTTGAAGCAAGAAATACTTGTCTAGTATTTCTCAAAGAAATTAATGCTTTTGAGGTCTCCAGTACCATGAATGCAATACCAGTACAGTTCACTGGAAGCATCAGAACTGAACTACTTTGTTAGTTATCATTGGCAAATAAGAATAGCCTTCATGCCAGAAACTTCAAAAAATTTTCCCAGTCTTCGAAGTGCTGCTGACTAAAGCATCAATTCCTATTTCAAGTAGCAGCCTGGATTCAGTCAGCAGTGTATAGTGTGCCTAGCACTGTGGTGTGGGCCAGCAGCTGTGTTCTGGGTTTGTTGGCACAAAAGCAATAACCATTTGGTTTTAATGAAAGTGGCAAAATAAAGCTGGCAAAGGAGATGTTTTTAAGAGGTAGTGAACTATGTTTTTATTTTTCCATCTTCAGAACAGAGGGCATTTTACTTAATTAAGTTTTCTAAACATAATTGGAGCAGTACAGCCCAACTACCAAAAAAAAAAAAAGAGGAAAATAAATGTAAATTGAAAGAATTTGGAGGAAAAGCAGCCTTATTAACAAGGGAAGTTAACTGTAATTCCGTTTTTGCCCTGGTCTTATGTAATATAGCAACAGGAAGTGTTTCAAATTGCTTGCTAAACTTCTGCTTCCCTGCCATTGCAATATGAAAAGACTGGGAATGGATAGGTAAACAGCAAAAGAGATACGTCTGTGGATGTCAGCTGAGTGGCTGGAATATTGGTTGAGTTACAAAATCACTTAAAATACTCTAGTCAGTGTCTGTATATTGATTGAAGGAGGGTGATAGTGATGATGGTGAAGACTTGAGGAAATTACCAATAGGAAGAAGGAAGGATACAAAATCTAGGCCCACCAACTTTACTGGGTGTCAAGAGAAAAGGAAATATATCAGCAAATCGGTTTTGGTGTTTCCATCTCCCTTTTGGTCCCCTTTCAAGAGGATGTGTATGTATCAACATCAGCAGAATTTTGGTAAAAATTTTTTCTTCAGTTCTCAGGCACTGACCATAATACTAAGTTAAAACTTGGGTTTAAAATTCATATCTCTGAAATACTGTCAAGTTCCACTCATTCTTACAAAATATTCAGATGAGTCTTTCACGAGATGTAACCTGGGCTTTTGTAAGGGGCCACTGCTGTGTGGCTTCTTAAAAGAAATGGTTTGTGGGCATCTGTTCCAAGAAATGGTTCAGAACTGCCTTGTGCTGAGTGCTGAGAGCAGGGAGGGTATCCCTGCTCTGTGGCTGTGGTGGGGGGCATCCCCCTCAATGCCTGCCCCATCCTGGTGTGTGCAGCTGTCCCCTTGCTGTGCTGAGTGGGTGCTGGCACCCAGCTGCTCAGGTGGGGCCACGCTGGGCTCTGCCTTCCTGGGAGCATTCCAGGTCCTCCAAGCTGAGCAGTGTTAGCCGCTGGTTGGATCTGTCAGCAGGCGTTTGTTCCCACAAATAACCTGGATTGTGGTTTATCTCCCTAGAAAAGTTGACTGCCTATTGTAGCATCCCATGAACTCCCTCCCCTCAGCCAATTCCCAAGGGCATTGCCTTGGAAAGACTTACCATAGAGTTCATTCCTCCTGTGGGACAGACGAGACTCCCTCATGGACCTCTGCCCATGTTTTGCAACCTACCCTGGTTTCTCCTTTCCCTGTTTCCTCACTGGTTGGGTACACCTGGTGACTGCCCCCTCTTCCCTGGAGACCAACTCCCTTTGCCCTGCCCTTAGCTCTGCCCCCATCCCTTCCCATTCTAAAACTCTCCAGAGCCCATGGTAGCCCTCGTTTCTCACCTGCGTTCCCTTTGGCTTCCGCGCAATGAATCTTGCTGGAATTAACTCCTGCAGAAGGAGCCTTCTTGCCTCTCTCGCTGAGCCAGCTGTGATAAGCGTGGTGTGAGTCTGACTGCACTGCCTGAATGTTAATCCAACTGGCTCTTCCACAGGAGGTGCTTGTTGGAAACAGATAATAGGCAGCGGTGTCCACCATCCACCTCTTGCATTGGGTGCTGGCACCCAGCTCCTCAGGTGGAGCCGTGCTGGGCTCTCCCTTCCAGGTACTCCAAGCTGAGCAGTGTTAGGTGCTGGTCAGATCTGTCAGGAGGTGTTTGTTTCCACAAATAACCCGCATCGTGGCTTTTGTCCCCAGAAAAGCTGATTGCCTATCAGCGGGAGTTCCACGCGTTGAAGGAGCGCCTGCGCATCGCCGAGCACCGCACGCTGCAGCGCTCCTCCGAGCTCAACGCCATCCTGGAGCAGTTCAGGAGGGCCGTGGCAGAGACCAACGGCAGTAAGAATGCCATGAATAATTTTTCAGGTACACAGTCCAAAATATTTTTTTATAACTCTGTAATGCCAATATTTCTTGTTATTACTCTAGAATAAGAAATTGCTCACAAGATTGGTGAATGAAACTGTTCAGCAGTGTGAATAAAGTTGTATCTCATGTGGGTGTTTTGGTTTGTTTTTTCCAGTTGTTGTCCTTAATGATTCACTCACCCTTATTCAGTCCCTAAAGTCATAAGAATTACTTACTCCACACCAAGCTCCCAAAGTTTGGGACTTCTGGTTACTTATCTATTAGGTTGAATATATTTTGATGATTAATTTACATCACTTTTTAAATAGAGTCAGAGGGGAAAAGTGAGCAAACAGAAGAAATGGATGAACTTCAAGCAGTTAAAATAAGCTTAAAAGTCAACTGGAAAATATTAAATCATATAGACTAAAGTATTGCTTATGATTTGTAAGAAGTATGGGAAATGGCCTTTTCAATAACTGGTGATTAAACTGGTAAAATCTTCCTTACGTTTTTACCCATTTTGGAGACTGATAGTCAGATTTACAAAAAGCTGTTTGGCAATATTAGAGAAAAACACAGCAATATTCACCAGACTATTGATGTTGACTTCTAAATTCACACTGTTACTGTTTTGTTGCTCTGATTTTTGTGGATGGAAGATGAATAACAAGTACAAATTTTCTGTCAAGAGGTCTGACTTGGTAGGTTGCAGAAATTTCACTGTATTGGTCTTAAGGAGTTGGTCTATAAGGAATTGAAACTCAAAGAGTTTTGCAATTCAAAAGCCTGGAACAAGATTTTCTTGAATTTGTTGTCTACTTGCCTTTGTGCTATGATTTACAATTTTCAATAGGTTTTTTTTGGTTGGGAAATAATTATAATTATAGGCTCCAATGTTGATGCCACTCATGAATTGCTGTCTGACACTAATGGCCTGATCTCAGTAGTTCCCTGGATCTCCAGGAATTGCACAGATAAATGTTACATTTAGCATGGTCTGTAAATCTTGTCTTCCTATTTTATGTGTGTGGTTTTGCTTTTAAAGTAAAGCGTGGAGGAGCTCAAATAATTTTGATTCTGGATTTAAGATTAAGTTATTACCACATTTGTTTCTAAAATTGACTTAGCTTGCTATTAGGCAATATGTTTATAAGGAGTTATTCTCTTCTGATGCAGCTGAAAGTACTAATTCATTTAACATTCTACCATGTCTGGATCCCAGCTGGGATGGACATGCACTTTTTTCATGTAGAGCCATAATGGGAAGCCATCTGAATTACTGAGCTTTTGTGCTCAGAACATAGGATTAGATAGGTTTTTATTAAGCTTAATACACTTAAGTATACATAATACTCTTTGCTCTCTTTGAAGCTGAAAGAATTCCAGATTGTTTTGTGTAGATCCTTATTGATTCAGACAAGAGCTGTCATACTTGGACAGAATTTAGTCCAGGTTTTGCAGTTGAAGTTAAAGAAATATTAGCAGGAAAAGTAAAATGTGCCTGTGTTGGAGTCTATCGAAATAGACATACCTACTTATGGCATCTATTTACAAAGCTTTTTGCGAGGTGTGACGTGGTTAGGAATTTAGTTTCACCTAAAAATAAATGCTTTAAAAATCCCCAAACATACAGAACCAAAATCCACAACAAATCCCACCTATCTTTGTAGAAGCTCTACTAAGAATCTGAGAGAAATTACACTTACAGCTTTCTTTTTCTTGCATCTCAATTTTATCTCAAGAAACCTTGACTACAGTTTTTTGCTTAACTTGATATTATAAAGCCCATAAGTTTATAAAGATCCATATGCTATCATATTTTTCATTTGAAATGAGTTGTTTTCACACTTGATGCAAGAAAATCAACATACCCAGCTGGGTAATTTTAAAAACTATTATTTGCAACTTTGAGAGCCACCTGGACATACTGAAAGGCAGTTGCAGTAGAAAGAGCAAGAATGATTCTAGTGAAATCTAATAGGATAATTTTTTTTGCAGGAATACTCAAAATATCAACTGTATGTTTAATGCTATTTTATTTTGTATCTCTGTGTGCAGTATATTCCAATATGTATTCATAGCTCTGAAAAATTATTTGTAGTAGTGTTTGCTAGATGGTGATGACCTCTGCAAGCAAAAGTGAAAAATTATTTTGGGAAATAAGCCTCCCATTTGATTAATTGGGGAAAAAACCCAACAAAATCACCAACTCCCCCCAATAAATGGAGCATTCTTTACTTCTGTAAATTCACACTAAGTCTTATGTGATCAAATAAATTTTAACTGGATCTGTAACAAGATTATAGGTGCAAAATTGTCTTGGCCGTTGTTTATTAAAAAAATGAAATAAGAAAAGCCTTCTTTGTAGACAAAATATGATGACTCAGAAAAGTGCACAATTTATTCTGGCTTTCAGTTAGGACCAAGCTTGGAATTTTATGCTGTTTACTATTGCTTAAAATGTCATATAATTTGTTTTCTACGTTTCTGATTTCATGTATGTTTGCAGATGAGACGCTGAAGCTGTTAAAAGAGCTAACAAGTAAAAAATCTCTTCAAGTGCCAAATATCTATTACCATTTGCCTCATTTGTTGAAAAATGAAGGAAGCCTTCAACCTTCTGTGCAGGTTGGCCTTGGAAGGACAGGAGGTATGCTGATATGATGGTTATTTCATGTTTTATATCTGGAGGACCTTCTAGTTTTAGGAAAAGAATTTACTGCATTTCTTGGTAGATGAAGGACATCTCATTTAACTTGTGTGATATTGAAATCCTTTAAATTCACACTGAATCTGAGATGAAAGGAGCTTGGTTTCAGCTTTGCTCTTTTCTGCATAATCTCAGTCACACCCCATGCCATGTTAAGGTACACATTAAGAAGCATTTAGTTTGGACAAATTTTTTTGTAGCTAAAGGGAAACAAAGCTCAAGCATTTTAGATTCTGGACTGCAAATGGGTATATCCCTTTGGCTTTTCAGATTTGCAGGGCAACCATGCATGGTTATAATTATTTTAGCATTGATGTTTCTCTTGTTCTGAACAGTATATTTCAATATATAAATTAAAAGTCAAGAGAACTAAGATAACCAGATATAATTGCATCAATAAAATCTGGACAGTGTTGTAGTTAATCTTGGTTTGTATTTTTTCATTACTTCAGTGAGTTTGATTGCTCCTTCTTTTAACAGAAGGTATGCCTGTATGACAAATGTGTGGGCTCAGGCCACAGGTTTATTTGTCTGACTATAAATATTTTTTATTTCAATGTTGTTTTTCAGGGAGGAAAAATCTAATCATTCGTTATTGTTTTAAGTGAAGTCTGTATTATGTCCCCCTGGGAATATATAGCAGAAATTTGGAATTAAAAAATAGGAATTGGAATCAGATTTATTTAATTAAACAGAGGGAGGAAATTCAGGGTTTTAGGACTTGATGAAATCTGCTA
>NW_005054315.1:8805129-8832816 GCF_000277835.1 Geospiza fortis
CTGCTATCTGCAGTGTTCCCAGAAGGTAACCAGCCCTGGGTACAGTGCAGAAGAAAAACTATGGAAAAGTTAAGCAACACAGGACTCAAATGGCTTGCTGAAAGATGTAGCTAGGGATGTATTGCTTTGCATTTGTGGTGCTTTTATCAGAGAAAGGTAATTTTGTTGAGGAACTTCCAGGCAGTTCTGTTGTCCTGGACTTGTTTATTTAGAAGAACCAAAACCAGGTGCAAGGAAAGTAATAGAGACTTTCAGCAGTTTTATTTTAAAAGATGACTTCTGAGAAGTTAAATACTTGAGTTCTGAAGAATGGTTATACCAGTTTCATTTTTAAACTTCAGTTAGGGAATTTAATCACTCTTGGTGCACCTTGTCTGAATAATACCATGGTTGTTGATAATTTCCCATTGCACTGGGGTTTGTGTGACAATGTTTTGGTAGCAGGGAGGATACAGGGGTACTTCTCTAAGAGGGGCCAGCAGCTTTCCCTGTCTCCAGTGGAACCAATAGCCAGACCAGCACCACTGGAATAACAGATTGAAGAGGGGGGGAAAACTGCTCAAGGGCAATTGCAGCTGGAGAGAGGAGTGAGAACATGCAAGGGCAGTGCAGAAGGAGGGGAGGAGGTGCTGCAGGGCAGAGTCCCCTGCAGCCTGTGGTGAAGAGCATGGAGAGGCAGCTGTGTCCCTGCAGCCCGTGGAGCAGATGCTACCTGCAGCCTCTGGAGGACCCCATATCACAGCAGGAGGATGCCCAAAGGAGGCTGTGAGCCCATGGGAAGGCCACACAGGAGCAGGCTCCTTGGCAGGACCTGTGGACCCATGGAGAGAGGAGCCCACACTGGAGCAGGCTTACTGGCAGGACTTGTAACCCTGTGGAGGACCCACAGTGGAGGAGCCTGTTCCTGAAGGACTGCCGCTCATGGAAGGGACCCATGCTGGAGCAGTTTATGAAGAACTGCAGCCTGGGGAAAGAACTTCCATTGGACATGTTCATGGAGGACCATCTGCCATAGCAGGGACCCCATGCTGGATCAGGGGAAGAGTCTGAGAAGTCCTTCTACTGAGGAGAAAAAAGTGGTGGAGATCATGTGTGATTAACTGAATTCCAGCCTCCATCCCCCATGCCCCTGTGCTGCTGTGAAGGAGGAGGTAGAGAAATCAGGTGTCAAGTTTAGCCCAGGAAGAAGGGAAGGGTGAGGGGAAGGTGTTTTTAGATTTGGGTTTATTTCTCATTACCCTCTGTTCATTTGCTCAATAATAAATTAACTTCCTCAAGTCTGCTTTGAGGGGTCTCTCCCTGCCCTTATTTCTACCCATGAGCCTTTTGTTACATTTTCTCCTCTCTGTCCAGCTGAGGAGGTGAGTGATAGAGCAGCTTTGGTGGGTACCTGGTGTCCAGTCAGCATCAGCCCATCACACCTACACCATAGTCTGGCATGTCTAGGATTGGGGTTTTTTTGTCTTCTGTGTTTGTTCTGAGAATTGGTGTTAACTGTTAGTCATGCTCCTGATGCTGGGTGGCATATTTTAGAACTATTTTTAATTACTGCAATCTCCACCTTTTAAAACTTTGCATTTATTAAGCAATGCCTTATTGCAAGATTTGTTTTCTATCTTGTGTATGCAATCACTGAAAGTACCTTTCTGGTTTGTTTGATTTCAGTTTCCATTGTAATGGGAATACCTACAGTGAAAAGAAAAGTCAAGTCTTACCTTACAGAAACTCTCCACTCCCTTATTGATAAGCTGTCCCCTGAAGAAAAACTGGATTGTGTTATGGTTGTCTTTATAGGAGAGGTAAAATTGCTTAAATTTTTTAATACAATTTCTAACCTGCCTTTAATCACAAGTAACACTCATTTCAGGAACTGAGGAGGATCTGCTTTTTCTTCAAGATGCAGACAGATGACTCTCTCCTTCCAGGACAAGGAAAGTGTCAGTCTTGGGTTTTGAGATACAATCCTGAAGAGCCCAGCCTTTTCTGTTTATCAGGGGAATGGTGGACATGGGTTCAGTGGAGTGGTTATTTTGCAAATCTTATGTTTATATTTAGTGGCAAAGATGTGTTATTTCTTCAACATAAGAATAATGGCTAAGGAACTCTGTTGTAGGGGAGGATTCCTTCCATTTTCTTTGTGCTGCTGCTTAGTCCTCTGTCAAACAAGTGCTGCAGTTGGAGATGTGAGGCACAGATTGTTATTGAATTAATTTTCTGGACAACGTGGATGTTTGAAGCCCAGACCTTTTTAATGGATTAATTCAGTGTTCAGTTGGACTGTTTGTTCACTTTGGCTCTGATTTAGTGGAAATCAAATTTAGGAAAATGATAGAGTACTTTCAAAAATAATTCTGTTAGATGCTGGGAATTGCATGTACCTATTTTGTTCTCGATGCCTTTCTCAGAAGCCTGACTTGGACAGTGGGAAATTTATATTTATGTTTGACCTTCATCCATCTAGCTGTAGTGCTCTGCTGAAACAGTCTTTTTTAAGTCCCACAGATGAAAATTCAAATCCCCAATTATCACTGGAAATTGTTTTAATTTAGTGAGCTGGTGTCCATTCAGGGATGAATCAGTAGAAAATCAGTCATTTTAATGCTTCTATTATCAACATATTTTAAAACTTTCATTGGAAAGTTTGTAAACATTTTGCTTTTATCTGAGAATTGTTTCTTAGTATTTTCTAATGCAAATTGCTCTATTTTCTTTTTCTTGACAGCCAGTCAAAAACTATCTGTCTGGATAGATACAGTTTTTCTGGGAAAAAATGCTTTTAAAACATTTCTTGGTTGAGAGTATCAAGGAACAGAATTCTTTCTGAATTACTGGAATGCTGTGTTTTTCTTAACTGTATTAGTTGGAGAAATTTTATTGCCTGTGAATGTGGCTTATTTTCAAGGTTTAAAACTGAAGTTTCTTTTGTTTTGCTTAAGGAGGTCTGAACTATGAGGTCTGTCTGTTATCATTGGATTCTCTGTCTTCTGCAAGATTTGGAATAGGAATGAAGTGTCCTCAGTGCCCCATCTTTTGTTGCCTTAGACAAGGCATATTGCTGTACCTGGGTTTTCCATAGCTGGAAACTTCCTTCCTTTGAGGTGCTGTGGAATACTCTCACCTTGGGAGTGTTTCTACAGAAGTGACCACCAGTGAACTGAACATTTCAACAGGGGAGCTGCTGCTCCTGTGCCCATGGAGACTTGTGTGGTTACACAGCAGTCACCCCCTGTGTCTTACCTCTTTATTGCACTTTGAGAGCAGTTCTTTGTGCTTATTCAGGTACTGCAAGTCAGGAATGTATGGGAACATCTGAAGAACCAAAGTTTGTATTTTTGTTCTCTTGTAACCACTTGCTAGATTTGCATTTCTTTTTCTTTACTCCATCCAATTTATTATTTTTCCTTCTTTATTCTTGGACCATGTTTTTATTTTCTTAAGCTCAATATCTTACAGTTTGCTTTGCAGTTGCTACAGGGAACTCTCTACATGATTAATATGGTGCATTTAATACTTCATCCTGAATTACACTGTGCTTTTTCTGAGTTATTCTGTATATTTCAGTTTCCTTCTGCAAGAGGAAAACTATAGGTTTAATAAGCATTTTCTCTGGCTGTTTGAAGGAAGGCCTACTCCACTGGTAGACTTCTGTTTCTCCTTAGAAAAAAAGAAGGGCTGTGTCTTTTAAAATAGCCTTGTCTGTCCCCTCTTATCTGTGGCATATCCCAGTCTGAAATGCATTAGATTATTGCTGTCAGTAACACGTGCAATAAGAAGGGCTTATTTAAAAATACATTAGAGCTTTGACCAACTATGCTTATTTAAAAAATTATGTCAAAAGTTTCTAAAAAAAGGTATGGCCTCTGCTCAAACATATGTGCAGTTTAAGTACAGCAAGAAATGGTCATAGGGTGAGGTTATGTAATTTTGCTAATAAGCTTAAAATTACTATCTGTGCCTTGTCTACTGCTTGCAGCAACAACAAAAAAAAGGAGCAGAAGGCTACAAAAGTATTTTTAGAAGAAAATTATAGGAAAACCAGCATTTTAAAAGGATTTGAGTTTTTTTCTTGCTATCTTTATTTGAAAAATCAAATTTACAGTGGTTAAGAAGCATTGCTGGGAGCCATAGTTGTGGACTGTAATCTCTGTGCTAAGCACACTACAAAACTCTTCTTAAAACTGCTATTTTTTTAGTAGTTAAATCTCACTCATTTCTTGTAATTTCATTTTTTACTATAAAACAAATTAGAAGGCTAATGGCCTTCTGCAAACAGCATCAACAGTGTAAACAGAGGAACTGGTAAATATAGATGCATTATGGTTGCTAAATAAAGAGATCTGCATATTCATTTACTGTATGGATATTTCTCAGTAATATAACTGTACACAGTAAATTTCCATACTGGAAGTTCAAGAAACTCTGAAATATCTCAGCTGATGTGACAACTAATCACCAATTTAAATAATTACTAGAATTGCTTGACAGTAAACTGTTCAATTGTCCTAGTTACTGACATGTGTCTGTGTTCTCCAATTGGTTAAAATCACTTTATGGCAGAATAATTTGCAGGTATTCATTAGGATGACTAATAAATAGGTATGATTCATTATTCCTTAATGCTTCAAAATCTTTCTGTTCCCCCTCACTATGTAGCTAGTTCCTAGTTCATATGAGTTGAAAACAAATTATTTAAATCTCATTAACCTGCTTTGTACAAGAACTTGTTTTCAGAATAAGCCATAGACTCTAGGTTTAAGAAATCATGAACTCAGAGTTAAAATTGTTGTCTAGTATTTTTATTTATTAGGGTTTGCAATTAACATGGGAAACATGGTTTTGAAGTACTTTAAATGAACATAGTGGAGCAACAGACATATATAGACAAACACAGTTGAATATGAGAGAAATTAGAATTCTTTCCTGGTATCTAAACAAAATGTTATTTCTTTTTTCCTGTGAGGAGGTCTCATTTACAATGAAGAAAATGTACCTTAGACTTGTTCTAAATATATCAGAAATTATTGGCAGTCCACTTCATTAATCAGAGACTGCACTTAGCACAGTCTTTTGTACAAACAGTAATCAGTGCATGCTGGAAAGACTATAAGCCCTTGATTTGACCAAAAGATATCAGAAGGACAAATCATTTCAGGAAGAATTGGAAGCCACTACAGGTATGCAAAAGCATTTTGCTATTTCTGTGTGCTGCTGATTACATCTGACTAGGTAGTAATTGACCAACCATTTGCTCTTGGATCATTAGGCCACAAGTTTTACTTTCTTACATATTCCTTATTTAAATCTTACTTTGTTGTTCTATGTATGTACAGTTCACTCAAGCTGGAAAATTTTACATATCTTGATTATCTTTAACTATCATTGTGTTATCTCTTTATGTAAACAGCGGCTGCTAAATTAAGAGATGTTGATCTTGAGTAGTGTTTTCTCTGTGCTCCTTCTGTGGAGAATCTTATTTATTATTTCTTTGGAAAAGTTTCTGTCCTGGTTAGGTCAGTGTGACACAAGCACCCAGCAAAGTACCATCCTGTGCATGGATGTGAACACAGCCTTAGCAAATTAAGGTATTGGGTGCATGTACTGGGTCAAATCTTGATGAACCTGTTTTGTAGGTATTGACACTGCACTGCAATATGTAAACCTTCTCCACCAAATAAGCAAGGCTGTATTTTCACCTCTTCTTGCTCCAGGCCTCAATTATAGTTCTCTCTGATCAGCAGCTCTCTAGATAGAAATCAAAAGAGTGTTTTGATTGTCTTGCTCTCAACCTGGATGTATTAGCATCATCCCAGCTACAGAAATGTTCATGCTTTCTGCTAATTGTTTGTGAGCTGCCCCTTCTTGGAACTGTCCTGGAGAGTGTATTCCCAGTCCCTGAAAGATCTGACTGTGCATCTGGAGTCGGAAAAAGTCTTATAGATCTTAGTGTGTACATAAATATGTGTATGTGTGTAATGTATATACATTTTTAAAAAATCAAAGCTGTTATGTCAAGATACATTATCTACACTAAATAACATTAAAGGCATACAGAGATGGAAATCTTTGTTTTGGACATCTCACTCAAAGCTGATCAGGATGAACACACCTTCTTGATACACTGCCAGCTCTTGTATCTGAAAAGGTAGCTTGACCTGTCAGTGAGAATCTGAGATATTTATGCTGTTTTTGCAGTCCCTCTCCTTTGTCACCTAAGCTTTGGTACACAGGAGTATGGACTGCTGATACTGGGCACCAGCATAGGATTTTATGCTTCTCTTTTCATGTCAGTGACTAGCAAAATTTCAAGAAGGAATTAAATCAGTGATAAAAATCTTTCTTAGATCTAAGAAAAGATCCTTGACAGGATTTGAAAACTTGAATGTACCTGAGACAAATTTGATATCTCAGCACAAAGATAAAATCCAGGATTTTGCTCTTTCCCCAAGCCCTAGGCTTGTATGACTGAAATGCTTCTCTGAAATGCTTGCTGAGGTGCACTGGGCCACAATAACTACCTGATGCTTCTGGTAAGGGAACATCACTATTGATAGCAGAGATGTCTGATCTCTCTGGTGACATCTAGGGTATTTGTGAGGTGGGAAGTAGCAGTAATAATCTTATTTCAGAAGCATTGCAGCAGGTGACTTCATACTTGTGTGGTGGACTGAATTGGCACTGAATTTTTGGACAACACTATCAAGTTTTGCTACAGTGGTCTGCCTTGACCTAAAAATTCCTTCTGTCCTCAAAATAAAGAGCACAAATTGGAGAAGGGTACTTTAGACTACACAGCAACTGCCTATCTTCTGGAAGACAAACTGTCCATACCATTTCAACAGTGGCTTCCCAAGGAGAACAAAAGGTTTCCCATGCTGCAAGGCAATATGTGCTGCTTTCTTTCAGACTCCACACAACTACTAGTGGCTGTATGACACTAGCATAACTTGCATCTGAATGTCTGGTCTTGCATTGTAATGTGATGCTTTTTGCTCTGGCTGGCCTTCTTAAAAACTCAGCTTGTTCTTTGACATGCTGTTGTGGTTCACAGCACAATCCATATGGATATTTGCTCTCATGATTGAGGATCTGACAGGCAGGGCACAAGGGTAGGGAGAAAGAAGAGTGGAATGCTACAAGAGTATACTTGTAATCCTGCTATTGCTGCCAAAGGCTTTTGCATTATGAAACCCTCTCCTGAACTGCTTTGGGTTAATCATAGAAATGACTGGAGACAGAAAGAAATGTCTTGCCTATGTGGTGGAGGGGGGAATTTAAGGGAGAGATGAAGTCATTAGCTCATGTAGGACACAGGCTGCATTTTGCTTATGTAACATTAGCTGGTTATGTTATGACAGTATTCTCATTCCTGTTTCTTGCCTTGCTACTTGATCTCACGTTCCCTGTATTTAACTTGAACTCCCCGCTTCAGATTTGAAACAAGACACAGTATTCCTGAATATAATTATTTTTCAGCTGCATTTGTTGAACTCTAAAAGATGATACTACCTTTTTCCACAGGTTTTGTTTATATGCATACACTACTGCAACCACTGGAAGCCACTGCTGCACGTTTATTCCTTAGGGCTTTGTCTTCACTGCATATATATCCCAAAATATGTCGAAATGGCACATTAGGGGCTGTTTTTTTCCTATGAAAATTTTATGCCTTTTATATAGGTAATGATACTTATATGTACTTTTACTATTTCAAGGCAAATAAAAGTGTAGTCTGCCTTTTCTGAAGGCTGCAATTTTATATTGCTTGTCATTACATGAAATACATGGTAAAATTATCCCACTCCTGTTCTATGGGATGATGAAAGATCAAGCAAAATTGTAATTTGTAAGCAATGAAATGACCACACTATGCAGATTAGCATGCTTGTTTCTCAGGGTGTTCTTGAATAATGTAAGTCTTGCTTCTAGTAGATTTCATTTAAGAATTGAGATCTGGATAATCTAGATAATCTAGTCTAAATAAATTTCCAAGATGGTGAAAGTCCTCAAGGTCAAGAATTTAGAGGAGTAGCTGAGGTCTCTTGGTTTGTTAAACTTTGAAGAGAAGACTGAGAGGTGACTTCATCACAGTCTGCAACTTCCCTGAGGTGGTCAATGGAGAGGGAGATGCTGATGTCCTTTCTCTGGTGACCAGTGACAGGACACATGGAAATGGTGTGAAGCTGCATCAGGGGAAGTTCAGAATGGACACCAGGAAAAGATTCTTCACAGAGTGGTCAGCCATGGGAATAGGCTGCTGGTGGAAGTGGTCGTGGGACCGTGATTGTCAGAGTTCAAGAAGCATTTGGATGATGCCTTTAGCCGTATAGTTTAGTTTCAGGTAGTCATTTGAGGAACTGGGTGTTGGTCTTGATGATCCTTTTGGGTCCTTTTTAGCTTGAGAGATTCTATGATTGCATTTTTTTAATGCATTTGCCACTTAGGACAGTAAATCAACTTTTGGTCTTAAATGCTGTGGTTTTTCTTACATTTTTAGACAGTCTACCTTCTGTCATTCTTGAGGGTATGAATTTAACAGTATGAAAGGGTTGATTCTTAAAAGAAGAAATCTTGGTTTTGTAGGACATTTGGCTAGCTGTTCATCAGAACTTTTTAACCTCTCACTTTGTCTGCTAGCTAATGTAGTCTGCTGCTTTGCTATGCACACACTCACTCATAAAAATCAATCAAGAAGTTCAGAAAGTTCACTGATACTCTGGCTCTTTCTGTGTTTGTTGAGAATTATGATGTCTGTTCAGACTAATGTTAGAATAATCACAAATTTGATGTGCAGCCTTGCCAGCACTTCAGAAAAGTGTTTTAGAGAATTGGAGTACAGCATTTTGCAAAAACAGAGGAAATTTTTAAACTTTTTTCACTGACAATCTGCAACTTCAGTTTGTTCTACAACAGATTCTGAGGCTTTTTTAAAAGAGAGATTCATCAAAGCATTCTACATGTATTTGTCATCAAAACTGTTGATGTAAACAGTTAGACTTTAGATACAGCCATGTTCACTGGCTTATGAAACTCCACAGATCTCATAAACTAGAATCTTCTTTTCTTGTTGAAAGTTTAGATAGGCTCAAGGGGATGCTAATGAGCTACCTTAAAGATGAGTCTACTGTGGAATGTTAAATACACAAAATCACATCTGTCTCAGGAAGTAACCTGAACTGAAAGTACTTGGAGTGTGGATGATAGCAGGATGGAGTGTTGTATGTGCTTGTCTTGTTCTTGTTCTTTGCTATGTATCATTTCATGGCTGCCTTTGATGGAAGCAAGGTGCTGATGGGAATCAATCCTTGGTCTGGTGTGAATAAAGGAAGATGTCTTACTTCAAGTGTTTTGCATTGTCTTGAAGATCAGTAATTTCATATGACTAGGAGGAAAGAACAGGCCAAACGATTTGAACTGCTGATACTAAAATAACCATCCCTACTTAAGCCTTTCATTACGAAATTCTCTGAGATCCACTCACCAGGACAAAGTTCTTTGTAAGGCTTCATGTGATTCATTGATAAGATATATCCTTGTGGCTGGAAATTATCTTTGGTTGGGGCCTAACACAATTTTGCATTTAATTGCTTTGAAGGGATTTATTCTTAAAGTATTCATTGGTGCTTCTTTTTTAGGGGTCCAGAATTCCTAGGGTTTTCTTTTAATCTTCAGCCTTAGGAGTTTTAGTAAGAAAAAATGATAGTTTTAGGAATGCCTTTGGATTTGATAGACAAAAGCATTGATAGCTGTATTGTTGTGATCACCAGCAACATTTCACTTCAATAGGTACAAGCAGCACTGATGCCATGAAACAGATTTTAAGTTCATCAGGTTTACTCCAAAATCAACCAGATGATTTTTGCTGGAAACCTAAAGAACAGTCACACATTTTCTTTCTTGGCGGCTTCTTTTTATAAATCTGGATTTGTCTTGTCCTGTTTAAGATTATTGGAGATGAGCAGTCTTGTGTCCTTCAGGTTGATAAAGAGGACCTCGTATCTTATTTTGTCAAGGCAGTAAACACTTCATTCCTCGAAAATGGGGAATAGATTTTGATTAATAATGAATTTTTTTTCCTGTTGCTTTTAAGCTGCTGATTGAATTTACTGATACTGCTTGAAAGATCCTTATATTTAATTTAGCTATTCCAGATTTCCTTCCACTGCTACCCTGCAAGGTCTTCTGTCTACTTAACTCTTCCCTTGGTATAGTCACAGCTTGATCAAATCTGTTGTGTATTCTCATTTCATGATGTTGTACGAATTAACATCAAAGTACTACCTTCTTGGGACATGTCCATGCCAATGGGTGTTGGCAAAGATCCTACCTATTGTTAGACTGGGCAATGAGAGAACTTGGTTGTCTCTTGAAGTTCTGATGTAGAAAGATGTTTTGTGTTGAAATACTGGTTCTGAATCTCATGTGGAGCTGGTAGATATAAATACAACTGCTTATTTTAAAATGATGGCAGAATACAGTGTTTTAATGCATTGTGAAAAATGACATCAACTCTTCTCATCTACGTGTTCTTTTTCTCTCTAAAAGTGTCATCTGCTTTTGCACTAGAGTGATACAGTGATTGCTGATTGAGAAGGAAAAGTTGCCTACTAAGCCAGCAGTGGTATTTTCTGTATCTCATGTTCATAGCAGCTACACAGACCTTCTTGACTTTTTGTGGCAGCTGAGATTACCATATGAGATTGGAAGACTTCAAGCTACATCTTTTTGATGTGATCCTATTGTGATTGCAGCTCTGACTGGGGGAACTGCCAGCCTTTCATGTGAAGCGCACAAACAAATAGTGGGAAGTAGGGAGATAACTCTCTTATTCCAGACTTTTTTTTTCTGATTATGGTGTTTTCTGTACAAGACTGTAAGGTTTTACAAGCAGTAGCAAGGCTTCATGATAGTCTGGAAAATAGGTCAAAACTATGTTCCTGCTAAGGAGATGTGCACTAAGGCACAGGCTTGCGATCAAATATATGATTCCAGTTGACATGAAGTTTGGCATTTATTTTAATCTCTGGAAAACTGAATAGAAACTAGCTGTGTTTCTGCTGAGTGTGTGTATGTAGATATATATAAATCCTATATTTTCTATGCAATTTCAGTATGGACTGTGTTACACGTGTTGGAGTTCTTAATGCTGGACTGAGTAATTGAAATTTGGCATGCCAACTGAAATGCGAATTTTTGTCTTTTCACGTGATGATTGAACTGCAATTTCTGTGTTGTTAACATTTAAAAGGTTTTGAAAAGAGAGGAAAAGAAATGCTTCAGTTAAAGATGGATATACTAAAATTATTTTTAGGTAGTCACTAGGTTGCTGTGATTTGCAGCTGTTACATGAAACAGAAAAAGTTGTGTAACTCCATGCTATTAATTAAATGTGTATAAACAATCCATAAAAGTATTTAAATAGTGATGTATAAAGGTCCATATGGACTTGTGAGTCTCCTTGTATGCAACACTGTGCGAGATGAGTTTTAAATTGTGAGCACCTTACCAGCTTACTAAAACTTCTGCCCAGCATTAGGCATAGCACTTAAAAGAAAATACTGGTGACAAAATTACAAGAAATACTTTCTCCTCACGTGTTCTTGTGGTATTTAAAATCTGCTTTTGGAAGAAATCCACTGCTGTTGTTATCCTTTTTGAAAAGCGTGCGTCACTGGCATTATGTTTGATTTCATAAAAATAAATGTTTAAAAAATAGAAATGGTGATTTTTTTAAGATCAAAGGGTGAGCACCTTTATCAAACAAGATTAACAGTTCTATAGAAAGGCTTGGGAGGGATTTATTCTCTGTGTATAATCCTTTAATGATATCCTGTGTTACAAATTCATCAGAAAAAATTTGAACTGTTCCTTTGTTTCTGGTATTTCAAAGACAACTCTTTCTCCAGAATCCTCATGAGCCAGAATCTGGGTTGATTTATAGACTATTCTTTTCAAAAATTTAAACAGTATGTCAAATCATTAAATTAGTAAGTGTAACAAAGACCAGGGCTTTCAGTCACATTTATGAGCAGGGCTTTCAGTCCCATTTATGAGTTCACAAATTCTCTTTTCTTGGAATGCATGTGTACAGCCAGGTTGAATAATTGCCCAGTGCTGGGAATTTAGATGATCTAGACTCTTCCAGAATGTCACAATTTGTATTTTCACCAACAAGTAATTTTTAGAATTGTTGCATCTACAAGAACTGAGCGATTGATGGGATTGGTTGTCTCTCAGATTTAGTCTCTGATGCAAAAAAGCAACCCTGGTCAGAAAGGTGGCAGCAGGCTCACTGCTCTCTGTGGTTAGGGCATTTGCTTTAAATGCAAAGCTTAGGAGATGCACTTTTGAAAGAGGACTCTGTGTGTGTGTATGTGTGTGTGTGTTTGTGTGAGTGCGTTCAATGCATTGTTTTCCAGAAAGATTTCATCAGTAATATTTTCTTATGTATTATTGTTATTGTTGCATAATAATATTATGAAGTTCTTCCTAAACAAACACTCCGTGATCATTTTGTCATCAAGAACGTGAGTTTTAACACTTTTCTGTTAAGTGTAGGTATGAGATAATTATTCCCCTCTGTTTACGAAAAATTTCTCATATTAGAGGTAAGACAGAGATAATTATTCCCCTCTATTTACAAAAAATTTCTCATATTAGAGGTAAGACATAGTTACATGTGTGTTGTTCTTTAATTGCTCCAATATCTTACACAATGAAAGTGGTTTTCAAGGACAGCCACCTGCAATGTTTATTTTACTTTGTTCTTTTGACACGTAATTCTAGAACTATCAAGTAATCTATTCTTTTTTTTTGTTTATTTTTTTTCCCCAGACTGATCTTGATTATGTTAACAGTGTTGTTGCAAGCCTGGAAAGAGAGTAAGTTGTAGTTTTAATTGGGGATTTCTTAGTTTATTGATGATAAAATAAATCAGGTTGTAATGAGCAATTAAAAATATTCTGGAAATAAGAGGTCATGCATTTTTGTCTTGTGGAGCTTTGGATTTTTGAACAAAAAAGTAAGACAAATTAAGAGGCAGTGATTCAGTCAAACTGCAAAACAGTAAGTGGGATTAAATTATTTGATGCACCATAAACAGATGGGATTGTTTACACATGAACGGAAATTTGTGACATCTGTGTTAGGGCCTTGTATTCTGTATGTTCAAAGAGAACTGTAGGATAAAAATCACTAGTTTCTCTGAAAAAGCACAAAAAATGTTGAGAATGTAGTTTGATTCTGATTGGCAGAAGGTGATAGAGCTCTGAAGGACATGCTAAGGAAAACAATACTTTTTTCTATACTACTGTTCTTCTATATGGCTCATTTGAGCAAGTCCTCATACCAAACACAACAACTGCTCCAACAGACAGCGAGCAGGAACTACAGGACTCAGAATCTCTCGTGTGACTTCAGGATGTTTCCATTGACAGGTTTTCTACAGAGATCAATTCTGGCTTGGTGGAAGTAATAGCCCCTCCTGCAACATACTATCCTGACTTGACAAACTTGAAAGAAACATTTGGAGACTCAAAAGAGAGAGTGAGGTAGGTTTATTCCCCCAGATCTTTTCCCATCTCCTCCCACACCCACACTTTGGTTGTTTATAAAACGGCAAGTGGGATGTGAATTCTTGAAATGTTTTCTTACTGTAGTTCTTGCAAGTGTGGGGATGCTAAAAGTGTTCTGTGAATCCATCTCATTCTTAGCTACATGCTGCTCTGTGCATGATCAGAGTCCATGCTTGGTTGAATCCATTTAGTGTTAAAATCTGGGAGGAGAACTGAGACTTTTGATATACTTTTATTCCTGTATGTGGACTCTTTCATTTGCTGGTTTTCTTCATGAAATACAGGGTAAAACCCAGTAGTACTTGTTGAGTTACCATTTTAAATGCACATGTGTTTTTAGTGAAATGTCAGGTAGTTGTCACAAAGTCAGGTTCAAATTAAACCAGTTTGATGTCTGTATTAAAGCATAAGGTGAAAGCTTTGTTCCTTTTTTTTTCAGAGAGTGGATTTCCTGAGGGAACAATGCCAAAAGCAGCTATCCTAACATTTCACTAATATGTGTCATTCTTCTTAATGAAATTTACTTTATATTGTCAGCTTGTATTGAAATAACAGTTTTTCATAAACCGTAAGCTTTCAATTTAATTTCAGATGGAGAACAAAACAAAACTTGGATTATTGTTTTCTTATGATGTATGCCCAGAAAAAAGGGGTTTATTATATTCAGGTAAATTTTTCTTCTTTATTTTGAGACAAGTTTTCAAATGAGTCTCTGGAAATTATGTTGTTGGACACATCAGAAGGCCCTACACAGAACAGAGAACTTGATCCTGTCATTTAAAGAGAGCATTAAGTATGGTGGTTATGGTATATGGGAAAGTAACTTGAGCAGGATACTGTCTCACTGTCTCTGAAGTAGAAAGTAGTTTATCCTATGTCACTTCTCTTAAGAGGCATAGCAAAAAAAAAAAGTGAAGGAATCCAAACAGCTTAACTATTTTTTCCTTGTCCCTGAAATGAATTATTATTGAGTTGCCTAGGCAAAAAAAAAAAAAAAAAAAGCCAGCATAGTTTTTTTGTGGGAATGAATGAAGCTAAAATCTATTTTTATTTTCTTTTGAAAGTGCAGTGTCACTTTAATATGACTGTTGTGTGTAGACATGGAATTTTTTAAGAGGTTTCTAACAACAGAGTTAAGTAGTTCTTCACTTTAGCTCAGAATTGTTCCTATCATGTGTTTCTGCTTTGAAGTAGAAGTCTTACCTACAGGTATTGCAGATTTAGTAACTGCACTGATGATCTTTATTTAGATGTTGTGCCTGTGTCCTTGGGGTGTAAAGTCCCACCCATCTCATCTAGTTTTCACAAAGCTATGCTGACTCCTCTCTGAGAGCTGTTGGAGTCTCAGCTCTCTGGGAAGCTGCAGAGCCAATAGCATGTGACAGTCTGCTTTGATACTGAGAAGTTGCACAAATATTAGTGCCAGCACAGGGGGGAGGGCATGACTGCACTGTGAGAAAGGACGGGAGAAGCAGGATCCCTAATGCAGCAATGGCCTTACAGCACTTACTGTGAACTAAGGGGATGTAGCACCCGGTGTTGGCAGTTCTGCAGCCTGGACTAGGTGGTTGTGGACTGCAGATATTGTATCTCTTAGCCTCTTGTCTCAGAGGAGGAACCCTTTCAGTGCTCTTATATTTGTGAGTAAGCAGTCACATTTGTGTACAGATAATACAGATATTAAACTTGTTCTGATGATGCAGACTAACATTATTTCATGGATGTTTTTCCTTTGAAGAAAGAAGCTGGAAAAGCAATGTTCTAAAGTAAGAAGTCGAGATCTGTTTGTGGATTCTTACTCGTTTCTGTATTACTTTTCCACAAGGATTCTGTATTAGTTCTCCACAAACAGACAGACTGATCCCTACAATAGTTATTCCAGGCTATGGCATCTATGTTTTATATCAGTGCTAGCATTAGAAATACATGGCTATGTGTTAGCAATATAATATAAGTTAGTATTTCCTAGCTGTACTTTTTTCTATTGCTTTGCTAGTGCTTTTTTTTAATGTTGATATTACTTCTACCTTCCTCTAGCTTGAAGATGACATTGTTGTCAAGCAGAATTATTTCAGCACAATAAAAAATTTTGCACTTCAGCTTGCTTCTGAAGATTGGATGATTCTAGAATTTTCTCAGCTGGGTTTCATTGGTAAGAAAATGTTCACTTTTGCACTTTGAAAGAACACATTCATATTTAAACTGTGAATTAATAGTGATCTAACTTCAAAGCTTTCTTCTTTGTACTGGAAATAGACCAAGAAGTAGAAATTAATTGCCTTTTTTTGGAACTCTGGTTTAGCTCATGGTTGTTGCTTTTGCCCCTCATTTGTTTCATATACTTTTGTATGATAGAGGCAAACTCCAAACTGTTGGAAAAGAGGGCAATTTTATAACCAAAAATTAATTTATAAAAATACTAACAATCAAACTGTGAGGCATGATTTATTTTTAATTTAGCTGCTGTTAAAACAAAAATGTATTTGAAACATAACTGACTGAAGAAAGAAAAACCATGAAAATTAGCTCCGCCTAAAATAACTTGCTGTTTGTGCCAAAATTTCCAAGAATTAGCAGGCCTCAGTTTGTTGCAAAGCCTGCTCTATCTCCATCTTTCTACTTCATGAAGGAGGTTAGGACAATCTGTTCCTTTCTAGATGCAGTCAGTCTATCATTTGCAATTAGCAACAGTGAGAGGACTTAATGCAGGATCTTGGGTTGTGGATCAGATGTCAGGATGCTCTGGAAATTATGGTTCTTTGCTTTTACACTAGCATCTTTTCATGGAGAGATACTAGACTTAACAAAAAAGCAGTGATAGAGAAGTTTGGAAGAGATTTTAGAAATCAAAATGTTATTCCATTACTACACTAATGTGTCATGATCTTTTTAAAAGCAGCAACCTGGAGATATGCAAGGAAAAATCAAAATCTGGGGCAGACTTTGGAGATTCCTGTGGCAAACACAAATTGTTCCAATATGAAGTCTGTAAGCTGAGTTCAGAACAGAAAGAAAATCCTATGTGTAACAGACAAAAGTGCAGCCCTGAGTTCTGTCATTCTCTTGGAAATTCTTGTTGTTCTCTTTCCTTTGGATCTACTTGCCAGAGAATGGCTTCATTTTTAGCTCAGTGACCCATAATGGTTGTACATGAACTAAGAACGTTGGCACTACTTGAATACGTGCTGTTCTGTGTCCAGCTCAGCATCAGGTGGGCAATAGTTCCCTGACTTTGGGGGTCTCAGAGGTTGCTGAAGTAGAAAGGAAAACAGAAATTATCCCTCCTACATGCTGTGTTAGGGTACAGAATGTAGACTTGGTAGACTTGCCTGCCAGTTCAACCTACAGAGACAGTGGGGAGGAGGAAAGGAAATGGGGCAGAGTGAAGTCTCCTTATATACCTGGCCATCTCTTAACTGCTTTGGGCTACCATCAGAGATACACTGCTGATGAAATAATTATGGAATTGGTTCTGTGGCCTTAGAGGTGGGAGAAATAGGAAATTATGCTGCCTAGCATGGAAAAATAAGAAGTTAAGTAGTTTACTGACATCTTGCCCTAAATAAACTTCTTGGTTGGGGAACTCCTCACAATATTCTGTTATGTGTTAGCAGAGGCTGCTTGAATACAGCATTTGGTAAGACTTTGTTTCTGCTGTTGAACAGTTAAACACTAACCCAGACTCAGCCCACAATTTGAGTTTTAGCTCCAGTCTAATTGCACTTTAAGTGTAAATTCTCTATGGAGTCCCTGGGCTATAGAATTTACATCTATTCTACGTTTGCCTGATTTAGTAGTAGAGTGTGCTCACTTACAAATTGCCACTCTGCAAGAATGACGCATGAAATGTGCATAAAACCAACTTACACTTTAGGATGTGTGCTGTCTACCCCATGCAGTTGTATTTCAGGTCACTTAACTTGCTTAGTATTTGTGTATTTCACCCCCCACCCCTCCTTTCTATTCTCTGTGCTGTTGTAGAGGGCACAGTGTTTAAGCCTGGTGGGGTAGGTAGATAATTCTTAATACTGAGACTTGGCTTAAACAAAAGCACAATTGTTTGTTTTTCTATACTGTCTGTATACTTCTGGGCAGTGTGGGCTCTGAAAGTAGCTGTAGTCAAATTTAGTTGTTAGCTCCTGCTGCTTGCATCCCTGTTCTTTGTTCCTTGTTTCATATTTGTTTGCCTCCTTTTAACTGGATGATATCAGTAGAATTTCAGATGCATTTAGCTATGGCTACAGATCTTAACGTTGCTTTTCTACTTAGAAAATTAAATTAGATTTTTTTACTTCTTCCAATATAGGTACTTATTCTGTTTTTAAGGTTTGAGAGAAAAATTAGTATTCATAGGAGCAACTAAAACTTTTGGCTCTGGTACACATTGGTGTGCTATAACCATATATTGCTTGGAAATTTTATGCAAGTAATGTAGATTTTTCTCATCTCTGCTATCCCTTTATGGATCTTGATGCAGACTGATACTGTAGTAATTTGGTAATGCAGATACCTTTGGGAAGAGCAACAGTAGTTTGTAACTAGGGATCAGTTTTATGTGTAGATGTCCAAGAAATGATGTCGAGCACTGAATACATAGAATCATAGAATGGCCTGGTGTGGAAAGGACCTTGAAGTCACCCGGTTCCAACCCCCCTGCCAAGGGCAGGGCCACCTGTCCCTAGCCCAAGTTGCTCAGAGCTCCATTCAGCCTGGCTTTGAACACGTCCAGGGATGGACTATCCACAGCTTCTCTGGACAACTGTTGTCTAGATGCTACTGATTTAGAAATAATCTCTCAAAAGAGAGGTGGGGTTGATTCACTGCTAGCTGTTGGAAGCCTTGTTTAGCTTTCAAGATTGCAAGGTAAAAATGTGGGATTTTTTGTCATAGTGTATTTCTGTACTGAAAATCTAATTTATGCAAGTGCTACATGAGGAAGTGGCAAATGTAGCTATTTAGGCTGACAGCAGGATTATAGAATTCTGTCACCTCTGCCACAGAACAGACGTTGCTTCCTTTGGTTTTTTTTAATCCTGAAAGCACAGTCTTAAGTGCTGTCAAGTATCTAATAAATAATGGGTGAGATGAATCCTGTTTCCTTAAGAAACTCTGGGGAAGGAGATGTATCTTTTACTCTTCTGGATTCTTGTTTGCACTGTGAGACCTGTGACATAATGTAGGAAAGTCCTACTGGCTTTTTATGAGGAATAATGATTTGTCTTCCAACTGCTTGTGAGCTGAAGTGTTCTCCAGAGGAACTGCAATGCTTGCACTGTACCTATAATGCCAGCTGTCACAAACATTTCATGCAGTGGTCTGAAATGGCCTTTTGGTTGTCTTGTGCAGTTCCTCTGAGTCTTATTGTGTCCTGATGTTTTAAGGCCTGTTGTTTTGATTATTTTAAGTTGTTCTGATTGCAGTTTTGCTCAAGCTGTGCACATTGTTGAAGTTTGGGAAAGAGCAGAGCAAGTCAAACATTTGAGCTTTAAATAACTTCAAAGAGATTCTGGTTTTAATGCCAGCAATTTGCATATCATTACCAGGGAAAGCATTGAAAACATCAGCTATGGCTAGAATATGTGCTTGCAGGTGTAAAATTATTGTTGGTGTAGACTCAATATTTGTGGTGCTCATGTGGAAGAATTAAAACGATTTAGATATTGGCAGTTCAGAGAACTAGAAAACAAAGTGTTTCATTTTGTATGTGTCTTGTATTTGCCAGCAAAATGCTGAGATGGCCAGAATAATTCACTAAGGATGGCCTTTAAAAGGACTGAAAAATGAATAGAAGTCTTGTCAGGACACAGTAAATCAGAAAGTGTTCCACAGTTTGGTCTTTTTTTTTCAGTCCTGATTGTCATTTTTGTCAATATAGATAAATAAATTGGAGAAAGTCTACATTTTGTATCTCTAGAATTTTATGGAGCAAAATTTTGCCTTTGTCTCTTAGTTCTTTCAGATTTTGGAGTTTCTTCACAATGGTAGGTTGTGTGTGCCCAGAATCCAAAAGCTCTGAAGTTTTGTCAGCAAAGTGTCCTGGATTTATGTCTGTCCTATGTACTGTACCAGATGCATTTACATGGTGCAGGATGAGCCATTGCTTCAGTTCTTTCTCAGAGTTTGCAGTTTGAGGCAGCGTGTGTTCACTGCAGTGTTTTGCTTAGGTCTCTTTGGCTTGATGATTTCTGGCTGCATATTGGGGATGGCCAGTGGGCAATCCCTAGGCTGGACTTGGGTGGTGTCTCAGTGGTTCTGTGCCTCACAGCACTTTGCTCATGTGCTGCTGCATGGGAGCTGCAGGACAGAAGGACCTCAGCAAATGTTGCTGCTGGTTCTTGGGCTGTGGCTGTGCCCTAGGGAAGCCAGGCTGGTGCTGATGCTGCTCTTGGTTAGGACAGACTAAGCAAGGGCTTGGTTGATTTGGATTCAGAGGGGATGAGTATTGGATCTGTGCAGTAGGAGTTGTACTGGGCTGGTTTCCATTTCCTGTGGCCAGTTAGGGATCCAGAGCTTTGAAGACCTGTTTAAGCAGAGACTTCACTGCAAAACTCTGGTTTTGAGCTGAGAGACTGTTTTGATGGAAAAAAGAGGACATGGATCCATGGCAGAACTGCTGTGCAGGTGATGTCCTGAGACAGAAATGACAGATGAGTGAGGTGATGTTATACAGAGGGACGAGGGGCTGGGACCAAGCTGTGTGTGGAAGGTGGTGACAGCATTTCAGAAAGTGGAATGGGGATGTCTGTCCTTGATTACTGAAGGAAGACAAGGGCTTGTCTTGGGATCAGGGTGTTTCTTGTTCATCTTTGCTCTAGTGTTCATTAGGAATTAACATGAGAAGATTTGTCTCCATTGTTGAACACTTCCATGGTGCTGTGAGTGCAATGCAGAGAAGCAGCTTGGGTCTAAAGATGCCAGTGCAGGTACAGCTGGCTCACCTCTTACTCTGACTAGCTGCAGTTGGATGTGTCAGAGTGGCTTGGTTGGTTGGTTGGGTTTTGTTTGCTTGTTTGTTTTTCCCTGCTGTGCCCTGTGACACCACCATGGCAATTAGATTATTCCCCAGGTCTGGGGTGGTTGACTCATGGTGCACAGTAGAGTGCCAGCTTAAAGGAAACTGCTTCTGAGCCTAGATACGTTTGCCATATGGAGGTAAATAATACATTGATATCCTGTTTCTATTTTATGTAAAATTAGGATCACTTAAATTAGGGATAAGAGTAAATTCCTACTCTTATCTTCAGTCTTGTTCTCAGTTTACTTAATTGTAGGATCCTATACCTTCATGCCAAGTTCTCAGTGACATGGTCTGTGAATGAAGACAAGACAATAATCTTTATGTTTTTAGAAGATGAACTAGTCAAAGGAAAAAATGTCAGTGTGATTCTTCTGCTCTGTCCTTGGGTAGAAGAATAAAAGGATTCTAGAGCATCATGGCTGTGTATAGATCCTGGAAGAGGCGCTGAGATTAGGGCAATATGTGGGGATATTTCTGTCTTCTGACTCTCATTGTATTGTGCATCTCTCTGACACCACATGGAAAGGTGCACTTTGTATGGAAACAGATGTGACTGACAGACTGCCTCAGCAGTTGTCACCTAGAAATGATGGTTTCAGTCTCATAAAAATCCCAGAAACATCTGATTAGTCCCATTTTTTAGCTGGTGTTTTACCAGGGCTTACAATATTTTTCTCCTCTCCTGCCCTATGCCATTGAAAGCAGTAGGCAGAGATGAATCACCAGAAAAATTGGGGTCTGTTTAGTTGGAAGTGTGACAAGCTGAAAGCTGTTATTCTGCATGACTATTTTACACAACATTTAACTAATCATATGATTGTTTCCTACCCATTTTTAAATATTTACTTCCACAAATAATGTTAAACAATGTACTAATAAAAATAATAACATCTTTCTGATGTCTTTTAAGAATAAAGCTTTGCAATTGTCCCTAGCTTAGTAGGTGTTGTCCCTTGTGTAGTGGGAGTTTCAGATTTTAGTTATAGAGTATTTTCATGTGGAGATACCTATTTGAGGACCTCATTACAGCAGCAACTTAAAAGTGATGACAATATTTTGCTTTGTAAAGGGCTGGATGAAAAGTTTCTGCAAGGGACAATGTTGATATAGCAATGTCAAATCAGTTAATGTTTTATCACATTTACTTTTGCACCCCAGTGTGTAAATTGTCAACTATAATGAGTATAGCATCATTCTAACAGGTGAAATAACTGGTACTTCAGTCAGATGTTTCTTCCATATTTGTTGTATGGCATGATGATGTAGTCTAACTCAGACACCTCCAGACTGCTCTCAGAGTTTCCATTGAGTATTCTTGCATTGGTTTTGTTCTTATCCAATTTCACACAAGTCATAAAGAAAAGAGATTGCATTGGAACTGCTTTCTGAAAGGGGCAAGGCTCTTCCAGTGATCTCCTCTTTGTGTCTACTCCAGCTGGTTTTCCTAAGAGTAGAGAAAATATTAGAACCTCAACTACCTGTGGAACTTGTTATTTAGAAAGTCTGTGGAGTGGAAAAAGTGGAAAAAAACCCTCAAAACATTTCCTGTGCCTGAGTGCTGTGTGTTAGTGTGTTGTACAGGACTCTGAAATGTGGATAGACAGAAGCCTTGCATTGGAAAAGAGCTTTGCTGGCCTGTGATCCATTGTTGAACACATGTCCCAATAGCCCATCCCTGTTTAGTCCAGCACTGCCCACATCTCAAGAACATCTGCAGAACTGAATCACTTCAGCAGATCTCTTCCTGAGAGATTCATTGTTACATGGTGTCTTTCTTCCTTGCCTTCTCTGTTGTAACTTGGCAAAGACTTCAGAGTTCATCTGCAAACCTTTGATGTTTTCTGAATCTGCCTTGAAATCTGGAGCTGCCTTTGGGATTTTAGCTGGCATGTGGTCATAGAATCATTTTGGTTGGAAAAGACCCCAAAGTTCATCAAGTCAAACCACTAACTCAGCAGTGCCAAATCTACCACTAAACCGCGTCCCCAAGTGCCAGATCTACACCTTTTAAATACCTCCATGGATGGTGCCTTAAGCATTCTCCTCAGCAGCCTGTTCCAATGCTTCAGTGCAGTCCCTGCAAGCATTCGTCAGTCTGTCTTCAGCCTTGGACTGCCCCACTGCCAGTTGTGTTGCTCCTGTAGCAGTGTTTTCATGCAAGGCACCTTTTTCAAGTGCTGCATTCAGGTTGACACAGTAGCCCCATGTATTGGCCACCTTTCTCTTCAGACACCTCTACTGCTAAAGGAGTGTATTCCCCAACCACGGAGGTGATTGCTCATATTGATATTAGATAGACTTTCTTCATCAACAGTAAGTTTCCTTCTTTTGCAAAGGCCTCCTTTAAGCCTCACAGTCTGCAGGATTCCCAAGAATCCTTTTGCACAGTGCCACCCAGAAGTCCTGCTGATGGCCTATGCACTGCAGAAAAGAACGCAGGTCACTGGGGGATGTCTCTTTTTGAGTTGCACTGTCTCTGGGTATGTTCTGGTATCTTCCTTCTTTCCTTTTGATTTCCTGCCTGGGAGGTTCTGAAGTTAGCGGTAGGTGTTGCATCTCTGCTTTCTGTACCTGCAGAAGCTGAAACTGTGTGACTGGGCAGATAACACTTGCAATACCCCTTGTCTCAGGGGCTTGAACCTACACAAGACATGGGGAATAACAGATGCCAACCCATAACTCTTCTTTCTCTTAATAATTCAAACTGACAATTTCTATTCTTAAGGAGACTGGTACATTGAATACAGTGGTACGTTGGTACACTGGTACATTAGTGATACATTGAATATACACTGAATATTTTGATAGCACCAAGATATATGATAAGTTCTTGTTTGAATAGCTGTTTTATTTAGTTGAAAGGTATGGAACTTCTAATAACATTGAAATTTCAAGTTGTTCAGTGCTAATATTTCTTGTCTTGGCACAAATGTTATATCTGCTATCTCATTTATTTCAAAAGAAAGTGTTATCTCTAATCTAAAGTAACTCCAGTTATTCTTAATGTCACCCACAGGTAAAATGTTCCAGTCTCCAGATATCACTCTTATTGTAGAGTTCATATTTATGTTTTATAAAGAGAAACCTATTGATTGGCTCCTGGACCATATCCTCTGGGTGAAAGTGTGTAACCCTGAGAAAGATGCTGTAAGTTTGTTTTTATTATAAAGCCTCTAAAATGTTTTTATGATGATGAATGAGTTAAATTTTGTGAGCTGAAAGGCAGCATAGTGTATATTATGGTTACTGCATGCTCTGTAAGAGTCTTTCTTCCTGCCAAGATTATTATCTCAAAAAGAACTTTAGAAGGACAGTTCTCAGGGGCATCATAGCTGTTATTGCTTCAGATTTTGGAGATGGGTGCAGCAGGATAAAAAGCAAAAGTCTAGTAAGATTCTATGTGTAACAGACCTAAAATAAATTTGTACATCTGAGAAGTTCTGCAGGATGTCACTGCTTGGGTGGCAGTCTTGGAGAAAGTTACAAATGGGGAATAAACTTCATATTTTGACCCTCCATTTCTCAAGAGACTCCCTTGCTGAATAAACAGGTTCTGTGCAAGGACCTTGAACATTATTACATTTGCACAGCAATCATGTAGATTTCTGGAATGAAAACAAGAAAAACTGCATAAATAGGCCTAGGTTCTTACCTTGTGTTGGTTTTTACTAATGTGTTGTTTTGTTTTTGTTTTTTATCCCACCCTTACCTTTTCCCCCCACCATTTCAGAAACATTGTGATCGACAGAAATCTAACCTACGGATACGCTTCAGGCCTTCTCTTTTCCAGCATGTTGGCCTCCACTCTTCTCTAGCTGGGAAGATCCAGAAACTCACAGTTAGTAGAAAATATTTCCCTTCCTTTACAGAGCAGGCTGATTAAGTGAGAAACATTGTGGAGAAAAAAAGCCTTTTCTGGTTGTCTTGCATTTTCAAGCATGATGTATATTGCTCCAGCTGGAATTAAATCTGATACAAACTGGTTACTACTATAAAGTAGAAGTTCTAGTCCAGCTTATTTATGTGGATTTTTGCTATGGGATATTTTTTCTAATTTTTTTACTTTAATGGAATGTCCATATTACTGAGCAGTACAAGATCTGATGCACCCAAAATGAGTAATCCATTCATTTTCCATTTTATGCCAATGTTTGTTTTAAGTGTAACCACTTGGGAAAGGAACATAATAAACAAGGTTGACTGACCAGCATGATGTTTGTCTGTCTTTCAATTAGGATAAAGACTTCCTGAAACCATTACTGCACAAAATCCACGTGAATCCTCCTGCAGAGGTTTCTACATCTTTAAAAGTCTACCAGGGGCACACACTAGAAAAAACCTACGTAGGGGAAGACTTTTTCTGGGCTGTCACACCAGTTGCTGGAGATTATATTCTCTTTAAATTTGACAAGCCAGTCAATGTAGAAAGGTTAGTAATTACTTGCTGCTGGTCTCATATATGAAGTTGCTTGTGCCAAGAATGCTTTAAGGTAGAATTTGGGGCCGTCATTGTAACCTAAAGCAAAGTGGTGTAGAACATTTGGAGTTCAGCTGAAACAGTGATCATTGCTGTTTTCCCTCTAATTCTCTTACTATGGTAAATTTTGTCTTGCTTTTAAATTTTCCTTTTCCTTTAATCTAGAGCCTTTATAAAAAATGTGCTGCAAAGCCTGTGCTTCTCTGATGCAGAGAATTTAAAAGAAGCCAATTTGGTCCTATTTGTATTTGGTTAGTCTGTTTCTAATTACAGAGCAATTGTACAGCATGGTTGAGGTACAGTGTGTTGTGCCCTGTGGCCTGGGTCCCGTGGTTGTCCAGATCAGAAATCTTGCTGGAGCCTATAAGGATGTCCCCAGACCTGAAAGCTGGGGACTCTGAAGGACAATATTTTTTAAGATGTAGCTTTAGGGCTTGAAACAAGTCACTGTGCTAATATTCCAGGTTAACCCATTTAAAAAATATTAAAATGCAGCAAAAAAGAAAGGGGGATGTTTGCTTTCAGAATACAAATATCTGAGATTTGATGGGGGACTAAAGATGACTTCTTTTCAACTACTGGTCAGATGAATTAAGGATAATCAAGGGTAATTAGCAATATAGAGATTAGTCATCCTTTTGTTTTCTTGAGACTCATTTGCTGCTTTGCTGGCTACTGTCTCACCAACATAGTAATTCAAGATTTATAAAATACTTGGTTTATTTAATGTCCAGTTAAGTATTGCTATGTTAGTGGATTCCTTTTCTCCTTACTTCACACACCTTATGTGTTGTTTCTTTTTATACCAATACCTATTGCGTTGTAGAACAAAGTTTCTTTGAATCAATTTTACTGAATGTTTTTCTTGTAAAGGAGACATTTTTGCTGTCCTGAACTGAATCCAATTAGTCAACTTGTGTACCTTGGTACATAATCAAAGGCTAAGTCTCCATCTTGGCTTAGCACAACAGTGATGATCAGTAGTTCCCTTGTGACTATGTTGTTCCAAACTAGTCTGACCTGTGAAACTCAAGGTGGTTGTCTGAAATGTCAGATTAGTGTCTCAGTTGATTGCTATGCTTTGAAAGACTCCCCTGGTTGGCTGTCCAAGGTGCATGTGTGGAGGAGCACACCTGCCACACCTCCTTGGATTAAAGGCAAAACATTTTTTCTGTGTCAACAGTTGAAAAAAATACATATTTTTTATACCTGCTGCCTTAATGCTGAAGGGAACTAGGGGAATGAGAAAGTACTAATTATCTGTGTAAAAGGTGGGAAAATAATGGTCATTGTTGTGCCCTGGAAAATTGTAGCCAGGCCTTAAGGTAGTTATGTCCACCTGCTGTGTTAAAGAATAGTCTTAGCTATAGAGGATTATATGTTTTGTTTTTTGGGGGAAGAAGAGGGGTTTTTCAGGGTCTTGTTTTGTTTGGTTTGGGGTTTCTTTTGTTTGTGGGAGTTTGTTTTGGGGTTTTTTTTGGGGGGGGATGGTGTTTTTTGGAGGGTTTTTTGTTTGGTTTTCTTTGTTGTTGTTCTGGGGAGTTTTGTGGTTGTGTGTTTTTTGTGGAGGTTTATTGGGTTATAGGATTTGTTTGTTGGTTGGGATTTTTGTGTTGGTTGGTTTGGTTTTTGTTTGGTTGTATGATTTGGGGGTTATTTTTGGTTTTTCCTTGTTTGTTTTGTTTTGTTATTTTTATTTATTGAAGAAATGCATTTTAGTTTTAGAAGAATGAAACATCTTCCATTCTTTTGCTTCCTCAAAGGAAGTTCACAATTTTGAATGTTACTACCTATTCAGCTATCATTGTAAGCCATTTCAAAGTTTAATATAACTTGTAGCTTCTATTGCCACAGTGTCCTCAAAAATACACTATTTTACCTTTCTGAAATCAGTGACTAATAAGATTTATAGATGTTGTAATTTCAAATTATTGGGGACCTGTTTGTCTGTGTAACTTGAGCAGCAGCTGCAGAATTTGGCAAGTGCAGGTCTAGTAGAGCAGTGGAGTTTCCTGATATTTCAAGGATGCTTACTGAGGCAGTCAAAAATAAAACTGTGACTGGCAAATTGAAACACAGAAAGGGGAAAATGGACCAAGCATTAGAAGATTTACCTGGTGGGGAAATGCATCCAATGGTGGGAATTAATAGTAGAAAATACACTTTTGATAGCAATCTTCTGTCTGTGAAAAGATGCAACAGGCTTTTTCTCTTTTCTTTTTCTCTTTTAATTATTAGAAGAGCTCTATGAATTTAAAGGAAAATTTGTCTGCCAAGTCAGTTTGAGGTAACTGCTTAGTAACTGCCATAATAAATTTGTGATGAAGAAGTTTTTTAATGGAAATACTGACCACAGCTCAGACTGAATAAATAGCACATCTATTGCACCGTGACAGAGCACTGACTTGTTCCTGTAGTTTATTTTTCCACACCAAATGTTTTGCTGAACTGATTTTGAGTTTTCTGCAGTTCAGTAATTAGCTTTCATTAAATCTTTAAATATTTTATTTTTGAGATCTGAGAATATTGTCAGGGATAACACTGTCAAGGATCTCTTAACTTAAAGTGAGAACTGAGCTCACTTCACTGAGCAGAAAGTAGCATTTGTTCCTATTTTATGA